>NC_067473.1:43831053-44185983 GCF_947179515.1 Apodemus sylvaticus | reverse complement strand
ACTGTCAATCCTGAACATCTATGCCCCAAAAGCAAGGGCACCCTCTTTCGTAAAAGAAACTTTATTAAAACTAAAAGCACACATTGCACCTAACACAATAATTGTGGGTGACTTCAACACTGCACTTTCCTCAATGGACCGATCAGGAAAACAGAAACTAAACAGGGACACAATGAAACTAATTGAAGCTTTGGACCAATTAGATTTAACAGATATATATAGAACATTCTATCCTAAAACAAAAGAATATACCTTTTTCTCAGCACCTCATGGTACCTTCTCCAAAATCGACCATATAATTGGTCACAAGACAGACCTCAACAAATATAAGAAGATCGAACTAATCCCATGCCTCCTATCTGATCACTATGGAGTAAAAGTGGTCTTCAATAGCAACAGAAACAACAGAAAACCCACATACACGTGGAAACTGAACAATACTCTACTCAATGATACCTTGGTCAAGGAAGAAATAAAGAAAGCAATTAAAGACTTTTTAGAACACAATGAAAATGAAAACACAACATACCCAAATCTATGGGACACAATGAAAGCAGTGCTAAGAGGAAAACTCATAGCCCTGAGTGCCTCCAAAAAGAAAATGGAGAGAGCATACATTACCAGCTTAATGACACACCTGAAAGCCCTAGAACAAAAAGAAGCTACTTCACCCAGGAGGAGTAGAAGGCAGGAAATCATCAAACTCAGGGCCGAAATCAATCAAGTAGAAACAAAGAGAACCATACAAAAAATCAACAAAACCAGGAGCTGGTTCTTTGAGAAAATCAACAAGATAGATAAACCCTTAGCCAGACTGACCAAAGGGCACAGAGAAAGTATCCAAATTAACAAACTTAGAAATGAAAGGGGAGATATAACAACGGAAACTGAGGAAATCCAAAAAATCATCAGATCCTACTACAAGAGCCTGTACTCAACACAACTGGAGAATCTGGAGGAAATGGACAATTTCCTTGACAGATACCAGATACCAAAATTAAATCAGGACCAACTAGACCATCTAAACAGTCCCATAATGCCTAAAGAAATAGAAGGAGTCATAGAAAGTCTTCCAACCAAAAAAAGCACAGGACCAGATGGCTTCAGTGCAGAATTCTACCAGACCTTCAAAGAAGAGTTAACACCAATACTCTTCAAACAATTCCACAAAATAGAAACAGAAGGAACACTACCCAATTCCTTCTATGAAGCAACAATTACGCTGATACCAAAGCCACAAAAAGATCCAACAAAGAAAGAGAACTTCAGACCAATTTCCCTTATGAACATCGATACAAAAATACTCAATAAAATTCTTGCCAACCGAATCCAAGAACACATCAAAACGATCATCCACCATGATCAAGTAGGCTTTATCCCGGGAATGCAGGGTTGGTTCAATATATGGAAATCCATCAATACAATCCACTACATAAACAAACTCAATGAACAAAACCACATGGTCATTTCATTGGATGCTGAAAAAGCATTTGACAAAATTCAGCATCCCTTCATGCTTAAAGTCTTGGAGAGAACAGGAATTCAAGGCCCATACCTAAACATAGTAAAAGCAATATACAGCAAACCGGTAGCCAGCATCAAACTAAATGGAGAGAAACTTGAAGCAATCCCACTGAAATCAGGGACCAGACAAGGCTGCCTCCTTTCTCCTTATCTTTTCAATATTGTACTTGAGGTACTAGCTCGGGCAATTCGACAACATAAGGAGGTCAAAGGGATACAAATTGGAAAGGAAGAAGTCAAACTATCATTATTTGCAGACGACATGATAGTCTACCTAAGTGACCCAAAGAACTCCACTAGAGAGCTCCTACAGCTGATAAACAACTTCAGCAAAGTGGCAGGTTATAAAATCAACTCAAGCAAATCAGTGGCCTTCCTATACTCAAAGGATAAGCAGGCTGAGAAAGAAATTAGGGAAATGATCCCTTCACAATAGCCTCAAACAGTATTAAGTATCTTGGGGTGACTCTTACCAAACATGTGAAAGATCTTTATGACAAGAACTTCAAGACTCTGAAGAAGGAAATGGAAGAAGACCTCAAAAAATGGGAAAACCTCCCATGCTCATGGATCGGTAGAATCAATATAGTTAAAATGGCCATTTTGCCTAAAGCACTATACAGATTCAATGCAATACCCATCAAAATCCCAACTCAATTCTTCACAGAGTTAGAAAGAGCAATTATCAAATTCATCTGGAACAACAAAAAACCCAGGATAGCTAAAACTATTCTCAGTAACAAAAGAAATTCTGGGGGAATCAGTATCCCTGACCTCAAGCAATACTACAGAGCAATAGTGTTAAAAACTGCATGGTATTGGTACAGTGACAGACAGGAGGATCAATGGAACAGGATTGAAGATCCAGAAATGAACCCACACACCTATGGCCACTTGATCCTCGACAAAGAGGCTGAAAACATCCAATGGAAAAAAGATAGCCTTTTCAACAAATGGTGCTGGTTCAACTGGAGGTCAGCATGCAGAAGAATGCGAATTGATCCATCCTTGTCTCCTTGTACTAAGCTCAAATCCAAATGGATCAAGGACCTCCACATAAAGCCAGACACTCTGAAGCTAATAGAAAAGAAACTGGGGAAGACCCTTGAGGACATCGGTACAGGGAGAAAGTTTCTGAACAGAACACCAATAGCGTATGCTCTAAGAGCAAGAATTGACAAATGGGACCTCATAAAATTACAAAGTTTCTGTAAGGCAAAGGACACCATCAAGAGGACAAATCGGCAACCAACAAATTGGGAAAAGATCTTCACCAATCCTACATCAGATAGAGGGCTAATATACAATATATATAAAGAACTCAAGAAGTTAGACTCCAGAAAACCAAACAACCCTATTAAAAAATGGGGTACAGAGTTAAACAAAGAATTCTCACCTGAAGAACTTCGGATGGCGGAGAAGCATCTTAAAAAATGCTCAACTTCATTAGTCATTAGGGAAATGCAAATCAAAACAACCCTAAGATTTCATCTTACACCAATCAGAATGGCTAAGATTAAAAATTCAGGAGACAGCAGGTGTTGGAGAGGGTGTGGAGAAAGAGGAACACTCCTCCACTGCTGGTGGGGTTGCAAATTGGTACAACCACTCTGGAAATCAGTCTGGCGGTTCCTCCGAAAACTGTGCACCTCACTTCCAGAAGATCCTGCTATACCACTCCTGGGCATATACCCAGAAGACTCCCCACCATGTAATAAGGATACATGTTCTACTATGTTCATAGCAGCCCTATTTATAATTGCCAGATGCTGGAAAGAACCCAGGTATCCCTCAACAGAAGAGTGGATGCAAAAAAATGTGGTATATCTACACAATGGAGTACTATTTAGCCATTAGAAACAACGAATTCATGAAATTCTTAGGCAAATGGATGGAGCTAGAGAATATCATACTCAGTGAGGTAACCCAGACTAAAAAGGTGAATCATGGTATGCACTCACTAATAAGTGGATATTAACCTAGAAAACTGGAATACCCAAAACATAATCCACACATCAAATGAGGTACAAGAAGAAAGGAGGAGTGGCCCCTGGTTCTGGAAAGACTCAGTGAAACAGTATTCAGCAAAACCAGAATGGGGAAGTGGGAAGGGGTGGGTGGGAGGACAGGGGAAGAGAAGGGGGCTTACGGGACTTTCGGGGAGTGGGGGGCTAGAAAAGGGGAAATCATTTGAAATGTAAATAAATTATATCGAATAAAAAAATTAAAAAAAATCAGCAGCTTTACTGTGATATTTGAATCATAGTTTATAAAAATGATAAATATAAAATGTTAATTAATTCTATTTAGCTCTTCAGTAATGATACATTAAAAAACATGCAGTTAATGATAAATATAAACATTTTGACAAATTAAAAAACGAGTAGAATTGAAGAACTTTTCAAATTTACTAAAAATTGTGTAGTAAATATTAGAGTTACTAAAACATAAATTTATTATCATATTTACAAGTCATATCATAGATGTAATGACCATTATTAAAGCCAAGAGATAGATCAGTAATTAGATTTTTGCAGAACAAAGAAACCATAGTGATCATCATTCATTTATTTCTTAAGTATCACTGTTTGGCACTTCACAGAAATATATTAATTATCCAACATTCAAATAAAATACTTAATTAAAATACTTTTTATATATTAAAATACATAAGTCATGGGACACTAAAATAATAGCTTGCTCTGAAATAAAAAAGGGTGAGTTTCTAAAACACAAAATTACATATGAACTTTAGTTGTATATGGGTAAATACAGATGTGTATCTGAAAAAGCAAAAGATATTTCATTACTTTTATACAATTTTCTGGAGTGTTACAGTTTATTATGTGAAGAAAATACTTTTACATAATACTCTGTATTTGTCAAAATCTATGAAACTGTATTGAACACATTTTACAAACATATTTATGTAAATTTTAAAAATCCATTTATAAGATGGGAGATCCTCTAATGTCTACATTTGTTTCATGACCTGCCTTCTCCCTAAATTCACAGGTATATACATTGAAATTAAATGGATTATTTTAAATGAAGAGAAGAACTAAAATTCTCTTTACATAATGATCTGCTCATTCCAATCTCCCCTTGCTTTAAAAATAACAGAAAAGCAACTTCACTGTATTCAATTTGATAATATCATGGCTTGACCAGTAAAAGTGGGGTTATGGAAAGCAGAGTCAAAAGACAGAATATGTCTGACTGCTGATGCCTGCATATGAGCATCATAGGTCCGACAAATTTGGGGACATAGGTCCAACAGCTGAGAGGTCAGTGAGATGAGAGGGCAGTGTAATGGGTCTTTGGGAACTGAAACTAGAGAGTGGGACAGTTCAGCTGGCAGAAATGTCACTAGCAAAGACACCTAGTAATGGAGGGAGTAGATAGAGCCGGAACTTCTGTAAACACAGAAAGCCTCAATTGGAAGCATTGGAATACAAACCCAAACACAAAAACTTCAATCTACAGTTTGCCTTGCCTGCAAAATGTTATGGGATCAGAGCCTAGTAGAATCCTCATCAAAGAGAGACTACATACAGAAACAAATGGGAGGAGATGCAGAATACCACAGCCAAAAATTAAGTGGAGTTCAGTGAGTCCTGAAGAGGAAGGGTAAAAGAATAAATAGAACTAGAGGGATCGGGAACAAGGCCCACTAAGACAACTGACTGGAACTCACTGGGACCCTAAGTGATCAAGAAGCCTGTCGGGGTCTGACCTAGGTTCTTTACATATATGTAATATCTGAGTAGTTTGGTATTCTTGTTGACTCCGCACAGGGGCATAGGAGGTGGAGATGTTTCTGATTCTTACCTAATTGTGGGACTTTGCAAATAGGGAGGAAATTTCCAACCCAGTAGGAAAACCTCCCACTGGGTTGCCTCCTTGAGCCTTGATGTGAGGCTATATGCCTTGTCTTATTGTATTAAGATGCCATGTTTATTGGATGTCCTGTTCTTTTGTGAGGGGAGGCAGAGATAGGAGTATCTGGGGAAGAGGGTAAGTGGGTAGGCAGAGAAGAGAGAAGGAATGGAAAACTATGGTGTCGATAGACTATAAGAGAAAGGAAAGAGGAGGGTAAGGGAAGGAGGGAGATATTTTATGCACCAAATCAGACAAAAATTACTGTATTTAAAAAAAATTATAAATAGCAATGAGCAAAATCTTCAGATTTAGTAGATACGATAACTATTTGTCTAAATATCCACATTTTATTACTGAATAGCAAATTAATAATTGCTAATTTGTATCAGTACATTTTTCTTTCTCAAGTGTTCTTGTTTAAGTGACAATTTTTTCACACTTTAAATATAAAGTTTTTCTTAAATTTGTCGTAATAATTAAAGTGCAGGGAAAATAATTTTAATGGATTTATTTAAATTAACCCTTGTCTAAAATACCATGAACATATTGCTACATAGTGTATTCTGGGAAATTAAAATTATATTTTAAGTAAGACAGTAGTGTTTTGTACATTATTTGGATTTATTAGTTATAATTTTTTCAGTATATTCAATGTAAATATTAAAATATTTTATAAAATTCATGTAACTTTGTTCTTAGTCAAAGATGAGACACTCATGCCGATATTTTGATCCACCTCTTTTGATTCCTAGGATGATGTTTTTTACTTCCCAAACATCTCTGTTTCTGTCATAGTACCATTGAAAAGGCATTCTGAATCACCACAACCACAATCCCTGACTCCAACATCTTCCTTGGTTGGTGAATGCTCTTCACCTATGAAAAGGTTAATAACTTCTGCCTTGCTGGCCTATCATCATCCTCCATATTGCAAAGCTGGCATCAAAAAACACGTAACCCTAGTGCTTTCTTACACAGAATACTTGAAAAAACAACTCAATGAAGGGAGGATTTATTATATTCACAGTTTGAGATTATTGAGTTTGAGTCTGTCTTGGAATGGAAATTATACATCAGGGGCATGATGTAACTGGTCAAATGCATCCACAGTCACAAACGAGGGAGTATTCTGACAAAAGCTTTGTCTTTTTTTTTTAATATACAGCCTACATTTATTAAACCACTGAATATAAAACAATGCTTAAGTTAGATATTTGTACCTTAACTAACCCAATCTAAACATTTCATTTTAGACATGCCCTCCAAAGTAATTCTAGCTTCTGAAATATTGATAATCTATAAAAATCATGACAAGTTCGCACCTTTTCGAATTGACATCCAAACAAGATACTTACAATTTTTTGAATTATTGGCTATAACCACTATTTTATTGAATTTTATTTTATAAGATTAAATTTAGTTAACTGAGGCTTAACTGTTAAATGGATGTCTATATTAACTATAGTTTTTAATATCATAATTTGAAAATAAAATAAATGTGCCAAAATCATTAACAGTTGACTTGCAAAACTTATAAGAAAGCAACTACAGAAATCAAGATAATAAGGAAAGCTAAGACCTGAGTTCATACAAGATTAGTACATAGAAAATATGAAAGACTAATGATTTTTTAATTGAGCCTAAAGTATTGCTGAAATTCCAATATTAGATTTGGAGGAATCTTTCTTAACAGAGAAATAACAAAGAGTAAATTTATTTATTGAAAATTAAACTTATGTCAGTTGTTTCATTAAAACCTTGCAATGGGTAGGCTATTTCTATTGGGTAAAATTGTTACTTTTACCTAAGTCATTGTTATCCTGTTTGGTGTTTGAGGTCATCTTTTCTGTTTTCAACATTTCTTTTTCTTTTCAATTTCTCAACTTCCCACATGATATTCATCTAGTAGCATATTATTTATACTTATAACATTTTTCTTTTATCTTCTCTATCAAATGGTAACTGTATGGTAGTTATTATTCTACTCAATTGACTATGATTTAATTTTTACTACTCTCCCTATTGGAGTATAGTATGTATAACATTATTTTGTGAAATTTCATCATATTTGAATGGGATACCTGCTAAGAATATGTGAGATCTCTGGTTTCTCTTTTACTGTTGCTCTCCAAGAAGAGCTCTAACTAAAGTCAATCATCTAGGGCATTAACCTGTAGGAGGTTTGTTGACATTATCATGCTATACTTTCAGACGAACCAAAATTATAAACCATAAAAACATGAATAAAGAATAAAATATAGATCTTTCACTTGTTTGGTTAGAGTCACACCAAGATACTTTATATTGTTTGTGGCTATTTTGAAGGATGTCATTTCCCTAACTTCTTTCTCAGCCTGCTTATCCTTTGAGTATAGGAAGGCAACTGGTTTGCTTGAGTTGATTTTATAACCAGCCACGTTGCTGAAGTTGTTTATCAGCTGTTAGGAGTTCTCTGGTGGAGGTTTTCCGGTCACTTAAGTAGACTATCATGTCATCTGCAAATAGTGATAATTTGACTTCTTCCTTTCCAATTTGTATCCCCATGACCTCCTTATGTTGTCTAATTGCTCTAGCTAGAACTTCAAGTACTATATTGAAAAGATATGGAGAGAGAGGACAGCCTTGTCTAGTCCCTGATTTTAGTGGGATTGCTTCAAGTTTCTCTCCATTTAGTTTGATGTTGTCTACCAGTTTGCTGTATATTGCTTTAACGATGTTTAGGTATGGGCCTTGAATTTCTGTTCTTTCTAATAATTTTAGCATGAAAGGATGCTGGATTTTGTCAAATGCTTTTCCTGCATCTAATGAGATGATCATATGGTTTTTTTCTTTGAGTTTGTTTATGTAGTGGATAGCATTGATGGATTTCCTTATATTGAACCATCACTGCATCCCTGGGATGAAGCCTACTTGATCATGGTGGATGGTCGTTTTGATGTGTTCTTGGATTCGTTTGGCAAGAATTTTATTAAGTATTTTTGCATCAATATTCATAAGAGAAATTGGCCTGAAGTTCTCTTCCTTTGTTGGATCTTTGTGTGGTTTGGTATCAGCATAATTGTGGCTTCATAGAATGAGTTGGGTAGAGTTTCATGACCTGTTCAGTTTAGTCAAGGCTGTTTCTCTGATCATTAGATTAGAAATATCCACTGGAATCTGGGAGCGTCATCCCTGGGTGTGTACATAAGACAATTATCACCACTCCTCATGAATCTATCAATAGGCAAACTTCAACAATGAGAAATTGAAATCTAGGTCTTTACTCTGTCCTTGTCCAAATTGAAATGTTCATTTTATGTAGACACTGTGCTCCCTTCGTTACCTATTGTAAGATTGTGATTATAGTCAGTTTGATCTGTCTGGGAGATGGGCTTTCTCAGCTCTTCTATCTCATAGCCCTTGGAAGTGATGATGTACTCATCTGTCATTCATTCACAGATTTTGTGCACCTATTAGTCCATTTCTGTACATATTGCCATTTGTTTGTGAAGCTATACTAGCATATGATGAAATGAACACACATAATAAATTAATATGGTGATTATTAAGGTCTAGGAAAATATTAAAGCCAAGATTGAATGTTAAAGTCTAGGTAACTGTTACCTGGCCAGCCTACCATTTCATGGTATTAATAACGTTGTAAGGAAACTTTATCATATGTTGTTTCTACTGTTACCTGGAAATTTTCTTATGCCCAATTAATTACATATTCTGTTATGTTCTGTGCCCTGGAAACTAATCACACTGGAGAACAATAGAACTGTTTTGTATAGTTACCCACTATAAGGTTGGACACAATCCAAATACCCAGGAACACTTCTTTCATCTGTGTATAAGCTTTTATGGTATTTTCTTTTATAAGCTATTCCTAGGATGGATGCTCAACATAAGAGAGAGTCCTATACCAATATAAGAAGACATCCATTTTGAGTAGGGACCAAGTAAAGTTTAAGTTCTCAAGATCTCCCTGGAAACCCACATCCTTCTTGGGATAAAGAGACATATTCATGAGTAACTGACATCATTTTTGGAAAATTAAGACATGAATGTTGGACAAGTTCCATCTGGGTTAACAAATTAAGACATGCATGTTAGACAAAGCAAGTTTCCTGCAAAAGTTGAATATCCCAAACATTGGGAGCAGGATAATTGTACAATAAAGACTTTTTCCTAAGGAAATTTCCCTGTCTCTAAAGCCTGATTGATTGAAGAGATGGCACAGATGTTTGTGGATTTTAGATTTAAAAACTCTGTAGTTTCTTAGGAGACAGCTACATCAGGGTTCCATCAGCAAGCACTTCCTGGTATCCACCATAATGCCCGTGTTTGGTGGCTGTATATGGGATAGATCCCCAGGTAGGTTAGTCTCTGTATGGCCTTTCCTTCAGTATCTGCTTCACACTTTGTCTCCATATTTCCTTCTGTTAGTATTTTGTTCACCCTTCTAAAAAAGCACTAAAGCATCCACATTTTGGTCTTCCTTCTTCTTGGGCTTCCTACGGTCTGTGAATTGAATCTTAAGTATTCTGAAAATTTGGGCTAATATCCACTTATCAGTGAATATTTGCATACTATGTTCATTCCTTTGTGAATGAGACACCTCACTAGGATGATATTTTCAAGTTCCATCCATTTGCCTTTGAATTTCATGAAGTCATTGTTTTAATAGCTGAATAGTATTCCATTGGGTAAATGTACCACATTTTCTGTATCCAATCCTCTGTTGAGGGATATCTAGGTTATATCCAGCTTCTGCCTATTATAAATATGGCTTCTATGAACATAGTGGAACATGTTGCAGCATCTTCTGGTAAACCAGTAACCAACAACAAACTAAATGGAGAGAAACTTGAAGCAATCACATTAAAATCAGGGACTAGAAAGGCTGACCTCTCTTTCCTATAAAGTCAATATAGTACTTTAATTTCTTGCTAGAACAATTAGACAACAAAAAGAGACCAAAGGGTTACAAATTGGAAAGGAAGAAGTCAAATTATCACTATTTGCAGATGATATGATAGTATACTTAAGTGACACCCAAAACTCCTCCAGAGAACTCCTACAGCTCATAAATAACTTCAGCAAAGTGGCTGGATATAAAATTAACTTAAACAAATCAGTAGCCTTCCTATACTCAAAGGATTAATAGGCTGAGAAATTGTTTTCTTTTTGACGGGGTGGGCACAGTTAACAACGGTGGTCAGGCCACACGATCATTTGCTGCTGGTAAAAGGCCTGGGTCTCTCTCTGACTTTGCCCACCCTGCCCTCTGCCACAGCTACAAGGTGGCCTTTGGAATAGATGGGGAGATTTTAGGTAGCAGTTGTGGTATCACTGCTGGAGCTGGGAGCAGTAGGCACTCATGCTTTAAGTCTTCAGTGTTGCCCCATCAAAGCCATTGACCCCATATCTCCACTCCTACCCTTGGCCAAAGCTTAGTCTATAACCTTCCGCTCCTTCTGAAATTGGATAAGGATGAGGAATTCAGAACCTCTTGTCCTTTAACAAGGGGTGCTGCTTTTTCCCTCTTCAATTTCCTTGTTGCCCATCACCTCTCAACACTTACTGTGGCCAAAAGCCATCAGATGAGGTTGGAAGAACTTGGCCTCCTTCTCTTAGCTCCAGAGCACACTTGTTCATGTGCCACCAGCCTGAGAAGAGAGTACTGGATCCTCAGTGCTGCCACTATCACAAGCCCATGAGCTTTAAGCCCAGTTCTCCATGTGAGCAGAGAATTAATAGGGATACTCAGACTGCTCAGTGTCCAGAGTCCTTGGTAGTTATGCCTATAGAAAGGCCACATGGAAAGTCCTAAGTAAGTACAGTCCTAGAAAAGAGTTGGCTTCTTTTCTCATAATCCCTTTTTCTTTACACAGTGAAGGAGTTTGATCAGGGTTCTTGTGTCTCTTGCATCACCCTGGCTGCTCATCAGGTTTAATGTGGAGCTTGACAGCTGGAACACAAGGTGCTGACCCTATGAACTCCAGTTTTAGAGGTGCTATTCAGACCCTTAACAGGGACAGGGAGGACCTCTGTGTTATCTCATTTGCAGATTTCATATTGTTCAGGACCATTAAATATTAAAATGTGGATGCATACAGAATAAAATTGATTTGTTGTGTTTCCACAAAATAAATTGCATCTGACAAACTACTTTGGAGAGGTAGATAGGAAATTGCTTAGACCTTAATTTATGCTTTGTTTGCTTTATACAATTAATCAGAAAGATGTGACTTAGATAAATATAAAGAAATGGTAAATCCAGAGGTTCTATTTCCTCTGCAGAAACTTTCTGCATTCTGTACATCCTTTTAGAGTGCACTATGATGTCGATGGGATCAAATATGCAATATTTTTGTCTTATTTCTGAGCATCCTTATAATATTAACATCAACGTACCAACCTTCCAATGGTTACCTTGCAGTATTCAATCATTTGTGTTTTTCCTTGTTTTGGGGTTTGATTTTATTTTCTCTGATTTTATCACAATATATGATAGGTTAAAAAAACACTTTAAACATAAACTGGATTATGGATTATGAGAAACAAAACTTGGGTGATGAGAAATACCTATTTACCTTAACATACTTTTCTCCAAGCTTGACAAAGAGCCATGTTTTTAATATTCACTGTATAGAATATATGATTTATTAATCTGCATCACGTTATTGGTTTTTACATTCAGCAATTTTTGTTTCACATTCTATGTTATACCTTAGGGAATATATTATTCTGTTTGCTATATTCTGAATTATACTAATATTCATTTTCATTTTAAATAAGTGTTCCTTTTAACTATTAAAACTAATATTCCACTAAAGAAATTCCATTTACCTGCTAACATTGTTTTTTAATCAGTATTATATATATAAAATCTTTATGTGAATTTAAAGATAATATTTTTGTTTATTAGATATTAAAGGTTTTCTTTCAGTGGGAAAAATGTACATTTTCTTTCTTTCCAAAATATCCTTGCCTACAATGATTGTAACATTTTCTAGGTATAGTTTAGATAAATTATGTTAATCTTTATAGTGGTTATTATATGCAAATTTTAAATTACAAATTTAAGACTAAATCTACACCTGAACCATAGAAGGGGAATGATTTGATTACACTTTTCAATATGTATTTCAGTTTCAGAGAGAATCTTGTCTTTCACACTTTACATCAGTTACATTTTAATTCTTGCTTTATCTCTCACCCCCAGTTATCTTATTTATGAGTTAAGGGCCTTGCCATCATCAATTTTAGGCTAATATCCTGAGAAAATATAGAGAAAATATGGGAGTCTTTTCTTTCATAGATGAAAATTTAAGGGATAGAAAGGAAAGGGAGATAGAAGGAGGAAAGAACACATGCATGCATGCCTTGTCCCCAGACAGAGAAAAAGGAGAGAGAAAGAGAGAGAAGAGAGAAAGAGAGAGCCTCTAATATCTATGTATCATCTGTCTATGTGCCCCTTCTCTCTCTCTCTCTCTCTCTCTCTCTCTCTCTCTCTCTCTCTCTCTCTCTGACTCACTCACACATACATACACACTGTATACCTATCAGAATGAATTCAAAAGGAAGCCTTAAGTTCAGCATTGATAGCACACTTACTTTTAAAAAAAAGCAAGAGCTATTTGTACTTTATAATATCTCAACAAGAGGGAAATCATCCCAGGTACTGGAAAACCAAAAATAGCTAACTACTCAATGATATCAAGGTCATAGTGATTGGAGGAAAATCTACAACTGTAAGATACTAAACAAGCATTCTTCCTAACAATAATTTGTGAACATTTGACCTTATACTCATAGATGGGTGTAGTCTTTACCCCTCATCAAAGCAACTTCTCTTTACAACTGACAGAGACTACTACAGAAAATACCAGACAAACAAAATGCATAGTTGTAGTGGCCATTCCCAATGGAAGCATATACAAAATACTCCTGCAACAAAGACTTTTGGAGCATTGTAAAATAGCCACCAAGGTTATAATAGCCACAGAATCAGAGAGCATGGTATACAGTTATGTTTTCTAGTATCATAAGAAGTTTAGTACGTGATATCTGACCAATGTAATCACTTAAATACGAAGTACACACGTACAACATTAATGGAAATGCCATCGAGGAAAAGCCCAGGAGGCTTCAACCCTAAACACAGAACTACTGTCAACTGAGTAAACCTGGGAGCAGGAGAGGTGGTCCTCTTGAGGGACAATCACAATAAATGGTTGCTCAGAACCAAATAGTTAAACCTGAATACATACATACAAGTAACATTATATGGACTCAACAGTGTATATTTTGAAACACATGCATACACACACACACACACAGATATATATATATATGCATAAATTTATAAATATATGTATATACAAATATATTTTATATACAAATATATGTATACATTCAAACACAAATATGCAAACAAAAATAATCAATGATAAAAGAGACTATGCATTTGAATGATAGTATGGAGGGCTTGGAAAGAGGAATGTAAAGTGAAAATGTTGTAATTAAAACTACAATTCAAAAATAAACAACAACAAAATGTAAATAAAAATATCTCCTATAATAGAAATAAGTATTACAGAAACTTTGCTGTTTTAATACAAATCAAAATGAACTTGCTTTGTTCCTTTTACACTACTAGGGATCAGGTTAGGAAACACAGGACTACAGTGACGTAAGAGAAAGAGTATTTGTTTAATGAAGTAATGGTATTAGAGACAAATGTCTTTGGTTAAACACTGCACAATCTAAGATAGGTGTAATAGGACATTTATTTACTCCTAGCTCTCATAATGGAGGGATATATCTTTGTGAAATTCAGGCCAACATGGAAAATAGAGTAAGACCACATCCACAAATGAATGAATGAATAAATGAATGAATATATACATATATATTCACACACATAATATATATATTGTGTGTGTGTATGTGTATGTACTTGTCCATTACAAATACAAAGACCAGCTTGTTTTTGTGTGCAAATAAGAAAAGTTTATGGCTAGGAAATCTAGATGTTTACTACCAGGAATTTGAATTTTACAGGTACTGCTCTCTTTTATTCTTCGCAGATTCTGAGTTAAAATGGCACAGAACAAATGCTTGGCAGTTTGGAGTGCATAGTCTATTGTTCATGGAGTACCATCTGGTATAGCAATCTCTACTGCAGAAAGTGCTTAATGACCACTCTGACTGATGGTTATAATGGATGCATCTCTGCTACTCTTGCAAGATCTATGAGCTATTCCAACCAGAAGGATGACAGTCACAAATCTCAGCAGAGTATGCAGTTGTTCCAATCTGTCAATCCTTTTAAGGATGTGAAGTTTAACAAAAGGAAGAAAACTAGTTAGTGGAGTTAGAACATGTCTTCATACATAATGTAATAAGCAATAAACAACACATGCTCATTGCTGAGAGATACACTCTTGTAATGAGCTGCATTCCTATGCCAGTTCATTACAAGAAACTAATGAAAACAGTGTTTTAACATATTTTATAGAGAGAAATGAGTACTGCATGAAACATTTAAAATAATGTTTTCACTATAACTTCCAATGAGTGTGGAAAGTATTAAAAATGGCCAAAATGGACAGAAATTCAAAGAAACAAGTAAAAATAACAAAAAGTTTAATGGTGATAGCTTTTGGAACACTTGAATCTTAGTTCAATTCCAGTTGGTGCTTGAATTTTTATGTTGACATCACAGCCCAGATACTGTATGGCTCATAGAAACTATAGGTCTTTATAAGGATGCAGGTATCTCAGAATAAGAAGGCACAACATATAGTGAAGACATATATATCTTCACTAGACAAATACCTCAGACATTGAAGATCTAATCAATCTATTACCTGATTTATCAAACTATGTCCTGTCTGCTGGTTCTTATTAACAACAAAAATGTACACATTTACCAACTGATATTATCTAATAACAGATAATACTACCAAGACAATTTTATTAAAGTATTTACAGCATCAATAGTAAGTTATTACATAAAAACTCTTCATAATGAGTGAAATATGTACCATGCTCACAGTCAGAAAGATATTGAGGGCTTCTCCATTTTTATTTCTTCAAGACAAGTTTTGAATATACCACAAACATGCTACCATGGACAACAGTAAAAAATACAAAGCCTTTACATCATGTTGCCGGCAGGTAAGCAGTTATGTAGCCTGAATGTTTTCCGATGATGTGATACAAACGGATGCACTGCTTCATAAACCTTCCAGAGCTCTTCATGTATGGCTTTGTCTGACCTACTTAGTAGGTTCCCATGTCCCTACCCAAAGGGGAAACGAGGAAGATATATACTCAGGAACTACTAAAGAAGATTGTTTTCAGATATGCAAGCTATCTCTGTACTCTAATTTGACAAGATTTGATTTATGGCATGTTACAGGCTATCACCGCTATACACTCTTCCATACAGAAGCATTAAATTGGCTGAATTTGCCAAAGCAAAAGTCTAACTTTAAATGTCACTTTTATTTCCTTAGATGATGTGATGAAATGAAAACTCTCTCCAACCTCTGTGGTTGGGATGAGCCCAGAGCTTTTCCTTCTCTTTTCTACCATGCTTTCTAGGCCTGGAAATTTTTAGCTTCAAGACCATCTAATCTTCTGAAGCCCAGACCTTTCAGCCTTCAGCTTCTAGCCTGTCTGCTAGACTAGGTTTATAATATTTCAGCCTCCAAGACTTACTACTGAATAAATTCACTCTTTCTAGGACCTTCTGAACTTTGGTTGGTTCAACTCATCTCTTCTGACTCAGACTCCTCTCCCAGCTGATTGATTCAAACTGGCTTCTCTCAGCTTCTGACTGGCTGTTTTGCTTGGAAGGCTGCCTCTGAACTCCACAAATTGAACTGCTCTGAACTGAAGTGAATGGAAATTAATTCCAAAAACTGAACTTACTTCTCTCTCACATACACTGTTCTTTAACTAGCCTCTCTTTTTTGTCTGATTTTTTGGTAAGAGATGAGCATAGCCTATATTCTGTTATATCTTCTCCCTGATTTGCCCTTGTATGATCCTTAATGAGAAGTCATTGTTTGTGATTAAAGATGTGTACTAAGGTCATATCTCTATTTTATCCAGAGGAATAAAAGGTGTGTGGCATGCCTACGTTTCACCTGGATTGTATCTTTGGATGTAATCTCTTGTCAGAGCAGCCATGTTGCTGGATTAAAATTCCTCTAAACCTAGCCATAGGGATGCTATTTCTATAATTATTTAAATCTGTGCAATTTATTTGAGTTATGAGCAATTTATTTATTTATTTATTTATTTATTTATTTATTTATTTATTTTTGGATTTTGCGAAACAGGGTTTCTCTATGTAGCCATGGCTGTCCTGGAACTCACTGTGGAGATCAGGCTCCCTTCAAATTCAGAATCTGCCTGCCTCGGCCTCTCAAGTGCTGGGAATAAAGGTGTGCACCACCATTGCCCTGCAGTTATGAGTAATTATAATTATGTCTTTGACCATTATGAATATCTACATGTTAAAATTAGAATAAAAACTGTGAGTTTTGAAGTAGGATTGGTTTTGTATTTCTTAATACTACCTATTGCTGACTCAGCCTCTATATACTATTTAGCAAGAACTGTCATTAGAGAGCCAGTACTGGAAGTATTGTCTGCAGTATCTCTACTGAACGTGCAACATATGATGGTAAAATGTGGCCTGGCAATAAAATTTAAGACCTCTGTCAAAGATAAATACATCCAAATTAACAGAAATATATTTAACCTAACATTGTGTTAAGTTTTAAAAAAGCACTAAAGTCTATTTCCTCTTATATTCCAAATAGAACATTTCATCTGAAAGCAAAAGAATATACCTTTTTCTCAGAACCTCATGGTACCTTCTCCAAAATCAATCATATAGTTGGTCACAAGACAGACCTCAACAAATATAAGAAGATCGAAATAATCCCATGTCTCCTATCAGATCACTATGGAGTAAAAGTGGTCTTCAATAGCAACAAAAACAACAGAAAGCCCACATACACATGAAAACTGAACAATACACTACTCAATGATACCTTGGCCAAGGAAGAAATAAAGAAAGAAATCAAAGACTTTTTAGAATTTATTGAAAATGAAGACACAACATACCCAAATCTATGGGAACAATGAAAGCAGTGCTAAGAGGAAAACTCATAGCCCTGAGTGCCTCCAAAAAGAAAATGGAGAGAGCATACACTAGCAGCTTAATGGCACACCTGAAAGCCCTGGAACAAAAAGAAGCTAATTCACCCAGGAGGAGTAGAAGGCAGAAAACCAAATAGAAATTCTAAGATAAGCTATTTTGTAAGAGGAGTATATAAAATATTACAAGACATAATATAATTATCAATGACTAAGTTAATAATGTTCCATACATTAAATATTTGGTAAAACATCATGAATTTAAATGAGTTTATATTAATTCTTAGTATTTTAATTTTTTATTTAATTTTTCACTTAACTTTTCATCTTGTATATGTATATATGTGTACATATGTTTATGGGTATGTTCATATGATAATGTTTTTCTGCATGTTAATTTGTGCAAAATACTGTATGCTGAATTACTAAAGCAATGAGATGAATTATTAGATGAGATGCAGTGTAAGTTGTTACTTGTATTTTGTTTGAAATTAGTTTTTATTGAGACCAAAGACCAGGATATTTTTTATCATTATTATCTGTAATTGAAGTTCTATCTGAAATTGAAATTACTTGTGATATATATTACTTGACAAATGCTCAGATTGTAAAAATGTGTGTGGGTCAAACTCAGAATGCGACTCATTAGTAATATAGTAACAATTTTGCATACTGGAGTGTGCAATATTTTTATCTACAAAGCTTCCTTCCCTATGGCTTTTTATATTAAGGAGATTTTTCTAAAATTTCTATTTCATCAGCATTAAAATAATTCTTATTGTATTTTCCCCTGTTTTCAGTTTTTCATCTTCCAGCTGATTATTAACAGAAAATGTGCTTGTGCTTATCTTTTGAAATAACTGCTTTATGAATATGCCAAGAATAAAACATATTTACTCTTGAGTCTGATATTTCTATAGACAGAGATTATTACAGAAAACCATAACTTGTTTAAACATAGACAATAAAGATCATGGAGTGCAAGATATAGGTGATGCATCTATAATACAATTCCCCTACCAAAAGCTCAGGAAACATCATTGAAGAGAGGACAGAAACAATGTTAAAATCCAGAAAAAAGACTAGAAAACATGCTGTGTGGTTGTGTTTTCTAGAAATGACCGAGATTCATCATGCATGTTACCATAACAATACGGGTATCTAACAATGTCTGAACAATGACAGCACCAATAGATATGATAACATGAATGGAAGAGATATCAAAGTCTCCCACCCTAGACAAGAACTATATACCAAAATCAAATATTGAGAGCAAGAGAAATAATCCTATTGCATGATAAGCTCACTAATTAGTTATCCAATAACAAATGTTCAGTTCTGAGATCATATAAATAAACTTAACATAGTCAGAGACGGTGTATGTGTATGTGTATGTGTGTGTGTGTGTGTTTGTGTATTTGTGTGTGTGAATAACAATTAAAAACAAAGCCCTGAATTCTAGAGAAAACAAGGAGCAGGTGTATGAGATATTTGAGGGTCAAAAAGTAAGAAGTTAATAATACAATTATTTTATAATTAAAATTTAATTAAAGAAGAACATATGTTAAGGTACCCTATAGCATATCCTGTACTCTTTGACAGTAATTCTTCCCAGCAACAGGCATTGCCTCATGGTACCTTCTCCAAAATCAATCATATAGTTGGTCACAAGACAGACCTCAACAAATATAAGAAGATCGAAATAATCCCATGTCTCCTATCAGATCACTATGGAGTAAAAGTGGTCTTCAATAGCAACAAAAACAACAGAAAGCCCACATACACATGAAAACTGAACAATACACTACTCAATGATACCTTGGCCAAGGAAGAAATAAAGAAAGAAATCAAAGACTTTTTAGAATTTATTGAAAATGAAGACACAACATACCCAAATCTATGGGAACAATGAAAGCAGTGCTAAGAGGAAAACTCATAGCCCTGAGTGCCTCCAAAAAGAAAATGGAGAGAGCATACACTAGCAGCTTAATGGCACACCTGAAAGCCCTGGAACAAAAAGAAGCTAATTCACCCAGGAGGAGTAGAAGGCAGGAAACCAAATAGAAATTCTAAGATAAGCTATTTTGTAAGAGGAGTATATAAAATATTACAAGACATAATATAATTATCAATGACTAAGTTAATAATGTTCCATACATTAAATATTTGGTAAAACATCATGAATTTAAATGAGTTTATATTAATTCTTAGTATTTTAATTTTTTATTTAATTTTTCACTTAACTTTTCATCTTGTATATGTATATATGTGTACATATGTTTATGGGTATGTTCATATGACAATGTTTTTCTGCATGTTAATTTGTGCAAAATACTGTATGCTGAATTACTAAAGCAATGAGATGAATTATTAGATGTTATGTTAAAATTTTGTTTAGTTATAAACTTTGTAAGCAGTATATTTGTTTGTCTCTTTTTCTGTCTGTGTGAATGTATGTAGCAGGTAGATATGTACATACAGGGAACAGAAGGGAAGAGCATCAGATTCTCTGTAACAGGTTGTTTCTGTCACCTAACATGTGTTATGGGAATCAAATTTGGTTCTTTTGTAAAAACAGCAAACTTTGTTTACCCTTTGAGCAATTTCTTCAGGCACCTAATTTAAAAAATATTATAAATATCTTCAACATATATCTTACTCCATGGGAGTTTCACATTGCATGGAATAAAGTCAGTTACTGCAGGAGAAAATGTGCACAAATAATTAGGAAATGGAATTACTAGTTTTGTGCACCTATTTTTTGCTTCAATTGAGAGATGATAACTATTAATTTATTGTATTATTAATTTATTGTCAAATGGACACATTGTTAGCTTTACAAAGATATCTTCCTGATGTTATTAATTACTACATTGGTAGAGGGGTGAAATCATGCTTTTGTCCCCAAACTCATATCTAGTACAACCTAGATTTTTGTATGAATTAAGCACATGAAAGATTATTTTAGGTAATATTTTCACAGGTCTAGATTATCTGCATGAATCAATAAATTGCTAAAAGCATGTAGAGAGCCTTATTGGGGTGCCATACCACCTGGCAGGAACTTGACATTGACCAAGGTAAAGTTCCTCTCCCAGACTTTTAGCAGGAATACCTGTGTTAGCCATAATCTGCTCCACCTGGGGTGAAGAGCTCAGACCAAGGTGAAGTTCCTCTTTCTTCCAGATCTACAAATTCTTAAATTAAACAGGTGATTGATCCAGGTGCAGCCAATACCCAGTGAACAGTCAGACCAGTTCTCCTGAAACACCCTGGAGTTTGGGGTAAGGGTTTTCCCTCTGCCTTTATATTTGGATTTCCCACATTAAATTTCGAGCTTTGATCAAAAAGTCTTGTCTTAGCTCCATATTCTTTCTCACAGGCCTGTTCTATTTCATTCCCAGCTTTCCTTAACCTGTTCGATGTAACTTTGGGCAGTTTTAAAAGTATGTAAGTATTTTATATTTATAGGAAATTTATTTATTTATTTATTTATTTATTTATTTATTTTTGGCAAAATGGCCATTTTAACTATATTGATTCTACCGATCCATGAGCATGGGAGGTTTTCCCATTTTTTGAGGTCTTCTTCCATTTCCTTCTTCAGAGTCTTGAAGTTCTTGTCATACAGATCTTTCACATGTTTGGTAAGAGTCACCCCAAGATACTTTATATTGTTTGTGGCTATTGTGAAGGGGGTCATTTCCCTAATTTCTTTCTCAGCCTGCTTATCCTTTGAGTATAGGAAGGCCACTGATTTGCTTGTGTTGATTTTATAACCTGCCACTTTGCTGAAGTTGTTTATCAGCTGTAGGAGCTCTCTAGTGGAGTTTTTTGGGTCACTTAGGTAGACTATCATGTCGTCTGCAAATAATGAAAGTTTGACTTCTTCCTTTCCAATTTGTATCCCTTTGACCTCCTTATGTTTTCGAATTTCCCGAGCTAGTACCTCAAGTACAATATTGAAAAGATAAGGAGAAAGGGGGCAGCCTTGTCTGGTCCCTGATTTCAGTGGGATTGCTTCAAGTTTCTCTCCATTTAGTTTGATGCTGGCTACCGGTTTGCTGTATATTGCTTTTACTAAGTTTAGGTATGGGCCTTGAATTCCTGTTCTCTCCAAGACTTTAAGCATGAAAGGATGCTGAATTTTGTCAAATGCTTTTTCAGCATCTAATGAAATGACCATGTGGTTTTGTTCTTTGAGTTTGTTTATGTAGTGGATTGCATTGATGGATTTCCGTATATTGAACCAACCCTGCATTCCCGGGATAAAGCCTACTTGATCATGGTGGATGATCGTTTTGATGTGTTCTTGGATTCGGTTGGCAAGAATTTTATTGAGTATTTTTGCATCGATGTTCATAAGGGAAATTGGTCTGAAGTTCTCTTTCTTTGTTGGATCTTTGTGTGGCTTTGGTATCAGCGTAATTGTGGCTTCCTAGAAGGAATTGGGTAGTGTTCCTTCTGTTTCTATTTTGTGGAACAGTTTGAAGAGTATTGGTGTTAACTCTTCTTTGAAGGTCTGATAGAATTCTGCACTGAAACCATCTGGTCCTGTGCTTTTTTTGGTTGGAAGACTTTCTATGACTCCTTCTATTTCTTTAGACAGTATGGGACTGTTTAGATGGTCTAGTTGGTCCTGATTTAATTTTGGTATTTGGTATCTGTCAAGGAAATTGTCCATTTCCTCCAGATTCTCCAGTTGTGTTGAGTACAGGCTCTTTATTTGTAAAATCTAATTAACAACACCAATCATGATTAAACACTGTGAAAAGAAGAACTCAAGGTTTTACAGAAGGAGGTCAATACTCTGATAGAAACATTACAATAATTTCAATCCATCAGTTAACATCATGAAAATTGTTCACTCCCTAAAAAAAAGGTGTGGTCTCTCAATTAATATTGATCAGTGTCAGTATAGTGTGCAAATACTAACTTTTTAACTAAGTATTTCATTTATTAATCATTTTGGAAATTGCATCCTGCTAAAGAGAATAAACATGTTAATGCTGTTTTACATCTTTTCCAATATGACTACATGAATTGCTAAAGTTTATCCTTTTATTTTTTATTCGATATATTTTTATTTATATTTCAAATGATTTCCCCTTTTCTGGTCCCCCACTCCCCAAAAGTCACATAAGCCCCCTTCCCTCCCCCTGTTCTCCCATCCACCCCTTCCCACTTCCCTGTTCTGGTTTTTTCCCTATACTGCTACACTGAATCTTTCCAGAACCAGGGGCCACTCCTCTGTTCTTCTTGGACATCATTTGATGTGTGGATTATGTTTTGGTTTTTTCTAGGCTAATATCCACTTATTAGTGAGTGCATACCATGATTGATATTTTGAGACTGGGTTACCTCACTTATTTTGATGTTCTCCAACTCCATCCATTTGTCTAAGAATTTCATGAATTCTTTGTTTCTAATGGCTGAATAGTACTCCATTGTATATATATATACCACATTTTTTGCATCCATTCTTCCGTGGGATACCTGGGTTCTTTCCAGCTTCAGGCTATTATAAATAGGGCTGCTATGAACATAGTGGAGCACGTATCCTTATTACATGCTGGGGAATCCCCTGGGTATATACCCAGGAGAGTTAAATTACTCATCTCATTCACAAGATATATGGTCATAATTTACCAGGAACAGAAAGTTCATATACCTGAATAAAACTGATATACAATATATTTGAATTTGTTGAGCTCTTGGTTGGTTACACAACACAGTCTATTACAGTCACAGTCTATACACACACACATTCACACAAGCAAATGGTCCCGCAGTTTCTTATGGGATGCCTGTTGCCTTAGAAACAACCTTTTGTTGTATCTGATCAATTGAACTTAGTTGTTTTTGACTACATCATTTTTATTCTATTGTGTAAAAAACTAACTGCACAGAAGTTCATCTGCTTATACTAAAATGAGAACCAAGTACACTGGAGTCAAGGAGATCATATTAAAGAGTTTTTCATGTTGATCTAGGTGAACCACAAACACGATGTGTCCTAATGGCATGGTTCTAAAGAAATTTCCTAGGTAAATAACACAGAAGAAGAATCTTCTTAGAGAATTTAATGAAACATTCTTATTTAACCACACATAGAAGAATGAACACCAAAGTCAACACTAATCCTGTAGTGGTTCACTCTTTATACACTCTGATATCTCTGATATCGTCTGATTCTCACAACTATTGGGGGTCTGAAGATCTAAAGGAAGTTTGAGTTTATTATTAAGTTTTCTATGTAGTCCTTTTCTTGTTTCTCTAGAATAGGTAACCACATTAATTAATTTATTAATAAGAAGGTATTTTTATAACTTATATAAAGACTAAGAAATAAAAAAGAAATGTGAACTGCCACAGTGACAAGGAGAAAGTAACCAATTCAGTGACCTTAGGGGTCCCATCTGTCCATTTACTTACTGGAACTGATAAGGGACCATCTGAGGCAAGAAATCTACAGCGGCGATTGAAAAGGACTTGTTCCTCCTCTATGGAATTATGTTTCCACAATTACCAGTCTTCTCCCTTATCAAGAGTTTGAAACATCTCTGACATTTCTGCTGATGTGTCTTGAGATGCTATTTTTCAGCATCTGTCATCTGATTGTCTGAAGCTGTGAACCATGGATATAATATAAACTTCTTGGTGGTAGGAGCTAAAGTCTGTTATTTCATTTCCTCCATCTTTGTGTGCAGTTTATTTGATTACACGGCAGGGAAGTTGGATAGAATTGTTGTAGCTGACTCTATTTCAAAATGAAACAGTGATTGTGAATCTATTTCTGTATTGCTTTTTGATAGTGAAACGGGAATTCGAATTTGTAATCATTTGCTTATTTCACTGACTAAAGAATCAACCAGTATATATTTATGTGAGAAGCAATTCTGCTATTAAATCTAGATGTGGTAATTATGGAACAACATGAACTCTAGCAGAATAATACACATTTTTTTTTGTTCTTAAACTTCTATTTTTTACTTTTAAAATTATCTCTGCAAAGGTTGCACACTATGCACTCAGAATCAACTTGTAGGTTTAGTATCTACCAAAGCATTTCTGAAATGCCATGCTCAGCTGTTGGCCTTTGTCAGACTAATCTAATTATTCGCCCAGGATCCCTTGTCTTTCCTGCATCAGTTTTCATTTCATTTCATTGTTTGCAATACTAGACTCAGAGAACTTGGTGAACTTTGGTGAACTTTGAACTGCCATATTGGTATAAGATGTGTAGATTTTTCTAAGAAAAATAAAAGTCTTTGTGCAAGACAATATCAGCATTTCTCTGATATACTTGATCCACTAGAGCAGATTTCAGAAACATCAGTTTATTCTCCATAAGTGGTGTTTTCAAGAAATTAAGTGATTCACTCTATTCTTTATATTGTGTTTCCTAAATCCTCCAATAGGAACATACATATTTGCATTTTCTATTAAAATTATACAACTATTTGCTTTATTTCTCTTATGAGAATAAATTCATGTTATTTTGAAAATGTTATGAACACATAAAATTGTATACCTTAATGTAACATCTTAACAATACAAAGGGACAATTTAGAGACAAGTTTATGCAAAATAATCCAGTACAGTCATAGGTTTCTACTCTTACAGAGCATGTAGCAATGAGGAGAAACCATAAAAAATATTTTAATATGGTCAAACAATCTAAAGTTGTTTTTGAATGGTAAGGCTATATAGCAGGAACTTTCCTGAAGTTAATTTGGTTGTAATAGCAAAAGGTTTTTTGGATTCCTGGGTTGTCTGGTTTAGAATGCAAGCCTGATCAGTTTCCCATGACATTTTACTGCAATGTTATTGCTTTGGATACATATATATTATTAAAATGTTTGTTTCCCCTGTGGGATTTCATCCCTGGTGTTTTGGTTGTGATGAGATCAGTAATTCTATAAATTTCCCTTTGGCTTTAATAAAAATCTTACACATAAGTGAGAATCAATCATAAACCTCACATTAGCTCGACAACCTTGCAGCCACTACTGCAACAGGTAGAAACTGCCAATGTCATTTCTTGCTTTCCTCTGATTGTTATTGCCTGTTTCACCCTAGTGCACAATGCTTTCATTTTTTTTGTAATCAAACAAGATCCTCTCCTATGATAGTTTACATTCTGTCTTATAAGTAAATCTGTTCTCTTAGTATGGGTAAGAAAAACACTATTCCAATTTTCTTCCTATTAAAACAAGTAATCAAGATTTTTATTGAAATTATGGTGAAAGTCAAAATAAAACTTAGCTCCAGTAAATGAGATCATCAACTGCAACTGAGGATGCATCTTTATCAATGAACTTTCCTGGCCTCACTTTTTTATGACCTTCATGCCTTCAAATCCAGCACCACCTGGTTGTCTCATACACATTACCAAGTCCAGCTGCATCACAAGGTACAACCTTGACAGTCTCTGGAACACAGCTTCTCTGCACTCTCAGAAAACACTTTCCAGGAAATTTTAACTCAGTGGTTCTGGTCTCTTCTTCTTTTTTCTTTAGCCCTATTTATTTATTTATTTATTCATTTATTATTATTTTTTATTCGTCTGGTCTCTTATTAATCAGGGATAATTTCTTAGCTCCAGAAAGTCAGCATCAATTGTTCCAGTAGTCTCTTCTTTTTTATGATGCTTATATATGTATATATAATTATATAATTTAATATATATCCAATATATGCATGTATATATTTATATATTTCACATTTCAAATATTATCCCCTTTCCTAGTTTCCCCCAAAAAACCCCTAACCCATCTCCCAACCCACCCACTCCTGTTTCCCTGTCCTGGCATTCCCCTATACTGGGGAATTGAGCCTTCTCATGACCAAGGTCCACTCCTCCCCTTGATGTCCAACAAGGATCCTCTGCTACATATGCAGTCTGGAGCTATGGGTCCCTTAAAGTAAGACCACCCAGAGACTGCTCCACCTAATGATCCATCCTATATACAGTTACCAAACCCAGACACTGTTGTGTCTACAAGCGCTGCTAGGAGCCTGATATAGCTGTCTCCTGAGAGGCTCTGCCAGTACCTGATAAATACATAGGGAGATGCTTTTAGCCAACCATTGAACTGAATGCAGGGCCCCCAATTGAGGAGCTACAGAAAGAACCCGAGGAGGTAAAGGGGTTTGTAGCCCCACAGGAGGAATAACAATATGAATCAACCAATACTCCCAGAGCCCCAAGGAACTAAACCAGTAGTCCCTTCTATTCTAAAGCCAGAGCCGTATGGCCAAAGCTGCCAAGTTCTGCTGCTTTCTGGCTGTGGGACATGAGCACCTCATTCTATTACACTATCACCAATTTTCTGTTTTCAATGAATTCATGGTCTGACTAAGATAGGCTGTCCTGTAATTTTCCCTTTAGACTGACTTGGAACTCAGAGATCTGCATCCTTGTCTCTTGAGTGCTGGGATTAAAGTTACAGTCCATCAATCTTGGATTTAAGTTTCTCTCTACTTAGAGTTTTCTCTGTATTAGGCTGCCCTTAAATTCAGAGATCTGCTTTTTTCTATTTTGTTGGATTAAAGTACTTTACCATCCTTTCTGGACCACAGTTTTTCATGGCCACCATGCATCAAGGCCTGGATCTTAAGCTTCTTTCCTCCCATGTCAATAACCACATCAAAACCGGTGTCTGCTAGTGTCAAAATCTGGAGTACAGATGTGCCATCCATCTCTGGAGTGTAGTTCATTCCAGGTTAAAATTTCAAATGAAAATAACAGCAAGGTAATAACATTTAACATCCTATGTCAACTGTAAACACATTATCAGTAAGCTTACTGGGTAGGATCTTGCCCTGAGGTTAGTATTCCCTTAATTCCAATTAATATCCCTGTATACAGGATTTCGATCCATTGAACTTCCTGTAGTTCCTTTAATACTTGAAGCACACATTTTGTATCTTTTTTTTCCAAGTTTGCTGTGCTTGATCAAAATGAGGTTCATAATAGTAAAGCACAGTATACATTTTAAACTGGGTTGTTTTTAGATCTCCTTTTTCAATGAAATTTATCTGAAACTCTTCACCTTAGTCTCAGGAAAACACTTAAACAAGGGCAAAAATAGCCACATTCTTCACTAAAATATCACAATAATGATCTCTAGGCAACATACTAAAATTATTCTCCTCTAAACCATCTTGATCCAGGAGCATCATGTCCAAATCACCTTCCCTATCAATGTCTTCCATATTACTACTAGAATGGACCAGTAAGCCCACTTAAAGCATTCCGCTGCTTTATAAATTCAAATTCACATAATCCAAATTACCTCAAAAATGAAGCATGGTCAGACGTATCACATCTATACTCCACTTTTGGTATTGACTTCTGTCTTAGGGTTTTCTTTTTTTTTTTTTTTCATTCTTTTTTTTTTATTCGATATAATTTATTTACATTTCAAATGATTTCCCCTTTTCTAGCCCCCCCCCACTCCCCGAAAGTCCCGTAAGCCCCCTTCTCTTTCCCTGTCCTCCCTCCCACCCCTTCCCAGTTCCCCGTTCTGGTTTTGCCAAATACTGTTTCACTGAGTCTTTCCAGAACCAGGGACCACTCCTGCTTTCTTCTTGTATCTCATTTGATGTGTGGATTATGTTTTGGGTATTCCAGTTTTCTAGGTTAATAACCACTTATTAGTGAGTGCATACCATGATTCACCTTTTGAGTCTGGGTTACCTCACTTAGTATGATGTTCTCTAGCTCCATCCATTTGCCTAAGAATTTCATGAATTCATTGTTTCTAATGGCTGAATAGTACTCCATTGTGTAGATATACCACATTTTTTGTATCCACTCTTCTGTTGAGGGATACCTGGGTTCTTTCCAGCATCTGGCAATTATAAATAGGGCTGCTATGAACATAGTAGAGCATGTATCCTTATTACATGGTGGGGAATCCTCTGGGTATATGCCCAGGAGTGGTATAGCAGGATCTTCTGGAAGTGAGGTGCCCAGTTTTCGGAGGAACCGCCAGACTGATTTCCAGAGTGGTTGTACCAATTTGCAACCCCACCAGCAGTGGAGGAGTGTTCCTCTTTCTCCGCACCCTCTCCAACACCTGCTGTCTCCTGAATTTTTAATCTTAGCCATTCTGACTGGTGTAAGATGAAATCTTAGGGTTGTTTTGATTTGCATTTCCCTAATGACTAATGAAGTTGAGCATTTTTTAAGATGCTTCTCCGCCATCCGAAGTTCTTCAGGTGAGAATTCTTTGTTTAACTCTGTACCCCATTTTTTAATAGGGTTGTTCGGTTTTCTGGAGTCTAACTTCTTGAGTTCTTTATATATATTGGATATTAGCCCTCTATCTGATGTAGGATTGGTGAAGATCTTTTCCCAATTTGTTGGTTGCCGATCTGTCCTTTTGATGGTGTCCTTTGCCTTACAGAAACTCGGAATCCATCAATACAATCCACTACATAAACAAACTCAAAGAACAAAACCACATGGTCATTTCATTGGATGCTGAAAAAGCATTTGACAAAATTCAGCATCCTTTCATGCTTAAAGTCTCGGAGAGAACAGGAATTCAAGGCCCATACCTAAACATAGTAAAAGCAATATACAGCAAACCGGTAGCCAGCATCAAACTAAACGGAGAGAAACTTGAAGCAATCCCACTGAAATCAGGGACCAGACAAGGCTGCCCCCTTTCTCCTTATCTTTTCAATATTGTACTTGAGGTACTAGCTCGGGCAATTCGACAACATAAGGAGGTCAAAGGGATACAAATTGGAAAGGAGGAAGTCAAACTATCATTATTTGCAGACGACATGATCGTCTACCTAAGTGACCCAAAGAACTCCACTAGAGAGCTCCTACAGCTGATAAACAACTGTCTTAGGGTTTTCATTGCTGTGTAGGGACACACAGACCATGGTAATTCATATAAAGAAAAACATTTCTTTGGGGATGGCTTACAGTTTCAGAGATTTTATCCATTGTTGTTTTGCCAGGAAGAATGGAAGAATCTAGACAGGCATGGTACAAAGAGAGCTGAGAAATCTGAATGTACCAGAAGGAGACTGATGCTTTTGCACAGAGAATATCTTGAGTATAGGCCTTCCAAGCTCACACTCTCAGTGAAACACTTTCTTCAACAAGATCACACCTATTCCAACAAAGACACACCACCACATTCTAATAGTGTCCTGAAGTAGAACTATTCCCAGTTTTCTGAGAAACTGCCAGATTGATTTCCAAAGTGGTTATACAAGTTTGAACTCCCACCAGATCAGAGGATGTTCCCCTTGCTCCGCATCCTCACTAGTATGTATTTTCACTTGAGATTTTGGACTTACAGTTCAATGAGGACAAGATAGAATCTGGGTTGGTTTGATTTGCATTTTTGTGATGACTAAGGAAGCTAAACATCACTTTAAGCACTTCTTGGCCTCTTAGCTCTGTGTATAGTTTTTACTTTGGATACATGGTTTCTTGATGTCTAACTATTTTTGAGTTCTTTATATATTTTGGATATTAGTTCTATATTGGATGTAGAGTTGGTGAAGGTTCTTTCCCATTCTGTAGGCTGCTGTTTTATACTATTGATGGTACTCTTAGCCTTGCAAAAGGTTTTCAGTTTAATGAGATCCCATTTATTAATTGTTGATCTTAGTGTGTGAGCTATTAGTATTCTGTTTAGGAGTTTATCTCCTGTAACAATAAGTTCAAGGCAGTTCCCATTATTTGCTTCTGTGAGATTTAGCATGTCCAGTTTTATGTTGAAGTCTTTAATTTACTTGGATCTGAATTTTGTGCAGAGTCATAAATATGGTTCTATTTACATTTTTATAAGTGGACACCCAGTTAGAACAGCACCATTTGCTAAAATGCTTTCATTTTCCAATGCCTTTCTATGAGACCACAGTCACCCTAATATCTCAACCACACAAAGGCTCAAAAAAGGAAAGAGAACTTCAGACCAATTTCCCTTTAAGAATATCAATGTAAAAATACTCAATAAACTACTAACAAACAGAATCCAAATACACATCAAAAATGCCATTCCATATTACTTGAAGTTCAAGTAGGCTTCATACCAGTGATGCAGGGATGGTTCAATATGAAGATCCATCATTGTAACCCACCATGTAAGTAAACTATAAAATCACACAGCCTTCTCATTAGATGCTAAAACTGCCTTTAAAAAAATCCAACACAACAGCACTTCATGTTAAATGCCTTGGAGCAGGAATCCAAGGTGCACGCCTAAACATAATAAAATAAATATATAGCAAGCCAAAAGCCAATATCAATTAAATGTAGTGAAATTTAAAGCAATCTCTCTAAAATCATGGATAAAACAAACCTACCCACTCTTTTCCTATCTATTCATCATAGTACTTGAAGTTCTAGCCAGAGCAATAAGAGAACTTAAGGAGATCAAATAGATACAAATTGGAAATGAAGAAGTCAAACTATTGCTATTCACAGATGATATAATAATATACATAGGTGACACCCCAAAATTCTACCAGAGAACTGATAAACACCTTTAGAAAAGTGGCAGGATAAAAATAAACTTTAAAAGATAAGTAGTCCACCTTTACATAAACTATATATGAGCTGAGAAAAAAATAGGGAAACAAAATGCTTTATAATAGTAACAAATAATATAAGCTATTTTGGTGTAACTCTAACTATGCAAGTAAAAGATCTAGATGACAAGAACTTGAAGTCTCTAAAGTAAGAAATGGAGGACTATATCAGAAAATTGAAAGATCTCCCATGTTCATGGATCAATAGGAGTAACATATTGCAAATGACATATCATTAACATATCTTAATGAAACCGATATATAGAGTCAATTCCCATCAAAATTCCAAGAAAATTCTTTACAAACTGTAAAAAAGTAATTTTCAACTTCATGAGGAAAAAAACACAGTATAGCTAAAAACAATCTTGTACAATAAAAGAAATTCAGACAGTATCAGCATCCTTATTTCAAGATACACTACAGAACAATAGTAATAAAAACTGAATAGCATTGGCATATGAAGAGACAGGTTCCTCTAGAAATAAATTCACATACCCAAGGACACTTGATATTTGACAAAGAAGCCAAAACCATTTAATGGAAAGACATATACTTTCTTTATAAGAATTTAGCATTAATAAAAATGTATCTGCCATGGTGCTATCTGCTTGGAATCTCACTATTGTGAAGACTGATGCAGGAAAACTGTCATCTGGACTCTGGGTAACATAGAAAACATCAGATTAGCCAGGACTCTATACAACAAAACCCTACAACTTCACTAAAAATGTAGAGAATGAAAAGACTAACTGAAAGAAAATGCTATGTCTAGTGTTAACCACATAGGAATATATGTATGCTCATATGAGTACATAAAGCATAATTTATGCACAAACATATTAACTACATAAGGTAAATAAGCATGACACCTCTCTTTATGTGTTAATTTTCTATCAACTTCCTTATTAATATATATGTGATATGTAATTTTAGATTTAGAAATAAGTTCCATATATGTTAGACAGTTGCTGTAACTGTAAGTCATGTTTTCTTAACATGAAGATTACATATAATATTATTTTGGACTGTGTATAACTTTTTTTACTATATCTATATACAATGTCATCAAGTTTGAGTATTGGCAAGATGGTGATCATTTTAGAGTTTTACATTAAAAAAATAGGAACTCCCTGGGGTGACAGATAAAGAAAATTGCCACTGAGTCTGAAGTCTGGAGGTCTGGGAAAGAAGAGAAGTACCCATATGCTGGGACATTCAAATATACATACCCATAGAGATGCATATGCACAAGCACAGAAACATATGAAATAAGAAATTAAATAAAGTGTAACAAAATTAAGGCTGTTTCTAATGGAACATTAAATTCCTAGTTTCATAGACCCACATCATCCTTCTGCAATGATACTGTGATGCAATAAGTTATTTCATTGCATATGACACTAAATTAAATTTGATATTTTTTAACTACCAAAATTTCAGCTTCATTTAGAATATTCTAGATTGCTACTCTTGTGAGTCTAGCTCCAGAAACATGGCTTGTGCACTGCCTTTGTTGGCTGAGTTACTCTGAACTTACCCTCCCCCCATCTTCACACACAGGCCCAGCTCTGGAAGTTCAGCTAATGGGGAAAATTCATGAGAGCATATTTAAAGATGAGTAGCTTTAAGGACTTCTTATAATCTTAAATTGACTTCCCAATCAGACTCTTGTAGTGACTGATATAGAATTATATCATCAACCAGGCTGCAAAACTATTCAAATATTACAGACACTCAAAAATTTTCTGTAATGACTTCTTTTTAAAACATGCTATTTTTCATCTCCTATTTCATAACACAATGTCCATACCTCTTTATAGCTCTTTTTCAAATACTTATCTGTCTGACCTCAAGGACACAAATTATTCAAGCCTTAACAGGGTCTGTAGTCCTGCACCTTAATGGGCTTTGTACCTCCAGCTTCAGAAATGTCCTCTGATGACATTCCTTTAAGAATTTGCTATTTCTTCCCACTTCAGTAACACAAAGTAGATGCCTCTCTTATATCTTGCAAAGAGCCTTTTCCTGTACCTATTTTCCTAGCCTCAAGGACAGAGCTTAATCATGTTTTAATGAGATTCAGAACACCTATTTCAAAGTCATTTATGTAGTTTTGAACTTTTTTTCATCACCTTACCCCAGAATTTTTCAGCAATATAAAGTGCAGCAATATTATGTATTAGAATGGGACAAATCCTACCTTATTTTATCATACCAAATGTCTGAAAGGCATACTTGAGACATGCAACAAGTAAAAGAAATGGTAAATTTGAATGTCTTTACTTTTTAAGTGACTCAGAGTATTTCAAAACATAGAGAAATTGAAGGGGAAAAAAGTCCTTTTTGAAAGATTTTTGCTCTTATCACATGTCCACAAGAATTAAGGACTGGGAAGCGTCTATATATTCTAATCATTAAGTCTTAGCAATGTTCCTAGGCAGAAACTTAGTTACCAGTGTTTGGTAGTCACTGTTGGTAGTCAATATGACATAATATTTATTCCTAAATAGGGAAGATTACCCCTTCCCGATTGAAAATTAAAAGATAAAGAAAAGATGAGAGTATTCCATTCTTGGCAACAGAAAACTTAAAAAAATATTTTTTTAGATCTTATACCTTGTTTGGAAGTTTGCATGAAAGATATCAATCAAGATATGTGTAGTAGTAGAATGGTTGAAAAAGTATCAGTGAAGAGCATCATTACCATAGTAAGAACTGTCTATTTTCTACCCACCTTCCACCATGTTCTGGTTTATTTACTGTTGGTGGTTGTATCACAGCAAATGAGAAAGAACATTTGAATCTTCCATCATTTGGTTGATTAAAGTCAAAGAAGAAAGGTTTAGTTCAAAATCAATTTCTGGATCCAAGTGAGTGTAAGAGGGTTAGATATTTTCATACCTTAAAAACTGAAAACTGGTTAGTATGATGGCAATGACCCAGGAATGAGTAACTATAGCTGGAGCAGCAAAACTTAGGCAAATATTTCTTTTTATCTTTCAATGTGTGTGTGTGTGTGTGTGTGTGTGTGTGTGTGTGTGTGTGTGTGTGCATATGTGCATGTGCATGCCGGCCTGTCTGTCTGTCTGTCTGTCTGTCTGTCTGTCTATCTTTCTGTGTATGTAGCATAGTGATCAGGGAAGTGGAAATCCAAACAACATTGAGATTCAACCTTACACTAATCAGAATGGTTTAAAACTTCAGGTGACAGCACATTTTGTTGAGGATGTGGAGAAAGAGGAACACTCCTTCATTGCTGGTGAGATTGTACACTGGTACAACCACTCTAGAAATCAATCTGGAAATTCCTCAGAATATTGGAAATAGATCTACCCGAAGATCCAGCTTTTGGGCATATACTGAAAAGTTGTTCCACCATGCCACAGGGGTACATTTTCTACTATATGCATTGGAGCCTTGTTGTGATAACCAGAAGCTGGAAACAACCCAGATGTTCCACAATTGAAGAATGGATACAAAAATGTGGTTCATTTACACAATGGAATACTATGCAGCTATGAAGAACAAGGATTCAGAGTTTTGCAGACAAATGGATGGAACTAGAAAATATCATTATGAGTGAAGTAACTCATACCCAAAAGGACATATATGGTGTTTCCTCACTAATAAGTGAATATTAGCCAAAAATGTACAGTATTTCCAAGATACAGTTCACAGAACTCAAACAGTTCAGCAAGCAGAAGTAACCAATTCCTACTTGGGAGTGGGAAGAAAGCAACTACAAGGAGGGAACTCTAAGGAAAAGGGGATGGGGAAATAGGGGAACATGATCTGGTATTGGGTGGGGGAAAATGACTGAAGCAGAAGGAATGGAAACTTGGGAGGTAGAGGTTTGGGGAACCCTGTAGTATGTACCAGAGACATGGGAGTTAAGAGACTTTCAAGACTCAAATGGAGAAATCTTAGATAAAATGCCTGACAGTAGGGAGAGGGACCTTGTAGAGAACACCTCCATCAGGAAGACAGGGCATCAAATGAGGGATGTCACAGACAAAACTCTGACAGATAATTGTTCCTGTCTGTAAGAATAGCAGGGTTGGAATTGGAGATGAGCCTGAGGATAAGAAGTTCTAGCAACAGGTGCAAAGTGGGATCCAGCTCAAGGGGAGGTCCCAAGGATTGACACTATTACAAAGGCATTGGAGTGCTCACAAAAAGGGGCCTAACATGACTGCCCTACAAAAGACCCAACAAACAATTGAATTATAAGCAGATGGCACCCAACCAATGGACAGAAGCTGCTGACCACTGTGGTTGAATTACGGAAAGGCTGAAAGAAGCTTGAGGAAGAGGGCAACCCTGCAGGAAGACCAGAAGTCTCAATTAACCTGAACCCTCTAGATCTCTCAAACAATGGTCCACCAAACAGGCAGCATACACCAACTGATATGAGGACCCCAAGACACATACAGCAGAGGACAGCTGGGTCTGGGCTTATTCAGAGATGATGCACTTAACCCACAAGAGATTGAAGGCCCAGGGAGTAGGGAGGTCTGGTTGGGTGGATGATGGGGGGTTAGGGGGATGGGGACATCCTTGTGGAAACTGGAGAGGGGAGGAGGTATGGAATGTGGAACAGTCAGAGGGTGAACCAGGAGGGGGATAAAATCTGGATTGTAAAAAAATAGATTAAATAAAATTAAAATAAGAAAATGTAAATTGTGAATAGAAAAGTCAAGGAAAGTGACAAAAATTGACTCTCACTTACCATGACATTTATTAACAATTATAATTGTGATTAAAATAATTGCCTTATGTTAGGGATAAGAGAAGAAAATGTTGCTGGAGCAAACATAGTTACTAGACACAGTGCAATTGAAATTATTATTTTGTATACTTTTCTTAAATATGTTTAAAATCAAGATAAAATAACATTCCTATAATGTGATAGATCTAAAGAATTTAGATAGGACAACATACAGTGTCTATCAGATGTTATTTCTTCTATAATACAGAAAATAAATTTCAAACAGTACTGTACTTTAAGACATATTTATTAAGAAATTTATGTTGAGTTTCCTGAGAAATAAATTCCGAAAGAGAAATTGTTAAATATGACACTTAGGAGCATTCCAAGTAATATTACCCATAATTAAGTAGAAGAAACAAGACTGAAAATGAATATTTGCTTAGCATATATTTTTGAAGAAGCATCAAATTACTAAATGAAGAAGCAGAGATTTGGGATAGTTCTTCAGAATTGTTTTGCATTATGTAAAAAAGAGGGACTTTGTACTTCAACAAAATTTCAACAAAGTGTCATATATGGGCTTCAGTTAGAATGGGAGTATAACTGAAATAAAAACATTTCATTAGCCACATCAAGTTTGTGTAGTTCTTAGGGAAGCTTAACTTAGCCCTTGACAACATTCATGGGAAAGAAAAAAGTTCCTTGTTTCTGGAAGGGGGCTCTTAACTGTGCACAGTAGTATCTTAGACAAGGTATAGTAGATATAGGATCAATAGTTTCAAGGAAGGTAATAGATATAAGATCTTACAAACATTTAAACAAAAGTATAATTTTATGGGCTATCGCATTTTTTCAAGGCTTCAAAGATCTACTGTTTTTCTATTCTAAGTCAAAGAAACCAAATTATTTTATGTACTCTAGAAAATATTTAGAATTGAATCAATTAGATTTTGAAGACGTGCCAAAGATTTATAACTTATATTTTCAGATGAATTTTTGTCAAGTCAGTAATTGTAGTGTTGATTCTCTGGTTTGACTATCTTTTGTTGGACATTGTAATTATAGCATCAGCAGGTAGAATATATTTTATTTATATTCTAAAAATCTTTGGAACAAGCATTTAGTTTATATTATGTGAAATTATCTAGTGACCAAGAAGTATGAATAAGAACAATTTACAAGGTTAAGAACAAAGTCATATTTTTTGTATATGCTTCTGTGTAATGTTTCCTTGTTTTTAATTCAAAACTGATTTTTTTTAGGAAAAAAAGGAGCTATTATCAGTATGTCTAACTGAATATTGATAGTGAATTCATAAATTCATAATTGAATAGTCACATAACTCATAATAAGTTCTGCTTTATAGAATGATATAATGCCATTCCTATGTGATCCTTTATATCAGACAGAAGAAAGAATGATTAATTGTAGAATCGCCACTATTGGAAGCCACCTGTTCTTTATGATGAATATTGGCCTGAGTAACCTATGCTTGCAATTTGTAATTGTAGAACATAATGGATGAAAGAATGAAATGCCTATAATTTCAGGTGACTGCCTTTAAAGCCCTAGGTGTGCAAAGCCTACCTGTCTATGTGATAATATATTCCTTGGTTTCATTAGGATAAACATTCTTTACACAAATTCAGAATTTTAATGTTAGCTGAATATTGGACTGTGTAGTCAGAGAGTTTTAAATCTTTAATCAACATTTAAAAATACAACCTTGTCCTAATTAAAAATTGTCTATAAATTGTAATATTTATAATCATTTTTCTTGATGTGTAAAATATAAGATATGGAGTTTTAATGTTACCTTGACTTAATAGTGTTCACACATGCACGTGCACACACACACGTGTGTGTGTGTGTGTGTGTGTGTGTGTGTGTGTGTGTGTGTGTGTGTAGTACATGAAATTAATTAATTTCCCTTCTCCTGACCTGACATCTGACATCTGGATTGGATTGAATTTGTCCTGTGTTGATTGAATGTTTTTGATATGTTGGAGGAGATAAAATGCTTAAAGTTGAGTTAACTTGATATTGCTTTGCAAGAGGTTTTAAAACATTCATAGTACCAAAGTGAAACATAATGCTTTGCAGCTTTAATTTTGTTTTATGCTGTTTTTCACAAACTATGTTCCCCTAGCATAAGCATAAGATGCAGGTCTTATTTTTATCCAGTGCAAAACTATTTCATTTGATCTACTGGTGGAGCATAATAAATGAGAAGTTTTGAATATTTTTCACCCCAAGAAAGCAGTATAGAATTTTTATTGACTCTCAAATAGCATTCAACCTGAATCATAGTAGCAATTTTTCTGTACCAAGGTTGACAGTAACAGAGACTGTTCATCCAGCTCACACTTGGTCTCATCTGATCTTTGAAGCTTATTTGTTATCAAATCTCAATTCTGTTTTTATATTTGTTTAAATAAGAATGAAGTATAATGCATTTCTTGATGGACATGAAGTTTATGCATCAATTAATTGATAATTAAAAGATAGTATTTTAATATATACCATATAAGATATGTTGAACTATTTATGCTATTTATTAGTTTCACAAGACATAGAAAGATAAGTTTATCATTATTGCTTTAACAGAAATCACTAGACTTATGTATCTGCTTCTGATTCCTGCTGGTGTGCTTGTACAGCCATGCTCAGTAAGCTGAATATCCTTGAGGGAATCATGGATTTTCTTTTTTAAATCCCCTAGATTTAAAAACATAACCATTAGAATCTTTTCAATTGATTTCTTTGTATAACCGCATCTTTTTGTTTTAATTTTACTACTATTTTGTCTTTCAGTAAGTTTTAGAGATACTGTGTTCTTTTTTATGATTTTCCTAAGCTTCTAGAAATAATATCAAATTTCGTGCTCTTCTTTGGGAATCATTTAATTACACACATACACACACACACACACACACACACACACACACACACACACACACTCATTAATAGCACTGCAAATCTTTTACTTGGAAACATAGTTGAATTCAATTATTCTACCTAACCATTCTTGCATTCCAAGCCAATTTTGGGACGATTACTTGCAAGGGGCTTCCTGTTCCACACACTTTCTCACTTACAGTTGGTTGGATGGGAGAATGATGGAAATTCAGTATATATTTTTATAAAATATAAAATTTTGAAAGGAAAAACAAACAGAACTTAAGATAAAACTTTATTTTTCCTGAGTATACATACTTTGACATAATGATTATTTTTGTGGCATTAGTAAGAATTTCAGTGAAGAGCCCCGAAAACATGGACACAGGAAATTTTTTTTCTGAACAGAACATCAATGTGAATGCTTCAGTCCTTCTTAGAAGGGGAATCAAAATAATCACTAGAGGTAGAGGGTGGGAGGGAATTTGGAGGAAGAAATGAAGGGGAGGGGGAAAAACCAGGCAGGATCCTGAATGAGAGGAAATGGGGTAATATACAGAGGGTCAGGAATTTGAACAGTTATGTTCAAATTGTTCCTGTGAAGGCTCAATGTCCTGCTGTACAGGAATGCCAGAGCAGTGAGGTGGGCCTGGGAGGGTGGGAGGGGGAGCAGTCCCATAGAAGAAGGGGAAGGGAGGTTGAGAAAGGGGGATTCTGGAGGGAAACTGGGAAAAGGGATAACCTCCTGTTTCAAGAAGAAAAAGAAGGAGAGAATAGGGAAAGGAAGATAAAGAGGATAAGGAAGATGATGATGAGGAGGAGCAGAAGGAGTAGGAGAAAGAGGAGAAGAAGAAACCAAGGAAGAAGAAGAAGAAGAAGAAGAAGAAGAAGAAGAAGAAGAAGAAGAAGAAGAAGAAGAAGAAGAAGAAGACGAAGAAGACGAAGAAGACGAAGAAGAAATGTAGATTGTGTTGTTCACATATTCACTAGAGCATCGTCAAATCCCAGAGGGCAACCCCATAATGAAAACTCAATACTCCTACACTTGAACCCCTTTCAGAATGATTTTTATGCAGGCATCTATTTTATTTATTAACTCAGGATTTTCATAGTAGGTGGATTGAAGCTGTGAGGGCTAGGACTAAGTGTTATGACTTAGATTCATTTCTCAATGTTTGTGTATGTTCAAAGAAGCAGGGGTCAGACCTAGGTCTGGGAAAATGATTTTCATCATAAAGATTCTGACTTCATCAATGAAGAATCCATCAATGATGGATTCATAATTTAATGATATTATCATAAAATAATGTTATTGTTTAAATTACTATTACTATTATAAATTATATGAAATGGTTCTCAAGGAATTTTTTTATAGATTATTGAATGAAATGATTGCAGAATCTATAAAGTTTGACTCAGTTGGAGGAAAGCAGGTCACTGTGGCTTTTCCTGGAAAGATATTCTTTCACTTTTATAACTCCCCATATCTCTGCTTGCTGGACAATAGGAGGTGAGTAGTTTTGCTCTAACTCATGGTCTCCATGTGATGTTCATCTTTGCTTCCATTTCACAACAATTATGCCTGTTCATCATGCACTGAACAATCATAGGTAAGCAAATATTTCATGAGTTAAGGTATTTTCTCATATATCTGTCCAAGGCAATGGAAGGCTTACACATGCAATGTGTTTATTGGAAATAATGTATTCATACTTAAATTTCTTCTATTGTATTATTTAGTGTGAGAACACACAGCAAAAGCATGTCACAAGAAGTCACACATAAATTACAATGCATACATCATGTGTAGAGTTATTAATTTGCCATTGTCAGTTCTCAGTATCACCTTAGAGTTGTTTTATATCGTCATTTCTTGCTCAATCTTTAATATTGATAACTTTATGGACAAACTCTAGTCTCCAAGTGGCAATGCTAAAAAGTTCAGAATAGGTTCATATCTATTTTTCCTAAGGCCAAACATCATCCTTTCTTTCGCCTTGATCAGCTCAATACAGGAATGCAGCTTTTAAACAAAGGTACCAAGCACAAATAGCCAAGGGAGATTCTTAAAGAGTGCACACTGCTGAAGCATCTCAAAATATTGATTTGGAAAAAAAGCAAATGGAAAAAAACACATTGATCGAAAAGAAAGAAAAGCAGGTGGAAGCTATAGAACAGAGAAAAGCTTCGGTTCTGCCAAAGAAGTGGGGTGCACCTAGCCAAGAGATCTTAGTGAAGATAAAAGTGTAGAGAGACTTTTAAAGTGAATCTAGGAGAATTTTGATCAAATAACTCATACCTTGAAATTTCAAAGTGAACTCCATAGAGAGTGAAAAGTTTTAATGAAACCCCCAGCAGTTAGAAAAGTACTAAACAGACCAAAGTTTAGCTGCAGCTTGTAACTAAACATGGAGGAATGTTATAAGCACCCAGTCTCAACAGGTCTTTTTTCCTATGTGTACCCCTCTAAGCTATCGTCAGTTCCAGGGTTAACCAATGTATAGTCAAAGTGCTCACCTTGAATACAACCTCAGAATACTCACCACTAAAAGACCACTCCCCAAAGAAAAGTTTGCTTCCAATGCCCGATTTCCAATCTGCTTCCTTGATAAATCACCTAAAACCTTTCTAATGCAAGATAATCACAGGCCATAATGAGGTGATAAACATGAACACAAATATACTGAGTTGTCATCCTGTTACACCATTCTGACCGCTGCCACCAGCAGCTCTATTTCCAATAAGAAAGAAGTGTGGCCCACTTTCCAGACCACATCCTTTACCACTCTCCTCATGGCTTGTTACCATTACACATTGTGGGGAATCCAGTCACCTAACCCATTTAATACCCAATTCTGTCTATTCCAAAGTAGACAAATCTAATACCCAGTTGCTTACATCTATAATGTATCTGCAGAGTTTTATGACAGGCCTGTTCCATTCCAGGCCTCCAATCAAACAGTCTAATTTATTTAGTGAGATTGAGGACAGAATTTTTTTAAAAGTAATATTATGATCAAAAATTTAAAGCATTTAAGTGATTCTACATTGTAACAACTATACTCTCTTATATAACACATCTTATAGGACAGTTACTTACATTGTAATTGATAAAATTTTCTAAAAATGTAAAATACAAAGTATTCACTAAATATTCTTCTCATTATTTATTAAAAGATATGATTATGTTTAGGGGTAAATAAATTTTACTAGCAATTCTCTATGTTCTTTATTAGTTATTTTAAGTCTATTATTAACTCATGCAATAGGTTAAATTGGAAGTTAAGTTCTGTAAGGTTACCATTAATTTAAGGACCTATTAAAATTGAAAATATAGCTGCCATTACACAATGGGTGAAAATGCTGTTAGGTATCTTAACCCAATTTTGTGCTTTTTTTTTTTTTAATTTTCTTACTCCACATGCAAAAGCATTTCTTACTCCTGACTGAAACAACTGCACATTCATTAAAGCCAGTATGTATTTTAGGATACCTACATTTTGTTCATTTTTGTTTCAATTAAATCTATTACTTCAACGTCAGTACTATAATGAACTAGAATAGGACAGAAGAGATGAATATAAATTAAATTTTATTAGAGTGAATAATAACAACTGGGGAAAATGTCTTTTCTGATTCAGCCTTATGTTTGTATCTGGCATCACATAATAAAAACTATGATTTCTGTGAGCGGTGGACAAAAATGGTGGAAAACAACAGAAGTATGCTACATGGGTGCCTTTCCTATCTTGAATCCTTATCATCTTTACACAAAAGATACCTAAATTTCAGTCATGGTTTTGTCTCATAAATAAATCATGTACTCTACATAAAACTATGTGGTACTACTTTGGATGAAATCTGTCCTTAAATGTCCATCCATTGGCAAAATTCACTTCCGTTTTTAAAACTTGGTTAAAATTGTGTCATCTTTGTAAATTTTTCCAAATAAGCTTTCCCCACATCTCCATCTTTCCCTCCCAATCTTGGCTTGGGCCAGTCTTTTGGTAGACTTGTAATAGTGAGAAGGAGTAACAACTGTGTCCCTACTTTGTCCCTCTACTAATTTCTTCCCACAAAAATTTATCACAAGGTAGGAACTGACATCTCTTGACAATGTATTTCATAAATATTGGGTAGCAGAGCTTTTGTGATTTCACTATGCTTTTCAAGGAAGAATTTTGAAGGCAAAGTGTACAATATGCTCATAGACAGATTTTTAAAGAGAAAGATTCTTTGCATAAAATTCTGTTTCTTGCTAATAAATAAATAAATCAAAATCTTAGAAATATGCGAGAGTATGCTAGACATGTAATATGAACTTGGTTTCATGTATAGTTGTTGCTGGGTGTGTGCATGGTATTCCTGAAATCTATCTCTTTTTTAGTTTATTTATATTATTTATGTACTTAATTATTTGCAGTCCTGGGTATCAAAGCCAGGATCATATGCATGCTAGAAAAGAACTCTGCCCTTGATCTAAATCTCTACCCCTGGAAAGGGAATTAAATTTCTGTGAGAGAGATAGCTTACTGTTTTCCAGGCTAAATCCTGGATTTTTTAAAGCTGGAGGCAGTGGTTTCTCAAGAAGCTCCTCCCCTTCATTCTCATTTAGAGTTTTTTGGTTGGTTTGTTGATTAGCTGTTTTGTTGTTGTTGTTTGTTTATTTTTGTTTGATTGTTTGTTCTCTTCTTGTAACACCCGAATGTTTTCAGAAATGCTTAAGTAATGTTAGAGATCTATCCTCTGTCCTTTTCTAAACTGTAAGCTATTTGAAGGAAATACTTTGAATTTATTTATTTTTTTTTTTTAGGTTTTTGGTTTGTTTGCTTGGTTTTGATCTTTTCATATTTAGATTCCTTTTTGTAGCCATGGCTGTCCTGGATCTTGCTCTGTAGACCAGAGTGCTTGAATTCAGTGTTAGCATGTGTTAGATATTATCAATGTAGGTAAAGCGTCCTATCTTCTTATATTCCTTGCAAATGAAACATTAAGTTAACCAATTATAAGTCCTGCATAGGTTATTGTCATGACAGCTGAGCTCTTAGGGGAGATTCTCAAAACTGAAAAAAAATTATACTGAAGTATTTAAGTACAAGTACTATGAAAAATGTGGACAAATAACTGGAGCCAAATTTTTCCAGGCTAACAGAAATCTCAAACATATTTCCCAAATTGTCGTAGCAAGTATTTATTATTAGTATCGAAAATTCAATTAGTTAGAAAAGTTGAGAGTGTATCAATAGTTGTTAATCAAACCAGAAGGTATTGAGAGGTGGATTCTAGTTATTAGATGAATACAAGAACGTTGCATGACTTTGACAGACAGGTTTCCTCATGGAAACCATCTTTGTGCACTCTTCCTCTCTCTCTCCTTGTTCCTAGTCAATACAAGGTGAGCTACTTCCTTGGCCACACAACTCTACTGCCTTCATATCCTCCCCCTTAAATGAGACATTTTTCAGCAGATTAAAATCTATGAGGCATTAAGAGACAAAAATGTTTTCCTCCTTCACAATGTTTTACTGAAGTGTTTTGTCTCCCTGACAAATATCAAACACAGAGCCAAAAATATATACCTACAGAAAACAAAAGCAGATATTTGGGAGCGTGAAAAATCTCAATTGATTTTAAAGAAGTTACAGTGTCTTCGGCAAACTATAGCTGCTTTAACACATTAGGACCAAACTTTTTGACAAGAAACAAATAGAAATTTTGGAAATTTTTGAGTATTAAATAAAAGTTTTCAAATGAATTGTAAAGTTTTGGAGTTTTATGATAAAGGTAACTGTATACTTGAAATTTTAAGTATTCTTCAGCAAAAGACAGTATTAAAAACAATTTTGTGGGTTCTGGCTTCAGTTCAGATTTCTTAGATATGATTTCAAGAGTACAATCTAAAAATAAAAACAAAAGACAAGTTGAACTTCATAAAAATAATACAACAAAGAATAAGGAAAAATAACTTTTCTTGTTATGAAAAGGAAGAAATAGGTAAACAAAGTCCACAGCTTGGATGAAAATAGTTTCAAACTCCTATATAATGATATATGGACATTAAATATGAAAACTGAGATGGAATAAGAAAATGATAGAAAATCAAGGAAGCCTTTGATTTGATTCTTCACAAGTTTGTGTGTGTGTGTGTGTGTTCAAATTCACTACTCTCCTTGGCTACTGCTCAGGTTCTACACATTGACTGTGTGTTTACGTCTTTGTTTCTATTGAAAATGGATCTTTCTTTCAGACACTACATCACAAACACGGGTTTTCCTCCTTACACTCCTCACAGCACTCTACCTTTTTCCCCTTCCATAGATCCACTTCTTGCCTCTTGTCCACTGCCATTTTCTTTTAGGAAAAGAGAGGACCTCCAAAAGACAGCAGAAAAATAGGACAAAAGAAGAGACAGTAAGAAAATGGGAAAGCCAATAGACTAGCTTGCAAATACTGCAGCTGGACAAGGTAACCTAACAGGAGGAAAGGAGCCCTAATAGCACACAAAAGAGTCAGAGATATATCCTTTCCCATTTTGAGGATAGATACGTAAATATTAAGATAAAATCATAACATATATGTTTAGGACTTAGTCAGACCCATGCGGGCCTGACCCTTGCCACTTTAGTCTCTTTGAGCCCATATGATCCCTGTTTAGTTGATTTAGAGGGCCCTGGTGCCCTGGTGTCCTCTATCTTCTGAGTCCTAGAGTCTTTTCCTTGCTCCTGTGCTCCCTTATCTCCCGATCTCTAAATGGAAGAACTAAAGGAGACCTCCAGTTCAGTTCTTTTCTTCATAATGTCTAGCTTTTAGTTTCTAAACCCACTACCATCTGCTGCTAGAGGAAGCTTTTCTGATGAACAAGGATTGGATCTATCAGTATAGCAGAAAATCATTAGGAATCACATCGTTTCATTCATTTTTTTTTCAACTAGGTGTGTTTGATCCTCTCAGGGCTGCCTAGTCTCTTATTCCTGGTCACCTAGGCAGGGCAAGACACGTGTTCTCTCTCAGGCAAGATCCTCAAGTTAAACCAAACATTGGTTGGTCACTCCAACAAATTCTGTTCCCCCATTTCCCTAATAAATCTTGCAGTTAGGACATGTAATAAGTTGAGGATTTTGTGGCTGGGTTGGTATCCAGATTTCTCTTTTCACAGCCTGCAAAGTACCTTCTAAGCACTGGTATAGGAATACTTTTAATAAAATTGCTCTGTGTTCTACTTTTATGTTCTTTATTTTAACACCTTATCAATAGACTAGTTTGCAAATATTTTCTCCAATTTTGTAGGATTTGCCTTCATTCTACTGATTATACCTTTAAATATATATTATCTTTCCATTTGGTGCCACCTTCTTTTCTGTGTGTTTTTGTTTGTTTGTTTGTTTTTTAATATTTTTTCTTTCCTGTACCTTTAAAATCCTGTCTACCTCTTTCCTGTCCAGCCAAATGTCAGGGAGCATTTCTCCTGTGTTTTCTTATAATAGCTTTTGAGTTCAATTATTTGACTTAAATTTTTATACTTTTAGGATGTCTGCCGTATTGGCAATTGTGTAATGAACTTGAGTTCACTGGAAGAGTAGCAAGTATTCTTACTCAGAGAAACAGCTCTCCACACTCCAATCTCATTTCTTGAGCCCATGAGAATTTCTATTTCAGTTTTACCTTTTGGGTAAATGATCACAGATAAATAATCGTATACCACAAAATAGGTTCTTAGAATTTTTGTGGTAAAATCTGTTGTTTCGTTTTAAAGAATTGCCAATAGCTTTCTTCAGAGAACATAGGTGATGTATGTTTATTCTGACATTTTTAACAGGATACATGCAAAACTTTCTTTTCCATTCTTCCATTCTGTGTCATGGCTTTTGGAAACTCTATCTAAGCTTGAAGTATTGACACTGCCCTTTTCTTATTCCTCATAAAATTTAGTTCAAGAGAGTACCTGTGATCCTGATAGCCACAGCTTTACACCACTTCAATTTTATTGAAGAAACTATAAATATACCTATTTATTAAAACTGATATCCGTCAATACATGGTCTCTGAAACCCACCTGAATGTCAGATTTATTCCACAACTTGCTGATATATTTTGCGTGTTCATTTCTTTGTATTTGGCATAGATTATATATATAATTTAAGCATAATACCTGTTTTCTTCCATTACACTGGTAGACGTACATTGGGCAGATAACATTAACTGCTCCATCAAGAATTTAAGCTGTGGCAAAATGTCCTCATAGAGTCTGTTGCTTGAGAAAAATTAATTTAGGTTCTGTTGTTTTTATTCCACTTTTTCTTTTAGGTAAGAAAATTGCTCAGGAAATTAGCAAGAACAACATCTACAGCATGGGAGATTATAGCATTTCATTTCCTATGAAATATCATTTTGCCTGAGATGATTGCTTCAGAAGAGGTGGCAGAAACGTCAAGAGCAGTTATAGAAGCTGACAAGAATATTAGCGGAAGCAGGATAATATTCCCTTTACAATGTGATCATGGTTTCACCTTGATACTCATTTAAAGCTGCATTTATGTTTACATTATCCTTTGAAAATAACTAGTTGTTTTCTAAACAATAGTTGTCAAAGAATTTGCTTATATAGTGCATCTTTGATTCTTTCTACAGTATTACCAATGACAACATATAGTATAAAAATGGCACAGTTATCAAAAGAAGAAATTTAATGCTTATTTTATTGAATACTATTAATATTATATAATTTAAAATTAAAATGGGATCAGGCAGGCGGATCAATGGAACAGGATTGAAGATGCAGAAATGAAACCACACACCTATGGCCATTTGATCCTCGAAAAAGGGGCTGAAAACATCCAATGGACAAAAGATAGCCTTTTCAACAAATGGTGCTGGTTCAACTGGAGGTCAGCATGCAGAAGAATACGAATTGATTCATCCTTGTCTCCTTGAACTAAGCTCAACTCCAAATGGATCAAGCACCTCCACATAAAGCCAGACACTCTGAAACTAATAGAAAAGAAACTGGGGAAGACCCTTGAGGACATCGGTACAGGGGTAAAGTTCCTGAACAGAACACCAATAGCTTATGCTCTAAGATCAAGAATTGACAAATGGGACCTCATAAAATTACAAAGTTTCTGTAAAGCAAAGGACACCATCAAAAGGACAAATTGGCAACCAACAAATTGGGAAAAGATCTTCACCAACCCTACATCAGATAGAGGGCTAATATCCAATATATACAAAGAACTCATGAAGTTAGACCCCAGAAAACCAAATAACCCTATTAAAATGGGGTGCAGAGTTAAACAAAGAATTCTCACCTGAAGAACTTCAGATGGCGGAGAAACATCTTTAAAAAAATGCTCAACTTCATTAGTCATCAGGGAAATGCAAATCAAAACAACCCTGAGATTTCACATTACACCAGTCAGAATGGCTAAGATTAAAAACTCAGGAGACAGCAGGTGTTGGCAAGGATGTGGAGAAAGAGGAACACTCCTCCACTGCTGGTGGGGTTGCAAATTGGTACAACCACTCTGGAAATCAGTCTGGCAGTTCCTCAGAAAACTGGGCATGTCACTTGCAGAGGATCCTGCTATACCACTCCTGGGCATATACCCAGAGGATTTCCCCAGTATGTAATAAGGATATATGCTCCACTATGTTCTTAGCAGCCCCATTTATAATAGCCAGAAGCTAGAAAGAATCCAGATATCCCTCAACAGAAGAAAGGTTGCAAAAAATGTGGTATATATACACAATGGAGTACTATTCAGCCATTAGAAACAATGAATTCATGAAATTCTTAGGCAAATGGATGGAGCTGGAGAACATCATACTAAGTGAGGTAACCCAGTCTCAAAAGATCAATAATGGTATGCACTCACTAATAAGTGGATATTAGCCTGGAAAACTGGAATACCCAAGACATATCAAATGAGGTACAAGAAGAACAGAGGAGTGGCCCCTGCTTCTGGAAAGACTCCATTTAGCAGTATAAGGCAAAACCAGAACAGGGAAGTGGGAATGGGTGGGTGGGAGAACAGTGGGCGGGGAGGGGGCTTATGTGACTTTTTCGGGGAGTAGGGGGCCAGAAAAGGGGAAATCATTTGAAATGTAAATAAAAATATATCAAATAAAAAACAATAAAAAATAAATAATAAAATAATAAATAAAAACTTCAGGAGACAGCAGGTGTTGGCGAGGATGTGGAGAAAGAGGAACACTCCTTCACTGCTGGTGGGATTGTAAGATGGTACAACCACTATGGAAATCAATCTGGCGGTTCCCAAGAAAACTGGACATGAAACTTCTGGAGGACCCTGCTATACCTCTCCTGGGCATATACCCAGAGGATTCCCCAGCATGCAGTAAGGACACATGCTACACTATGTTCATAGCAGCCTTATTTATAATAGCCAGAAGCTAGAAAGAACCCAGATATGCCTCAATGGAGGAATGGATACAGAAAATGTGGTATATATACATAATGGAGTACCATTCAGCAATTAAAAACAATGAATTCACATTTTTTTTTAGGCAAATGGTTGGAACTGGAAAATATCATCCTAAGCGAGGTAACACAATCACAAAAGGATACACATGGAATTCAATCATTGATAAGTGGATATTAATTAGCCCTGAAGCTCTGAATACTGAAGATACAATTATCATATCAAGTGATTCCCATGAAGAAGGAAGAAGAGGGCCCTACTCCTGGAAAGGCTTGATCCAGCATTGTAGGGGAGTACCAGGACAGAGAAAAGGGAGGGGTAAAGATAGAAGAATGGATGGAGAGAAGAGGACTTATGGGACATATCGGGAGGGGGGAAACTGGGAAAGGGGAAAGCTTTTGGAATGTAAACAAAGAATATAGAAAATAAAAATATAAAAAAATTTTAAAGAAAAGAATTTGTGAAGGCATTTTAAAAATAAGTCAAAGATAACTAATTGGTTTATTTTTGTATGTGTATGAACATTTTGTCTGAATGTAAGTATGTGCTTCACATGCATGTTCTATCTTCAGGGGCCATTGGATACATTCAGGTTCTCTTAACTACTATTCTCTTTCTATTCTATTTCAAAGATTCTGTTGCTATAGACCAGTACATGTTATTGAGCTGATCAAACTTCATGACAAATGCATAATTGACATTCTAAGAAATCTCCAGTGATATCCAGAATATACTTTCATATTTCCAAAACAATGAGTTAGGCTGCTCATAGTATTCTTCACAGTAGTAGATGTTTACAGCAGTGCTCATTTTAGCTATGAACATAGGTTGAAGCAATGACTAAATATGCAAAATGATGTTGGATGGATTCCTATGTGCTTTTCCTTTATTGATATTGTATTTAGATAAATTCATTTTCATTATTAAAATTTTATTCAAGTTTTATACTTTCCATCTGTTCTTTTTCCAATTTCAATGAGTTTGTTTTATTTCATCTTAATATATGTTATTATATCTTAATTTGCTTTATTATTTTATCTTAGCATTATTGCTTATTAGTCTATTTATTTTCTAAGGAAAGAATGAAAGGAGGTAGGTCCAGATAGAAGGAGATGTGGGAACACCTGAAAGGAGTAGACTGAAGGAGAAAATAATCAGCATTTATTTGTGAAAAATATATTTTCAATAAAAGGAAAAGTGGTTTGAGAAGAAAATCTGAACAATAGAATATTAATTAGTTCACTGAGTAAGCATATTACTATTTTCTAGCACTATAAATAGACTATGGCCCACAAATCAATTTCAAATAAATGAACATTGTCTCCAGATGATATTGTAGTATAATAAAAGAAAACAAAGATAGCAAATTGTGATAATTATTAGTTTTTAAAGAAGGGTTTTTTGATCCCATGCTGATTTTTATTGTTGTTGTCATTTGTAATTACCTACCCCATTCTAAATATGTTGAAATTTCTTAGTCAGTTGTGAGTTTAATATAGCTACAAAGCCAATAGCTTATATAAAAATAAATGATATATACTATTAAATAGTAACTCATTAATTTTTCATATTAAAGAGACAATGGTTTGAAATAAAATACTGAGTATACCATTTAATATATTTGATATACATTGAAAATTTATTTTTTCAGTAACTCTAGAATAATATGAAATGGTTCCTTTTGTTTCTATATAGCAAAAATTGTAAAATACGAAGAAACATTTTATGCTAGGAATCTGTCTATCACAAAAAGTGAACATTATCAATATAAAGTAGAAAAACAGAATTAATGAAGGAAAATAAAGCAGATAGGCATTGAAATTAGAGGAATATAGTGAGAATTTATCTTATCTTTTGTGGAAAAAAGTTCTTCTTGTTAATGGCAGCTGTAAAGTCTCAGGAATAAAGAGTGGTTGCTACTCAGATAGATTGCACAAGGAATGATGTGGTGGACAAACTGTTCTCCTCAGAAATGTCAGACCCTGATGCAGATCGTGACATCCTAAGTAGCAGAAGATGGTATTCAACATGATGTCGTCAATGGCATGATTTGAGTCCTATCCTGTATTTCTCAGGTGGGCCCGCTGCATACCATTTAGAGTGAACATAAAAATTAGGATCAGAGAAGTCATTGTGACAAAAATCAGATGCAGGCTAAATTGTTATAGGACTACAAGGCAAGAGAGCCTGTGGGATCTGTGGAGAATGTCTATAGATCGACAGAGGAAAGGAAGTTTAGCTGTGCTCACCCATTTTTGAAACTACAGTTAATAAAAGAAACATTCTAAAAGTTTAAATTACTTATTGACCCTCACACACTGATAGTGGGAGACTATAATTCTCCATTGTAACCAACGAATAAGTAATACAGACAGTAATAAGTAATGAAACAAACACAGAATTGTAGAAGCTAGTAGGCGCCATGAATGTTATGGATCTAACAGATATTTACAGAGCATGAGTCCCTGAAACCATAGAACATTCTTTTCTTCTCAGCTCATCATAGAACTTTCCAAAATTGACCTCATGTCTGACATAAAGCAATTTTCAACACATACAAGAAAACTGAAAAGGTGCCCAATATTCTATCTGACAACGATGGATTGAAAGGTGGATATTAACAACAAGAGAAACCATACAACCTTGTGGAAACTGAACAGCTCACTTCAGAATAAAATAAAATGTGTAAAGAAAGATAGAAAATAAACTTTAAAAATTAAACTTTTAGAGTTGAATAAAATGAATATACAACATATTTGAGGTTATGGAGCAAAATGAAGGCAGTTCTAGTAGGCTGGATCAAAGTACTAAGTGCCTACATAAATTTAAATTAGAGAGATTTCATAATAGTTATCTAACAACACATTTGAAGTCCTTAGAAAGAAAAGAAGAGAACACACTATAAAGAAGTAGATGGCAAGAAATAATCAAACTTAGGGCTGAAATCAATAAAACAGAAACAAACATAGTAAGCAATGCAAAAATCAATCAAACAGCTGGTAGTTTGAGGCAGTCAGCAAGATCAACAAATCTTATCAAAATGAAATAAAAGGCAGAGAGAAAATATACAAATTAGCAAAATTGGAAGGTGACATACAACAGACACTGAGTAAATACAGAGTTTCAAATAGGCATACTTTTAAAACCTGGACTCAGAAAATAGGACACAGTACTAACCGGGGACCAAGGTATACCACTCCTAGGCATATGCCCAAAAGATGTTCCAACATATAACAAGGACACATGCTCTACTATGTTTATAGCACCCTCTTTTATAATAGTTAGAAGCAGGAAACAAGCAAGATGTCCCTAAATATAATAATGGATACAGAAAATGTGGTACATTTGCACAATGGAATACTACTCAGCTATTAAAAACAATGACTTCATGAAATTCATAGGAAAATAGATAGAACTAGGAAATATCATCCTGAGTGATGTGATCCAGTCACAAAAGAGCACACATGGTGTATACTCACTGATAAGTGGATACTAGAAAAAAACTTGGAATACACATGATAAAACTCACAGACCATATGAAGCTCAAGAAGAAGGAAGACCAAGGTGTGGATGCTTCAGTCCTATTTAGAACTGGTAACAAAATAATCATGGAAGGTAGAGGGAGGGAGGGACATGGGAGGGAAAGGGAGGCAGAGGGAGAAAATGGAGGTCATAATCAGGTATGGGAAGAGTCAGGGGAGAAGTACAGAGGGTCAGGAAATTGAACATAGTTGTGTGGCAATGGTGGGATAGGGAACTCGGGATAGTGACTAGAAAGTCCCAGATTCCAGGAAAGTAAGAGGCTCCCGGGACCCAACAGGGATGACATTAGCTGAAATACCCAACAAAGCCAACATAGAAGCTATAGGGACCATATCCAGATGTTAGGCATGACCTCGGTTGATAGATGGGGCTACAAACCCATCTCAAAAATATTAACACAGAATTTTTCCTATCTAAGAAAAGGCAGGGACTAAAAGTGAAACAGAGACTGGAGGAAAGGTCATCCAGAGACTGCTGCTTCTAGGAATCCACTCCCATCTGCAGATTCCAAACCTAGACATTCTTGTTCTTATTGACAGGAGTCTGGTATAGCTGTCCCCTGAGAGTCTATGCCATAGCCTGACCAATACAGATGTGGATGCTTGAAGCCAACCATTAGACTGAGCATGGGAACCCCATTGGAAAAGTTAGAGGAAGGTCCGAAGAAGCTGAAGGTCTTTGCAACCCCATAGGAAGAAAAACAATATCAGTCAACCAGACCCTCAGAGCTCCTAGGGACTAAATCATCAACCAAAGAGTTGGCATGGAGGAACACATGACTCCTGTTGCTTATGTATCAAATGATTGTCTTATCTGGCATCAATTGGAGGGGAGGCCTTTGGTCCTCTGGAGACTTAATGCCTCCACATAGGGGAATGCTAGGTTGGTGAGCCATGAGTGGGTGGGGGGTTCAGGGATCTCTCTCACACAATTAGGCAAGGGAGGAATGGGGGCTGTGGAAATGAAACCAGGAAGGGGAATAACATTTGAAATGTCAATAAATAAAGTAACCAATTAGAAAAAGCTGAACTCCATCAAACTAGGAAATATAAAAATGGTTAATTTTCTTAATATGTATTACTTATACAATTTAAATCAAGAGCAGATAATCAATTTACACAGATATATAACCACAAATGAAACAGAAGCAGTTGATAAAAGTCCCTAAATAAAGGAAAACTATAACTAAGAAAGCTCATAGCACATTTTTTTTTATGTTTTCAGCACTGCATCCTACTAGAATTTCCAAAGAAAGTTAAGGTCAAAATTCCTTAAACTGTTCCACAAAGCAGATAAAGAGGCATAAGCAATAGTGCCCAATTTGTTTTATAAGACAGAGTAACCCTGAGACACAAAATATATAAAGAACCCTCTAAAAATATACAGACCAATTCCCTTATGAACATAAGTGTAAAAATTCACAATGAAACACTTGAAACTCAATCCAAAGCACATAACAAACAACCATCCACAATGATCATGCAGGCTTAATACCAGACATGCAAGAATATTGCAACATAAGGAAATTGAAAAATTCAGCCATCATATATGTGGTATATGTGAGTTATAACATATATTTTTTCTGCCATTTTCTTCCATGACAATAAATTGTTTAGAAATATAGTCTGCCTCTTTTTTTTTTTTATCAAGATCTGCTGTGGGGAGCCAGGTGGAAAGCCTTTGCCTACAGAGCCACATCCTAATATCCTGTAGAAGGCCTCTCTGTGTCCCAGACACAACTGCCACCAAGCCTGCCTTTGCCAAACTAAGGGCCATCATCTTTGCTGGGAAAAGACAGAACTCCCCTTCCATCCCTGCCCCACCCCTCAGGTCCTGGCCTAAAAGCTGTCCCCAGCTCTTGGGCCCCGCTTCTATTTTCTGCTCTTCTGAGACTCCCAGATGTGCATGGATGTTCAAGAGTGTGAGAACCCCAAGGCCCGGCCTCAGCCTCGTTGCAGGCCCCAAGGACCCCTGAACCAGTTCCTGATTCCCCGCACTTAGGGTTGTGTGGCAGGGTTGGTGGGTGGGTAAGCACCTTCATAGAAGCAAGGGTAAGGGGATGCAATAGGGTTTTGTGGAGGGAAAACAGAAAGGGGATAATATTTGAAATGTAAATAAATAAAATAACCAACAAAAAAAAAACCCATAAGAATTTGCTTTCCCAACCCCAGAGCTTCCCTACAGCCCAGCACCTGCCCTGCAGAGGCATGGGATAAGTGCATTCAAACTCCCTGCATTCTGGCTCCCCAAGCAGTCATGCCCATTGGCAAATTAGATGGGGGCCTATTACCCCACAATCCCTGAGCACAAGTTGTACTACAGAACTAAAGTAGCAAAGATATTGGCATTGTAATAAAATAAATTGGCATTGCCACAAAACATTCTCTTTGATCAATGCAATCAATTTGAACAATGAGACATAAATCCACACATTTATGGATAGCTGAGTTTTTATTAAGAACACAAAAATATACTACTTTTTAAAACAAAAAAAGCATTTTCATCAAATTGTGCTGTTTAAAGTGGATACCTGTAGAAGAAGACTCCAAATAAATCTATACTTATTACCTTGCATCAATTTCAACTACTAAAGGATCAAAGATATCAACAGTATAACAAAGGTACTTGTGACCTTATAGAAAAGAAAATGGGAAAAGGCCTTGATGACATTGACATAGGAAAAAAGTTTCCAAACAAAAGACCATTAACACAGGCACCAAGATCAACTTGTAAAAAATGAGGTATCATGACACTGAAAGCTTTTTTCAAGCAAAGGGGCAAAGGACATTGTCATTTGGACAAAGTAGCAGCCTATAGAATGAGAAAAGATTTTTACCAACTATATATCCAATAGAGGATATACATGTATATGAGTGTTTTGTGTATATGTCTGTATATGTATATGTACATATTTTATTCTCTCTTTTTGTCTCTCCATATCTCCCTCTGTCTCCCCTCTTCTTGTGTGTGTGTGTGTGTGTGTGTGTGTGTGTGTGTGTGTTACTGTGGTGGTTTGAATATGTTTGAGTCAGTAAGTGGCACTATTTGAATCTGTGGCCGTGTTGGAATGTTTGGCATTCTTAGAGTCATTGTGGACATGGGCTTTCAGACCCTCATCCTAGTTGGACTGTCAGTTCCTCCTTCACCATGCCTGCCTAGATGCTGGCATTCTTCTGCTTTGAAGAAAATGTACTGAATCTCTGAACCTGTAAGCCAGCCCCAATTAAATGTTGTTCTTTGTAAGAGTTGTCTTGGTCCTGGTGTCTCATCACGATAGTAAAACTGGAACCAAGACAATTACATATCATAGAACCATTTAGAAAATGAAAGAGAGAGAGAGAGAGAGAGAGAAAGGAGAGACTCTTAAAAGAGGAAACTGAAGTGACTGAGAAAAACTAAATGAAAAAAAAAAACCACAGCATCATTGGCCATCAAGGAAAATGTAAATCAAAACTACTTTGATATTTCATTTTATTCCTTTCAGAATGGCCAAAAAAAAAAAAAAAGACAGCTCATGATGGTGAGGATATAGAGTAAGGGGAACTGTCATCTATTGCTGATGGGAGTGTACACACTTAAACTACAGAAATCAATGTTGTGCATCCTGAGAAAGATGGTATCAGATGTAACTCAAAATCCACTCAAACCACTCTAGCACATATAATCTAAAGGAGACTTCATTCTACTGCAGAGGTACTTGTTCAGGTATGTTTATTGCTTCTCTATTCGTAATATCCAGAAAATAGAAATAATTTAGATGAATACATAAAGAAAGTATAGTAACATTTACATAGTTATTTATTACCCATTCAATACTAACATCATTAAATTATCACAAAACTTGGTGAAACTAGTAAATATGATTCTGTAGGATGTAATTCAGACCTATAAATAAAAATATTATATGCATCTGCTTATTAGTGAACATTAGATGCTTAGTTAATAATATGAAAGCTGTGATTCATAGTAGCTTTGAGCAAAAGCAATAATTGATATTATGCACAGAGTAGAAGATTGGGATAATTGGCAATGGATTGTTTACCCTAGAAAACAGAATATAATGTTATGGATGAATGATGTTAAAAGATAAGGGAAATTCAGGTGGTAAGGGTGAAGGAGGATATATTCAAGGAAAAAAGGGAAAGACTGCTAAAATTAAAGGCCATTCGTGTGCTCATATGGGAATGCAATACAGTAGAAACCTCCTACAATAAATAAAATATGAAGGTGATCTGAAAAATATCACCAAAATCAGAGGAAACTGAGCCCAAAGGAAGACATTTCTCATCACTAATATCTTACTTGACTCCTAAAATCCACTACAGCAGATGGAAACTATACCCATTAATGCTTGGGTGACCAAGACCAGAGATTTGATAGCCCAGGGATGTAGAAGAATTTTTAATACTACAGTTCTACTAAAAACACTTCATCTTGGGCCAGGTGGTGGTGGCGCATGCCTGTAATCCCAGCACTCTGGGAGGCAGAGGCAGGTGAATTTCTGAGTTCGAGGCCAGCCTGTTCTACAGAGTGAGTTCCAGGACAGCCAGGGCTGTACAGAGAAACCCTATCTCGAAAAAGCAAATCCAAAAACCAAAAAAAAAAATAAATAAATAAAATAAAAAAAATTTAAAAAAAAACAAAAAAAACCCACTTCATAATAAAATGACTCCTAGTGACTCTATGCTATACTTCTAAATCAATAGCTTTCTCCTCCAGAAGATGGAAAAAGCTACAAAGAATGATATGTAGACAATATACAGAGAGTGAAAGACTTTGGAACAGTCAGCACAAAAGGCATGTTGTTATCAAATCTCTCCCCTCAGGGCCCAGGGAAGTCCACAGAAGATATGGTTGAAATAATGTAAGAGTCAGAGGTGGTGGAGAACACAAAGACGCTGGAAACACATGTACATACAAACTCACAGAGACCAAGGCAACATGCATAGGTCTTACAGGGCCTGCAGCAGATGATTCTGAGAACTGAGGAAAAAGTGAAGACATACCTGTCTCTCTATCCCAGAAGCTGTACTTCAGAAAACTGGACATTGTACTAACTGAGGACCCAGCTATACCACTCCTAAGCATATACCAGAAGATGTTCCAATATGTAATAGGGACAAATGCTTCACTATGTTCATAGCAGCCATATTTATAATAACCAGAAGCTGGAAAGAACCCAGATGTCCTTTAACAGAGTGAGGATACAGAAAATGTGGTCTATTTATACAATGGAATACTACTCACTGACTTCATGAACTTCACAGTCAAATGGATGGAACTTTAAAATATCATACTAAGATAACTCAGTCACAGAAAAATACACATAGAATGCACTCATTGATAAGCAGATGTTAGCCCAAAAGTTTGGAACATCCCAGATTTGATTCACAGATCATGTGAAGCCCAAGAAGATGGAAGACCAAAGTATGAATGCTTCAGTGCTTCTTAGAAGGAGAACAAAATATTCACACAAAGACATATAGAGACAAAGTGTGGAGCAGAGACTGAAGAAAAGACCATCCACAGATTGCCTGACCTGGCCATCCATCCCATACACAGTCACCAACCTGGACGCTCTTGTGGATGCCAGGAAGTACTTGCTGACAGGAGCCTGATAGAGCTGTCTCCTGAGAGGCTCTGCAGGAACCTGAGAAATACAAAGGTGAATGTTTATAGCAAACCATTGGATTGAGTGTAGGGTCCCAGATGGAAGAGTTGGAGAAGGGACTGAAGGAGCTGTGGAGGTTTGGAATGCCATGGGGGGAAGCAGCAGGGTCAATTGAACAGACCCTTTCAGAGCTCCCGTGGACTGGACCAGCATCCAAAGAGTAGACATGGAGGGACCCATGGCTCTGGATGCATTTGTGGCAGAGGATGGCCCTGTTGGACATCAGTGGGAAGAGCTTCCCTTGGGCCTGAGGGTGTTAAATACCCCAGTGTAGGGAAATGCCAGGGCAGAAAGGTGGGAATAGGTGGCTGGGTGGAGGAACACCTTCATAGAGCCAGGGGAAGGGGAAATGTGATAGAGGAGTTTCAAAGGGGAGACCTGGAAAGGGGGAACATTTGAAATGTAAATAAAACATTCCAATAATAATAATAAAATAACAATGTGCAAAAGAAAAATAAAGTTTCTTTGAGGGACTCTAATTTGGAAAAAAATCTGTTCTTAAAAGCAGAATGCATGGACCATAGTAGATGGCCAAAAGAATACAGACACAGTGTCATGTTCGCGAGTTTCGTTTATTTCACATTGCTGTGTCTTTCACATTTTTCTTTTATAATTATTAATCATTCCATTTGTTTACATTTCAAATGATACTCCACTTTGCTAGGATCCCCTCCAACAACCTTCCATCCATGATATTCCACTTCCTGGTCACCACTCTGCCACTTCTCATCCCTCATTTGCCCTCCTCCCTCATTTTTGACTGTATGGGAGCACTCCCCCGCCCACCTACACTCTTCTGCACCACTGCTCCAGCTCCCCCCTACTTTGCAGCATCAAACTTCCCTGGGACCAAAGACATCCCCTCCAGTTGCTACCTGGAAAGACCATCTTCTGCTGTGTATATATCTGGAGCTAAAGATTGCTTTTGGTACATTACTTGGTTGGTGGTCCAGTCTCTGGGAGAACTGGATGGTCAGGCCAGCCTATGTTGTTCTTCCAGTGGGGCTTGCAATCCCCTTCTTCTCCAACTTTTCTGCCTGCTCCCCCACCAGTTTCTCTCACCTCAGGCTGATGGATGGCTCCAAGGATTCTCCTCTGCATTAGTCAGTTGCTGGCTGCACCTTCCCAGGAACTGCCACACTTGGTTACTCTCTGAAAGTACCTCTTGACCCTGGTACCACATTTTCTGTTTCCATTCTTCATTTTTTCAGCATCCATTATACTTTATTTTTTATTAGATAGACTATTCATATTTCAAATGTTGTCCACTTTCCTTGTTAACCCCCCCCCCCCAAAATCTCCACTAACCCCTTCCCCTCCCCCTGCTCACTAATCCATCCACACTCCCTTCTCTCTCCTGGCATTCCCCTATACTGGGCCATCTAGTTTTCTTAGGACCAAGGGCCTCTCCTCTCTTTGATGTCCAACAAGGCCATCCTCTATTGCATATGCATCTGGAGTCATGGGTCCCTCCATGTGTACTCTTTGGTTGATGGTTTAGTCCCTGGAAACTCTGCAGGTACTGCGTGGCTCACATTGTTGTTCTTACTATGGTGCTACAAACCCCTTCAGCTCCTTGAGTCCTTTCTCCATTTTCTCCATTGGTGACACTATCAATGGAGTTCAATGGCTGGCTGAGAGTGTACTGCTCTGTATTTGCCATGCACTGGCAGAGCCTCCCGGATCACAGCTATATCAGGTTCCTAACAGCAAGCACTTTCTGACATCCACAATATTGTCTGGGTTTTGTAACTGTATATGGGATGGATCCTAGGAGGGGTAGTCTCTGCATGGTCTTTTCCTCAGTCTTTGCTCCGAACTTTGTCTTTGTATCTCTGCCTGTGGGTATTTTTCCCCCTTCTAAGAAGGACAGAGTATTGATACTTTGTTCTCCCATCTTCTTGAACTATTGTATCTTGGCTATTCCAAGCTTCTGGGATAATATTCACTTATCAGTGAGTGCATACCGTGTGTGTGTGTGTGTGTGTGTGTGTGTGTGTGTGTGTGTGTTGTGATTGGTTTACCACACACAGGATATTTTCAAGTTCCATCCATTTGCCTAAGAATTTTATGAATTCATTGTTTTTAATAGCTGAGTAGTATTCAATTGAGTAAATGTACCACATTTTCTGTATCCCCTGTTGAAGAACATCTGGGCTTATTTTCCAGCTTCTCACTATTATAAATGAGGCTGCTATGAACATAATAGAGCATATGTTCTTGTTATATGCTGGAGAATCTTCTGGGTATATTCCCAGGAGTGGTATTGCTGGGTCCTCAGGTAGTATTATGCTTAATTTTCTGAGGAACTACCTAACTGATTTCCAGAGTGGTTTTAACAGCTTGCAATCCCACCAGCAGTGGAAGAGAATTCTTTCTCCACTTTTTCACCAGTATCTGTCTCCTGAGTTTTTGATATTAGCCATTCTAACTGGTATGAGGTAAAATCTTAGGGTTGTTTTAACTTTCATTTCCCTGATGACTAAGGATGTTTAGTATTTCTTTAGGTGCTTCTCAGGTATTAGATATTCATCAGTTGAAAATTGTATGTTTAACTCTGTAACCATTTTTTAATAGGGTTATTTAGTACTCTGGAGTATACCTTCTTGAGCTCTTTGTATATATTGGATATTGGCCCTCTGTTAGATGTACTGTTGTTAAAGAGCTTTTCCCAATTTGTTGGTTGCCATTTTGCCTATTGACAGTGTCCTTTGCCTTACAGAAACTTTGTAATTTTATGATATCCCATTTGTCAATTTTTGATCTTAGAGAATTAACTATTGGTGTTTTGTTCAGGAAATTTTCCCCTGTGCCCAATGCTCTTCTCCACTTTCTTTTCTAGTTTCAGTGTGTGGTTTCATGTGGAAGTCCTCAATCCACTTGGACTTGAGCTTTGTACAATGAGATAAAAATGGATTGATTTACATTCTTCTGCATGCTAATGGTCAGTTGAACCAGAACCATTTCTTGAAAATGTTGTCTTTTTTCCACTGAATGGTTTTAGATCCTTTGTAAAAGATCAAGTGACCATTGTCATGTGAGTTCATTTCTGGGTCTTCAATTCTATTCTCCTGATCTTCCTGCCTGTCACTGTACCAATACCTTGCCATTTTTATCACTGTTGCTCTATAGCACTGGGATACTGATTTCCCCAAAAGTTCTTTTATTGTTGAGATTAGTTTTAGCTATCCTGGGTTTTTGTTATTCAAGATGAACTTGAGAATTCCTCTTTCTAACTCTATGAAAAATTGAGTTGGAATTTTCTTGGGGATTGCATTAAATTTGTAAATTGCTTTTGGCAGAGTCCATTTTTACTATATTAATCCTGCCCATCATGAGCATGGGAGATCTTTCCGTCTTCTGAGGTCTTTTTTGATTTCTTACTTCTGAGAAATGAAGTTCTTGAATACAGATCTTTCACTTTTTTTGTTAGAGTAACACCAAGATACTTTATATCATTTGTGACTATTGTGAAGGGTGTCATTTAGATAATTTCATTCTCAGCCTGTTTATCCTTTGAGTTTAGGAATGCTACTGATTTGTTTGAATTAATTTCATATTCAGACACTTTTCTGAAGTTTTTATCAGCTGTTGGAGTTCTGTGGTGGAGTTTTCAGGGTTGGTTAAGTATACTATCATCTGTAAATATGATAGAGAGTTTGAATTCTTCCTTTCCAATTTGTATCCCTTTGACCTCTTTTTTGTTGTCTAATTGCTCTAGCTAGAACTTAAAGTACTATATTGAATAAATATGGAGAGAGAGGAAGGAAGAGACATCAGCCTTGTCTAGTCCCTGATTTTCCATTCTTCTGTTGAAGGACATCTGGGTTGTTTCCAGCTTCTGGCTATTATAAATAAGGCTGCTATGAACATAGTGGAGCATGTGTCCTTGTTATATGTTGGAATATCTTTTGGGTTTATGCCCAACATTGTTATTACAGTGCCCCCACTCTCCATTTTTCTTTTTAATTTTCTATTTTGAAAATTTTTTATTTTCTTTTCTCCTACTGCTTGTATAAATGGTTAGATAGATAGGTAGATAGATAGATAGATAGATAGATAGATAGATAGATAGATAGATAGATGAGAGATAGAGAGAGAAAGAGAGAGAGATGGAGATAGATACAGATTATGGCTTTCAATTTTTATTTTTATTGGATATCTTGGATTTCTGAGTGTGTGAATGGTGCATCTCTGTATCTGTTTCTTATAACTACTCTCTTTTCTATTTTCTTTTTCCTATATACTTCTTTGTTTGTTTTTTATTATTGTCCCTTAGATTCTTGCTTATATTGTAATGAGAGATAGAAATGATATAGATGCAGAAATTAAATAAGTGAGGTAGTACTTGGAGGAGTAGAGGAAGAAAAAATAACTGAGTCATATTGTATGAAAAGAAGTTTATTTTCAATATACAACAAAGAGAAACAATATATGTTAAAATTCTTGTGATATATATACTTCTAAGAAATACAGAAAATAATATGTAGATTGCACAAAGTAACTTAATTATTACCAAATAGGTTTAATTATTCTGGTAATACATTTATTTTTATATTAAATAAATTATTAAGCCATGTATCAGGACCAAAACTGCATTTTATAAACAAGAAATGATAAATATGGTCTTTCCAATTCTTTTCTTTCTTTTTTCATCTATAAGTCATCACAAACTAGGTACTAGCCCCAGCAGCCTATGCATTCCTATCTGGCTTTGTGGGTGTGTGACCCCCTCACTGGAATGATTGTTAAGACATGTTACCAATAAAAATTAATTAGTATAGTAGTTTTAAGAGCAAAACCATTCTATTACATAGAAGTATAAATGGAGGTTGAGAACTAGATGAAATGGTACATATCTATCATTCTAGAAATAGGGAATGGGCTGAAGAAACACAAATTGGAGTCCAAACTCAGTTACATAAAGAGACACAATTACAAGTAAAAAATGACAAGACAAGATATCATCATTTATTCTGGTTATAGCTTATCTACAGTAAGAGAAAATATTTTAACCATAGGTAATCTTGCTATTAAGTGTATTATGTCTGATATTTCTATGCCAAAATCATTGTTAAGTGTTACTTCATGGTTTTAGTGTTTTTATGGCCCATGCATCTTATAATATGTAGTGTATACTTGAGTTCTATTCATTTTACATTATTTTATGTCATTACATTTTCATATATGTGTGGCATAAAACTCAATAAAAAATAACCTGTGATTTAATCACTGAATTTGTGATAGTTCAGAGGAAATAATAAATGAATACATAAGGGAACAATATCCTAAAACAGAATATGAAAAATGAAATACTTGATGGGCAGCTTGTCCAGAAGAAAGGAAGCTATATTTGTGTTGTTTTGAGTTTCATAATCTAATTATAACACATGGGAAGCTGGGTTGACAATAGGAAACATTTAGATTGGTAAGAGGTTTTTCATGCATTTTTAAAGCCAGCTTCTTTAATTGACAATAATATATATTTGGCAGTAATAAGCTGGAACACCTGTAAGTATAAGACAAGAAGGCTTTTATATTCAATATGATTTTGCTGTAATCCAGTGTATTAGCTTTTCACAAGTTCTTAAAGTGTGTAAGTACAAGAAGATAGATTTAGTTAACTCTAATATTATTCTGTGCCATGCTTTCTACTTTGCTCATAATGATTCCTCATATCCTCTTCTTTTGTATAAAAATGAACATGAGAAATCATTATCATAATAGCAGCAGTGTACTGTAATTTCTCCTAGGGAGCTTGCCATATGGTACCTATCTTTTTCATATTTAATTTACCTTGATCTGCTAAATATCAAGCTTGTAAGGAATCATAAGTCATGCTCATTAAAGTGTCATATTCTTTAGAGAATCAATTCCAAAGCTACATATATCCCTTTGATATGATAAGTAAGAACTTAATATCAGACAACCAAGAAGCTCCAATTCACTAAGTGAAGAATAAAATACATTTTCATAATAGTATTGTTGCTAATTTTTGCTTATACATAATTGTTCTAGTAATTATGTTGGAAAATATAGATAATAATGAATTAAATTAATTTGTATTTAATTTGACTAACAGTAATAATAAACATCAGTTATTTCTTATACACTTTAATTTATTAATGCTAAATAACATTAATGTTAATGACATTGTTAATCAAAGAAGTGAAAATGAGTCCAATAGTTTTTATGTTGACTAAACTGAATATTTTCAATGATAATTCGGAAGACAGTACAATGGGGGGAAAAGCACTCATTTGATAAGGTATCTACAGAGACTACTCCAGAAATGGTGGTGAAGAGCTTGGTATATAAGATGCATGCTATTTCACTGTAAGCACCTCAATTTTATGCCTAACTTCTACATGAAGTAAGATATTATGGCTCATATCTGCTGTTTCATCACTGATGAACAGAGAAAAACAAAACCTGGGACTTGTCTGCTAGCCAGTCTCGCACATCATGTACAACAGAGTGAGTGAAAGATTCTGCTTCAAATCTAGTTTCAAAACGATGATGTGAAGAATTGATAAATAAAGATATCTTGATGTCAACATCTGATCTTCACCTATTCTTCATGGATAATTGCATTCATACATACTTGTACATAAATGCATGCATAACCTTTTAAAGAACAATATAGTATTATGTAATAAAAGTTACAACCAGTTATCATACCATATAGATAATTCAATAATATGATAATTTCCCATTTATAAACAAATCAAATTAAAATACTTTAGTGCTCAAATATTACTTAGTATTATACATTAAGTAAAATTTAAATAATATTATCACTGCTAGAGTGTTAAATCATACATACAGAAATTGCGAACTACTGCATAGAAATTTAATAAAATAAATATGAAGAATACAAAACACAAATATTTTTAGAATTATCTAGGCAAAATAGAAACTGGATAACAGGATTATAACAAAACTGTGTTAATATGCAACTCGTAATATGTCTGAACAAAGTGGGATTGAGGCAGCAGAATATTTTCCAAGTTTTAGTTTCAGAAAATGCATTAAAATTTAATTCAATTTCAATAAATAAATAGTACTAATTATAATGAAAATATAAACCAAAACTATGATGAGATACTATCTCATTCCAGTTCAAGTACTATTATTTCAAAAACAAGAAATTGCAAATACTAGTAAAAATGTGGAATACAGGGAATTCATATTTTTAGGTGGGATTTTTAAGTAATAATGTCACTAAAGAAAAGAGTTTATTAGTCTTCAGCAATTTACAATTTTGTCTATTTATGATCATGGGATGCTACTTCCAGGATATATGAAAAGAAAATAAACTCAGCATTCAAAAGTTCTTCCCACATCTTCACTAACCCTACATCTGACAGAGGGCTAATATCCAAAATACGTAAAGAACTCAAGAAGTTAGAAGTCCTTCTTAGAAGGGGGGATCAAAATACCCATGGCTCACAGCCAAACAATGTACTGAGCATAGGGTCCCCAATGGAGGATCTGGAGAAAGGGCCCAAGGAGATGAAGGGGTTTGCAGTCCCATAGAAGGAATAATAATATGTACCAACCAGTACCCCCAGAATTCCTAGGAATTAAACTACAAACCAAAGAGTACACATGGAGGGACCCATGGCTCCAGCAACATATGTAGCAGAGGATGGCCTTTTCAGATATCAATGAGAGAAGCCATTGGTCCTGTGAAAAGCTCAGTGCCCCAGTGTAGGGGAATGCCAGGTAAGGAAATTGGGAGATGGGGTTGGTAAACAGGGGGAGGGAGATGGAATAGGAATTTTTCAGAGGTTAACAAGGAAAGGGGATAACATTTGAAATGTAAATAAAGCAAATATCTAATAAAAATTTAAAAAAAGAGCAACAGACTATGAACCTGTTAGTAAATATCTTTTGAGTGTATGCTTTACTTTAAAATGAGTGCATGAAATTAATAAAAAACAATGAAGTTAGAAGTCAAAAGGCCAGATAACTCAAGAAAAATTGGGGTACAGAGCTAAGAATTCCCAATAGAGGAATCTCTAATGGCTGAGAAGCAATTAGAGAAAATGTTCAATATCTTTAGTTAACAGGGAAATAGAATACCCTTTGATTCCACCTTATACCAATAAGAACGGCTATGATCAAAAACTCACTCAAGTGACATGTCAGTACATGCTGACTGCAAAAAAACAAAGCACACAGAAAAACCTGTAGGTTTTAGATTTCTTTCTAAAGAAAATGGAGCAAATGAATCCACTAGGTAGGGTGCTTTTGGAAAGTGCAGTGACATGCCTCAAATGCAGTGACCTCAAGGAATTTGACCCAAAGTTAAATTCCTCAGTGTTACCTCAAAGTCCACAAATTCTAAAAGAAAAAAAAAACATGGAAAAGAAGATCTATGCACTTGTTACCTACAGTAATGCAATAGCAAGAATATCTCAGAGATCCTGAAGAAGAACCATGCTGTTTGGAGTATGGTATAAACTGCAGACATCCTTATATGCTTTCCCCTTGAAGAACATACTTTGAATGTTTTCATTGTTAGAAATCATGGTTATGACTGTGACTAAAGGCCAAGCTCTTAATGCTCTGTAAATCACCAAGCCCAAAGGATGACTCTGAGACTCAGATGCTGTAGGTGATTTATTTCTGTGGGTTCTCAACATTGTAACACTACATATTTTCAGAAGAAACAATTCTTGACAACAATGTATCAGTGTCACTTCACTTATTTTGTCTTGTTATTGTATATAAATACACACACACACACACACACACACACACACACACACACACACACACATATATAAGCCAGATGCAATCACCCATGAGCTGTAGTTATAGGTGTTTTATCAAAAGACTTGGTTGCTTAGAACCAAGCCTAGATCCACTGCACGAGTCATAGAAAGTATAAACCACTGAAAAAAAAATCTCTCCATAACTCTGTGTATAAAGTTCAATTAAGTATTTGTTAATATTTTAGCATTCATAAGAAAGTAAATAAAGTATATATGTATATAATTTCACCTTACCATTTGTAAAAATCAAGTTCATGCATACATATTTTGCTGACTTCATCAAAACAAATCAGGCCAAATAGTTGGTATTGGATTACCAATTTATGTGGTTTTCTCTAGGGAAGCCTACTTCTCCTTATTTTGACATTCCTTAGTTGCCTGTCATTCCTTTTGTAGGTTGAAGGCCTTATGGTCTTTGCACCATCTACTTTGGCATGCGAATTGTTAGTCTTCTTCAGTTCATGTTTAGACAGTCATGTTGGTGAGGCTTTATGGGTGTGTAGCTTCTGATATTACTAAGAGACACAATCTCACAGAATATTTGCTAATCCTTTGGGCATTACAATTGTTCCACAAAGATACCTGAGGCTTAGGTGTGGCAATTACAGATATAATTATAATACCAAAAATATAAACAAATAAAGAACAAATTAGACTTTTGTTGCTTTTACTTTTCAATAATATCGTCTCCTTTAAAGTTTAGGAAAGCCCCCAAACAGGGATAATCCTGTCTTTGTAATTTTGATTGATTTTTTTTAAATTATCTTATATTAGTGACTGGTTGTGAACTTACTATTTCATCTCTCTGATACATTTTTAAAATATATTTGCCTTCTTTGATACATATATACATTTTTTGTCAAAAAAATTTAATCAAGCAAAATGGCTGCTCTGTCAAGAGATCACATCTAACGACTTTCTAGGTCTATAAGATCTAGCCAGAATGCAGATAAGCCTTGGGTTACAGTATGATGTGAATGGAATATAAGTATGCTCTTAGTACTTACAATTAATGCCTAATAATGTAGGTAACATTAGTTTCTAGAAGAAAGAAACCATGTTCGAAAGTAATACCTCATTGAGGGGCAGACAAAGTGATAAATCAGAGAAAGATTTTAGAGAATGAGTCAGAGATATAATTCCCGAGAGAGAGAGAGAGAGAGAGAGACAGAGACAGAGACAGAGACAGAGAGAGTCAGACACAGACAGAGAGGGACAGAGAGAAGTGGTGAAGTCAGAGATAGAAACACAAACAGAGAGACAGAGACAGAAAAAGAGCGATGGTGGGGTATGTGTATATGGCAGTTATAGAGAGACAAGTTGCTGAGTGATCAAAGTAGACACAGGTGAAGATAAAATGAGCCAGAGGATGAGAAGGAGTCAGAAGATTAGAACATATTGCTCAAGATAGTATGAGGTCAAGCAGAGCAACTCAGGCTGAAGCTGGGAGAAGTCAGTTTGAATCAGGCAGCTTGGGAGATTTAATTGTATGTAGGATAGAAGCTTTCAGGCCTAATCTTAGGGACAGTAAGAACAGAGGAAGAAAAGCTCTAGGATCAGCCCAAGCTGTGTTTGACAGCATGGGCATAGTACTTATCTCATCTCTCCATCACAGAAAATAAAAGTGACATTTACTGCCAGGCTGCATACTGAGCACTATCCTTGGGGATCTGAGGGTCTCTGGCCAGGCTGCAGTGGCCAAAGGGTTGCAGTGTTTCAAGGGGAAGCCAGAGCAAGAAGGGCTGCCAGGTCTCTTCTGCTAATCCCAGGTCAGGGCCATGCAGCAGGAAGTGGCTGCTGTAGGCTCAGGCACTCAGCTGGTTGGGCCGTTCTAGTTCCAATGAGGAAATGTTTGGGAGAGAAAACTCTTCCATGGAGTGTTGTACAAGTGCTCTCAGAGGACCTCTTGCGAAATAACGTGTGTACTTTATTCCATGTGTATAACACCTTATACACATTTGGGAAGATTTGGGAAGAGATGGATCTAGATGATGATGCTTTCTTTCTATTGGCTTCATCTGAGATGCTAGGGTTGTCTCAGCTGCATATGGAAGGACTTCAGATTTAGTTCCTACATGACTGATTGTCACATTCCTCTCAATGGGGTTTCATGGTCACATGATCCAGGACAGAAACCTGGTCAAGAGTAGATAAAAGTTCCTACAGATCTCAATTGTGAGAATTGCCGAGGTTCCTGAATCTGCTCAGCTTTACCAGGTTTCTGTCTGCTATGATGGTCCACTGCCTCCCTCCCCCACCCCCACCCCCACCCCCACCAACTACTCTTTCTTTTCCTATTGTATAAAAGAGAGTTCTTAATGGAATAACTGTCTCCTATGCTGTGAACAGTCTCTGTGTGTTTATAGTATAATTTATAATTATTACATTTTGCAACTTTGTTCAAACTAAAATTTATATGATTATAATAAAAAAAATTCAAAAGTGTTGACTGATAGAACACTAGGCTAAGTATTTGGAGCAGGTGGATCATTTAAATTTATAACTAGTTTTCATTTTCCATAAAAAACTTCTAAAAATGAGAATGATAGTCCTTGAATCTTATTGGAACACTTTTCACTCTGTGCTGGAAATAGAAACAGGTTCTCTGCTGTCTTCTGTCAGCCGGATGATGGTCTCAAAACATCAAGAGTTTCACAGGCTGTCTGTAGACAAATTAGAAAAGAAACATGAAGTAGAACTATTTGTGTATAGCACATTGCCTTTCTAAAAAGAATATGGTGCTGACAAATTGGCCTTTCGAAAATTGATATGGTACTGCAGAGACAGTTACGGGCTTGTTAGTAATCCCTATAGGTCCCAAGAGGTTCAAAGAGTTCAAGAAAAACCTGAACTGTATTCTGTTCACTACAGTTTCACAAAATTCAAAAGTTCTCGCAAAACTTGCTTAGAGAATCTTCTGGGAAAAGAGTTCTTTGCTACTGTTTTAGGGATAACTTGCTATATTTTTAGAATGATACTCCAAGCCACTTTTGGCTAGGATCCATGTTCTGTGAATCTGACCACTTTGAAGGAACTCATTATAACATGACAGCTGAACTTGACAAAAGTCACAGTTTTGAGCAAGACTGTCTGACCATTGTAATTATGGTAATGAGTTTACCTCTTCATTTTTAATTTATCTGTGTGCAAGCATTATGTAGTTTAAGTTCTTTTATCTTCATTTCCATTAGTTCCCTTGTTTTGTTTTTTAATCCCAAATTATACTTCCATTATCACCTTGGAGAATATTTGTCCCACACAAACCTTTTGAGGTCTTTCTGATTTTCAATTGTTTTATTCTAGGTTTCTCTCAGATACTGGCTAGTTAATAACAGCCCTTCTTTGGACAAGATATCATTGCCATCTCTCTAAATGTATTGCACTGATCTCGTAAGCAACCTTTATTATTTTTGTATTTACCCTTATTACCTTTATTCTTAACATGACAGCTTCTATAATACATAGGTAGATAAATAGAGAGATAAATGGTAAACAGATGATAGGTGAATAAATGGTAGATAGAGTAGATAGATGATAAATAGATTGATAGATGCATAGTTAAATATAGAATAAATAAATGATAAATAGACTTATGGTTTTAGGCAAATGATTGATATATAGATACATAGCTATATACGTAGATACATACATTCATAGATAGATGGAGTTAAACTATGTATTTCTGATGTAAAGACAGCAGAGTAGTGGCTTTTACTGTCTCAAAGATCACTGTGGGTGTTTAAAGTGTTCCTCTAATCTGCTTTGTAATTGATTTTCTTCTTTTTCAAAAATTTCATATTGCCTAGATGTTTCAAACTACAGCATTGGGATAATTGACTGATTCCTAAATCAGTTTTATTCCAGTGTGAAATAAATTAAGCAGTTTCATAAAACTGCTGATAAAAAGCATATATTAAAGAATATATTACAATAAAATAATGTAGCATTTCATGAATGTAATGACTTTTTAATAAGTAGCAATGATTTTAAATGGAAGTTTTAGGGAAAACATTTTATTAGGATTGAGAACACTTATTCCATTTTCATTATAACTTTTATTTTTATAATTATGACTTTTGTTTTTAGTTAAATTACTATTTCTGATTCCATATTACTCCTGAAATCAATCCAAAAATTTAATTTAGACAAAGAAATTAAGGACAAATATTTTGGTTGTATATTTGCCTAATAAAATTTTATGTACTTAATATGTGAATTATGTTGCATTTATAAACATATATTCAGTCAATATTTCAATAAGATTTCATTAAAATACTATTTTTGTTTCTAAGAGAATATAGTATAAATACTATTTTTTATGTAAATAGTTTATCATTACATATTTCCAAGCTTTTTGTTGGAAGCATCTGTTGGAATGGATGAAAGTCTACAACTCCTCATGTTATAACATCTTTACAAATCAATTTTCACATTGATTCTAAAGTAGTAGCTGTCTTACTATTATGACTGCATGCGGTTGATATAATAAGCATAGTTTTCTCTGTAAACTCCAATATTAAATTAAACTTCTTAAGATAACAAATTACAACTTTACTATGTATCAAGTAAACATTCTAGTCTTTTTTCTGTTTTAATTATTAAAGTGAAATTCTCAATGAAATGGGACAATTTAAAGTTTTTTCTTTGATTCTTTTTTATTAGATATATTCTTTATTTACATTTCAAATGTTAGCCCCTTTCCTAGTGCACCCCCCTGAAAATCTCATAAACCATCTCTCCTCCCCCTGTTCCCCAATCAACCCTCTCCTGCTTCCTTGTCCTAGTAATCCTCTACACTGTGTCATGTTAACTTTGAGTTACTTATTTTCAAATTTTGGTAAATATATGCAGTTTGTTATGTAGCTATTACCAATAAGAATGTATGACTACTTTATCATGTCAAAATTTTAAACTTTCCTGTGGCTATTATATTTATTGCTTTTATATTGCACTACGGCCAAGATAACTTATTTAAGGGTTTATTCAGATCTTGCAGTTACAAAGCAATATGAGCCCATGACCATGATAGCACTGAAAGCAAGGTAGAGAAAAGGCATGGAAACGGGAGTTAGAAGCCAAGAGCTGAGGGCTAAGGACTCACATCATCACCAAAAACAAGAAGTATAGAACACATTGGGAATGACACCAGGAGTCTGATCTTTAAGATAAGCTTATCTCCAGTGTTATATTTCCTTCAGCAAGGTCATACCTCTAAATCTCCCTCAAAAGGTTTAGCTGTTAGAGATCACACCTTGTAATAACAGAGGTTATGAAAACATCTCAGTCAAAACATCACACCCATATTCCCATCATTAATCCTTCAGTCATTGATGAGTTTTGATTGATTCCTATCTTTTCTTTCTAGAGTGTAGCATAGCATTGCAATCATGAAGAAATTATATGTGGATCTTAGTTTCATATTTAGTTCAATGCAGTTGAAATTTACCCTTGTCACATAGATTGTTTATTCTTTTTCAGCTGTGAAGAAATATTTAATTGGTCAGATGTTGCTTTGCATTGAATTACAAATGTCTCTCATGGGCTTACTAGTGAGGATCTGATCCCTTGAGAGTTGGTCCAAGTCTTTTTGAAAGTGATGGGAACTTTAGGAAATGGGGTTCAAGGAGGACATATAGATCTGAAAATGTGCTCTGAAGGCTAACTTAGCCATCTTCCTTTCTCATCATTTGATTTCTATTTCCTACTAGAGATGGGGTACAGAATTAAACAAAGAATTCTCACCTAAAGAACTTCGGATGGCGGAGAAGCATCTTAAAAAATGCTCAACTTCATTAGTCATTAGGGAAATGCAAATCAAAACAACCCTGAGATTTCACCTTACACCAGTCAGAATGGCTAAGATTAAAAATTCAGGAGACAGCAGGTGTTGGAGAGGGTGTGGAGAAAGAGGAACACTCCTCCACTGCTGGTGGGGTTGCAAATTGGTACAACCACTCTGGAAATCAGTCTGGCGGTTCCTCCGAAAACTGGGCACCTCACTTCCAGAAGATCCTGCTATACCACTCCTGAGCATATACCCAGAGGATTCCTCAGCATGTAATAAGGATACATACTCTACTATGTTCATAGCAGCCCTATTTATAATTGCCAGAAGCTGGAAAGAACCTAGGTATCCCTCAACAGAAGAGTGGATGCAAAAAATGTGGTATATCTACACAATGGAGTACTATTCAGCCATTAGAAACAATGAATTCATGAAATTCTTAGGCAAATGGATGGAGCTAGAGAACATCATACTAAGTGAGGTAACCCAGACTCAAAAGGTGAATCATGGTATGCACTCACTAATAAGTGGATATTAACCTAGAAAACTGGAATACCCAAAACATAATCCATACATCAAATGAGGTACAAGAAGAAAGGAGGAGTGGCCCCTTGTTCTGGAAAGACTCAGTGAAGCAGTATTTGGCAAAACCAGAATGGGGAAGTGGGAAGGGGTGGGTGGGAGGACAGGGGGAGAGAAGGGGGCTTACGGGACTTTCAGGGAGTGGGGGGGCTAGAAAAGGGGAAATCATTTGAAATGTAAATAAAAAATATATCGAATAAAAAAAAAGAACAATAAAAAAAAAAAAAAAAGACACGCTCTGCCATTAGAGTGTTTTATGTTACCACTGGCCCAGAATCAAAAGACTCAAGAACTAATGAATGAAATTTCTGCAATATTGAGGCACAATACATCTTTTCTATTGAAATTATTTGTAGGAAGTGTTCTGTCATACAAGAAATCTAACCACCATAGAATTAGTACTGATTATTTGCTCAGTCTGAAGGTTTTTCATAGATTAAGAAGCAAGAAATAAAGCTACTATAAACTATTTATAATCACTGTTGTTTGAACAAAAATTAATGAAAGAAGACTCTCTAAGATTCATTAATTCATGTTTAACTTTATGAAAAAGCTGACAACCTATATTCCAGAGTGATTATATCAACAATATAGTGCTGTGGTTCTGTTAAATAATATAGTTTCTTTAATATTAATTTTGTATTTTATTATACCATAAAGACAGCATTTAGAAAAATAAAGCAGTTTGGTCATAATCTTTTTCCATGTTAGGAAATTTCATTGTATTTCATGCAAACTACATGCACCCTCTTCTGGAGCATTGCAAGGAAATCTGCTCATCTGACTCCCCGCCACCTCTCTCCACCACTCTCCACCTCTCTCGCTCTCTGTCTCTCTTTCCAGGAACGTATGTTCTCTTCACTTGGGAAGGCTGGCTGTTGTTATTTCGGTATATCAGTATAATCTTATAGTGAATTCCAAGTGTAATAATTATGAATAATTGAGGGAATAAAATTATGAAATTTGTTCCCATACACTCTGCTCCAGCACTCCTACTTCTGAGCTAAAAGACAGAAAAAATTTGCATAGATAACACACCTGTTGAATATTTTCGACCAGAAAAAAAGTAATCAGAATAGAAAAGTTACACTGTGCTTAACAGCAGTCTATTCAAAGGCACCATAATGCACCCAGAGGCATTGCAAAGATGGAGGGAGAGGGGAAGGAGGAGGAGCATGGATAGGAAGAGAAGAAGAAAAAGAAAAATGAAAAAATGAGGAGGGAGAAAAGGAAGAAGAGGAGGGTGGAAGCATCTCAAGGGTAAAATGAGACAAAGGTAGAAGCTCTGACTTCTCTCGACTTTTGTGAATATGTTCCTTTATTTGAACAGTAGTCCTAACAACACAGCAGATCATTTTCATTTATGACAAGACATATCTAAGGTCTGAGAAGATAGTTTATTTCCTAGGATACATTAATCCAAGGAATAATTCTGTTTGCTAACCATTTTATTTTCAATATTCATTATTTAGAAGCTGGAGATACGATTTAGCATTTGAGAGGACTGCTATGATTACTATCACAAGATTTTCTCTTATCACTAGCCCAGAATCAAAACCTTCAAGAGCTATAGAGTGAAACTTCTGCAACTGTGAGGCAGAATAAATCTTTCCTACTTTTAAATTGTCTCATGTTTTTAAGCTTGCAGAACATGTAAGCTCTCTTCTTAGCACCCACATCGCAGAGTTTATAGCTGCATGTAGCTCCAGTTACATGGCAATTTGATGCTATCTTCTCTCAATGAAGCACATAAACTCATTCAAGAACACAAATGTCCACAATAATAATAAATCCTTCAAAATTCATTATATAAACAGAATAAAAGATGGTGGTACTCGATACTTGTCCTAATCAATATTCTGTTACTGTGAATTGCATGATCATGACAATTTTTATTAGTGGAATTTCAGGCATTGAGTCCATTATAATATGGCAGGGAGTATGACTGCAGGAAGTCAGATTCTGGAGTAGCTATAAGCTACACCCTGATCCATATCTATAGGGAGGGAGAGAGAGAAAAAGAGAAAGAGACAGATGGACAGACAGACAGACAGACAGAGACAGAGACCTCAAAGTCCTTTCTCAGTGACACAGTTCCTCCACCAAGATCACATGTCCTAATCCTTCTCAGCTTGACCTAGCATTCAAATACATGCACCTACAGGGTCCCATTGTATGAACACTCATAAAAAGAAAGTATAAAAAGCTATGATTCAGTGGAATTTTAGACTGTTATATATATGGACATAGCTGATCACATACCGTTGTATGTGTATCTAAATCTATGGAGAAAGGAACATGAGAATGAATCCTGATGAAGACTACGTACTTTGGATGGCATTGATGTTTCAGTGTAAGTTTGTCACATGACAAATGAACAATATTGGGAGCAAATGTAGAAAATAGGTAGCTATGAATGTATGGAGGCACGCTTAGCTGCAAAATATTGTGTTCTACTAGCAGGTTTGCTGTAAAACTAAACTGATCTAGAAATTCAAATCTTGAGAAACATAATTCATTATAAAGATTATGCCATTTTCTTACTTCCAAACCATTAGGCTAAACACAACCATGAAGAGTAACAGTGAGTATAGATTCCTAAGACTCTATACCTGCATCTGCTTTAGAATCTGAAGCAGAAATACTGCTCTCCATATGGTTACACATGAGTATTTGAAAGAGAGCTCAGAACAGCATGATCAGGGACTAAGAATTACTCAATTTACAAACATCATCAACATTTAAAAGCCCTCTGTCCCTGTACTTTGATTGAACAGAACATCACAACATATCACCAGTATTTTAGAATACAACTAAGAAACTAGGAACACATCAGTTGGATATGAATATGATTGATAATAATTAATAATTAGTATTTTCCAATTGTAGAATAACATTTAGGCTAAAGGAGAAAAGGTTACTTTACTATCAGAGAGCTAAATTAAAGTATAGTCTCAGAATGGTGCTGGGATAGCTCTGGTACATGGCATCACAGTGGTAAGAAGCATGCTGGTACAGGGGGCAAGAAATATTTTGGTTTGTTGAAAATTGCCCATGAAGAGAGCACATGGAAGAGCCTTTAACATTCCTTATGAGATATGGTAGAGCACTAGCAAGAGGGATTTGTCTATAATACATTGTCCTCCTAAGTGTTTAGAAAACTTATAAGTAGCAGTGAGAGGTGATGGGGGACACATTCACATGTTAACTGTAACATACTGTTTTCTTGAAAGTTTATCACTTTTCCATCCAGGATTCTGAGCAAATCCTCCCGCTTGTTGAAATACCTTTAGATGAAGTGAATCATTAATAGCTCTGTCAAAGGAAGAAAAGAGAAACTGAAATCAGAAACCAAGGGATTGAGAAAAGGATGAACCTTTAGTATAACAAGTATGATTATCTCTATATCAGGACATATCAGCCTAAGAAGATGACCCAGGAAGCTTTGGGAAGGAAGGATTGTGGAAAATATGGAGGAAAAGAGGAAGAACAGTAACTGTGGGTTTTATGCTTTCATAGACATCCTATATTTCTCACCTACCCAGTTAAATAGTAAAATCTCTGAGACAGAGAGGATTTGGCTAAGCTTATTTTTAGGACAAATAAAGAAAGTGGTTCCTAAGATTCTTTATGTATTTTTTACCCAGTCCAATACAAACAATTCAAATATCTGATGCTTTTCAAAGCCCCTCTGCTCCTTTTCAAACTGAGCTTCTTTGATAATGCTGTTCTTCCCAACTAAGGCATTATTTTTAAAGCTTTTATTAAATTTATTAATTTTATTTTATGGTTTTTGCCTGAGTGCATTTATGCATATCTATGTGCATGTGTGTTGCCTGTGGATGTCAGAAGAGAGAACTGGATCTCCTGGAACTGCAGTTATGGATGGCTCTGAAACACTATTTGGGAGCTAGCAGTCATACTTTTGTCCTATGAATATGCAATGTATAATCTTCATTGCTAAGTGATCTATTTAGATCACTTTAATTTAAATTGCAGTTGTTTCTTTCTACATTTTCAATCGTTTCTTTCATGTGCCACCACCATAAGGCATAACCCACTTAATCTGGAAAGGTACCAGTTTTCAAAAGGTGGGCATTAATGATGCCTACTAAGTAGTCTGACTCTCGATGGTTCTTTCTCAAATTTTATGAGCATATGTCCTTTCAAAAAATCTCTGATGTATTTCTTATCTGCTTCATTAGGAATGTAAGTACCTAGCTTCCAACCCTCAGGACAAACATTTCTTCACTCTCACTGTGGAAATAATTGCTTTATTAAAAATAGTAATTAAGAAGTTCAATTATTTGTTTTTGAATGTATACTAATGTCTTGTTGATATGGGACCATCAGGCCCAGTTTGCATCTCTGGGTTGTGATGTGCTTAAATGTGAAATAAATGTTGTATTCCAAAGATTTAGTTTAATACATATTTTATGAAAACACTTTGAGATTGATTGCAAACTGAAGAAATTCATCCTAGATATACTGGCATAAAATAATAAGATGTTTATTTGTAACTTCATTTTATTTATGGTCCATTTGTGGTAATATAATTAAACTCACTAGAATCTAAGAAAATCACTTTTTAGTTCATTTAGTTCAAATCAATAACATTGGTAAGACGAGTTCTATGTCCCACAAGCACAGATAGATAGGCAGACAGATGATAGATAGATACAGAGAGAGAGAGAGAGAGACAAGAGAGATAGATAGATAGAGAGAGAGAGAGAGAGAGAGAGAGAGAGAGAGAGAGAGAGATTTGTTAATTTTTATGTGGTTGATTTTGTATTTGTACCTATGTTTATAAACAAAAGTTTACATACTTCATGACATTGTAGAGTAAGAAAAACTCTATAGGAACAAAAAAGAGTAGTTTCCCAAATATTCTAGTGAGTAAAGTCACTTATTGAGGGCAGAACAAATAATACATAATGCATTTTTTCAAGAATTATTGTTTCAAGGCTTTTGTGCCCCTGAAAATCTCCTGAGTAAGCTGAGTACAAATCATGCGAGAAATTGACTAGATGGAATTTTCCACTCAGAGGTTTGGATGCTGTCTTTGATGAAAACTGTGTTTGGGCTTTGTAGCTGCAGAAACACCCCCAGAGACTTGCTTCTGGAGAATCAAAAAATACTAATATCTTGAACAAAAATGAAAAAGAATTGAAAAACAGCACAAAATCAAATATCAAATAACTATAGGTATAGAGTTCATCAATTTTTTCAGCAGTAAGATATTTCTAATATATGTATAGGATTTATATAATTATATATATTTCATTAATTTATTTATAAACTAAGTATGCTTCCTATGAATAAATCACATTGATTTTGAAAATGTATTTATGCATAAAACCAAAAATGACTGTGTAATCTAGAAATATTTTAAAGTTATTTTCCAGTATAATACATGTATAACCAAGAGCTGATCTAAACAATATCTATATTCTAAGATCTATCATGATTTTTCTCAGTTGAAAAACTGTTATTTTTATACATATTATCTTTTCATGTGGATCCAGAAAAATATTTAAAACACAATCACAAAATAAACATTTTTGTTTATTTTAAACTATTAGATCCTCCTCCTGTGATGAGACACATTCTCAGAGAATGTTTTAGCTTTCAGTCTTTTCTTGATAAGATTTAATAGCTATTGTGGAGGCATTGCTATGATTCCTCTTAAAATATAACCTTTATGTTGTCTCACTATTATGGCTTAGTGATATGCTATGTTAGATCCTGAAAAATAACAAAAAGAAATATCCTGAATTTCTTTAATGTTGAGGTAAAGAACAAAATGTCAATCAGAATTTATAATAAGCATTTTCTGTTTTGAACTAGAAGCCAGGGAGGGTGATGTCGGTGACAGAGGGGCGAGGCTGCTGGCTGGATTAGTAGGTAAGTACCCAAACAGTCAGATAGTAAATTGTGAAGGTATCCAAAAGAATTTTTATTACATATGTGTTTCCCTAATTTAAAAAAATCAGATTCTGGTGCTTTTTTCATGTTTATATATGTACTATTCTTCTGTCCATCAAAAAAAGAATAGTAAAATATTTATTTATATATGCTAGATGATTTACCAGACCTGTATATGTGTGTGTGTGTCTGAGAAAGAGAGACAGAGACAGAGACAGAGACAGAGGCAGAGAGACAGAGAGACAGAGAGAGAGAAAGAGAGAAAGAGAATGAGAGAAAGAATACATTAAAGAAATGAGCATAGCAAGAAAAGAAGACAATTAAAATATTGGGATGCTAATCTTCCTCCAAATCATAAGTTATCTGACAAAAACCTCAATGCCAGCATCACTTATGGGGATTCTGATTGTAGTTGTTGTTCATAGTAACCAAAAACTATTTCTCATATCCTCCGTGGCATATAGAAAAATATGAGACCCTATTATTGAAGATATTAAAATCTCTGAAGTCAGGATTTCAGGAATAATTCTGGAAGTGACCTGGAAGGCTTCTCAACAAGAAATTGCTTTCATAGGTTCATTAGCTGCCATGCAAGCTACCTATGGAGAAATCAGACAAAAGTCCTATCCATCTGTAAATCATATGAACTATAAATATGTCCAATATGGTCATATATTTTTAAACTGGAAATAGTCACCATTGTACCCTAGAATTATATAAAAAAAGAATCAAAATTAAACTTAGGGCCTACTCATTAGAAATGTCTAGAAAAATTGATACAGCCAATCTGTGCTTGGTTAGGCATGGAAACTAGAGAAGAACATGCCACTATGACTCTCCTAAACTAGTATATTCTCTATTCCCACCCTAAATATTTATTCTTATAGTCACAGATAAGTATAATTATAGCTCTTCATACTACTCAGCAATTAAAAACAATGAATTCCTGAAATTTTTAGGCAAATTGTTGGATCTGAAAAATATCATCCTAAGTGAGCTAACCCAATCACAAAAGAATACACATGGAATGCAATCTCTGATAAGTGTATATTCATTAGTCCAGAAGCTCTGAATACCCAAGGCACAATTAGCATAACAAATGTCTCCCATGAAGTAAGGAGAGGGTCCTGATCCTGGAAAGGCTTCATCTAGCATTGGAGGGGAATATAAGGAAAGATAAAAAGGAGGGAGGTGATTGAAGAATGGGTGGAGAGGTTTATGGGACATATGGGGAGGGGGAAACTGGGAAAGGGGAAATCATTTGGAATGTAAGCAAAGAATATAGAAAGTAAAAATATATAATAAAAAAAGAAAAAATAAGAAAGTTCTTTTTGCAACTTGTTAAAATATGGAGATCAGCTGACCATGAGAACTCATCTTCAGTTTATCAATTAATATAATTACAACAAAACCCAACATTTAAGCCTCAGGAAATATTATGGAAGAGAGATTGAAAAGTTTATAAGAGCCAGGACACTTTTTCAGGACAAACAAAACAAAACAATTCAAAATAAAACCCAGAAGAAACATTTAGGAGGATGTGTTGGACCCAGAAGGAGTTAGGATAGGAGTGAAAGGTTAACATGCTAGAGATATATTGTATAAATTCCCTAAGAAGTAATAGAAATAATTGTATATAAAAAATAAAGTGATATTATTAGACAAATTCCAATGCTGGATCCTGAATATAAAACAAACAGTTTATCAAGAAGTTTCCTCTTAGATTAGACGGGAATAACTAGAGAGACCTAAAGTTAAAGTGAGAGCTCTTGGATCACTCAGACCTAAATGGGATGTATTAATCAAATTTCTCTCATACTCAGGTAACTCTATAGAAGAGGAGGCATAAATCCTGTAAGAGCAAGAAGAGATGGAGGACACCACGAAAACAGGACCCTCTACATCTAAGTAAGCAAAGCTCATATGATCTCAGCCAGTTAAAGCACAGAGTTTGCATGTGTCTACAGTATGTCCTCTGCACTTAGAATATGGCATCCATCGCAGTGTTTATGGGACTCCTGTTTGGGGGATTAAGTGCATCTCTGACTCTTGTGCTATATCTTGTTCTGTTTCCTTCTATTAACCTGTCTTGTCAACAATAGATGGAATCATATTATTTTCTCTTATTCAATGTCATTTGCTAATTTTTTAGAAAATGAGTGAGAGAACGAAAACATAGCTACTAGGGTGAGGTTAACAATGAAACTGTCATTTACATATGCTGGGAGAAAAAAAAAATCTGTTTTCTGAAAGAGAGTGACACAGGGTATTTTAACCACTCCAGGGCAGACCTCATGTTCAGCAATAGTAGATAATACAGTCCACTTTTTTGGTATGCTTTTATTAATTACATTAGTGTGGGGAGGTTGTAGGGAGTTATTTCAATGTCTTGGTTTGAAGGGTTTTGTTGTTGTATGTGTATTTTGTTTGCTTTTTGAGAAAGAACTTAAAGTTGAGTGATTAGTGATAGAGAGAGGACCAGGAAGGAATTGGGGGAAAGAAGGGTATAATGAAATTATATTTAAATTTAAAATTATTTAAATCATAAAAATATGATACATTAAAAATGAGAGTAAAATGGAATTTTTTTTTGTGGGGGGGGAGTTCGAGACAGGGTTTCTCTGGGTAGCCCTGGCTGTCCTGGAACTCACTCTGTAGACCAGGCTGGCCTCGAAATCAGAAATCTGCCTGCCTCTGCCTCCCAAGTGCTGGGATTAAAGGTGTGTGTCACCACCACCCAGCGTAAAATGGAAATCTTAAAAATAAAAGAGATACTGTGAATTCAATCCTTTCCGGTCAGTGGACATAAACTGTGAATTATAAAGTTTCATTTATACACAAACTCTTTGCCAATAAAACTTATGGAGGTCATGCTTAGGTATTCTGCAAAAATGATCACTTAGAAAAGTAGACAATTCAAATGCATTTATTTTTCAAAATGCTAGGAAAATTAAAACTATGATTAAACACTTCTATCTGATGTATGCAAGGATGAAATAATACAGGAAAATTATATCTCTAACCATGCATTTCAATTGTGAACAGCTTGACACAACAGTAACTTTAGCATTCATAATCACCTAATTTTGTACACAATGTAACATAGAGATAAACAATATGATACTGGCATAGGAAGAATAGTTTTACACTAATTCATTGAAAAATATACCAAAACCTCAATCTTCTAAAATTAATTCTAGAATTACATATTGATAGACTGTGTGATGTTTATGAAGAATTTAACACTCCTTAGTTTTTAATTCATCATGCAGAAGAAACAAGGATAAAGTATATATCATCAAGAAACTTCTAATCAAATAAGAAACCATAGGCAAATAAATGAGCATCAACAGAGAATATGACTATTGGTTTGATAAAGCACTACATGTGCTGTACTGGAAACTCATTTAGATTATATTTCATTTCATACATCACATTTTAACAAGGCTACTTATGACTAAAAATTCAATAAAAGGCTGTCATAATGGTTTCTCTTTTTTTCCTAGCCATAGTATTATTTATTGTTTATTACTCCTCTAACATTCAGCTCCTCAGGATCCAAAGACATGTCACATCTTCAGTAATCTCTAACTTTTTTTCTATTGGATCTCTCTCTCTCTGTCTGTCTCTCTCTGTCTCTCTCTTTGTCTCTCTGTCTCTCTCTGTCTCTCTCTGTCTCTCTCTGTCTCTCTCTGTCTCTCTCTCTCTCTCTCTCTCTCTCTCTCTCAGGTTTGTGGTTTTGAGACAGGGTTTCTCTGTGTAGCCCTGGCTGTCTTAGAACTCAATCCGTAGACCAGGTTGGCCTAGAACTCAGAAATCCACCAATGCCTCCCAAGTTCTGGGATTAAAGGCTTGTGGTACCACTACTTTATTTTCTTTATTTACATTTCAAATGTTCCCTTTCCCAGGGAAATATTTGATGTTTTTCTTTTTCTTTTTTGAAAGGCTATTGGGATTTAATTGTGTGTGTGTGTGTGTGTGTGTGTGTGTGTGTGTGTGTGTGTGTGTGTGTGTGTGTGTTTGGAAGCTATGAGACATCTTGCTTAATTGCTCTCTGTTTACTGGAGCAGGACTTTTGGCCAAAGATGAACCAGCAAATTGTGCATCATCCAGTTACTCCATTTGACTTTGGGAAATCCTAGGAAGCCCCCATGCCTATCTAGATTTTTTGTAAGTTTTGCAGATCTAGATTCTGGTGCTCAGATTTGTTCATAAAGAACTGTTGTACATTCGGGTAGCAGAGAAAAATCTTAAAAAATGCTCAACTTCACTAGTCATCAGGGAAATGCAAATCAAAACAACCCTGAGATTTCACCTTAGTCAGAATGGCTAAGATTAAAAACTCAGGAGAGAGCAGGTGTTGGCAAGGATGTGGAGAAAGAGGAACACTCCTCCACTGCTGATGGGGTTGCAAATTGGTACAACCACTCAGGAAATCAGTCTGGCGGTTCCTCAGAAAACTGGGCATGGCACTTCCAGGGGACCCTGCTATACCACTCCTGGGCATATACCCAGAGGATTCCTCAGCATGTAATAAGGATATATGCTCCACTATGTTCATAGTAGCCCTATTTATAATAGCCAGAAGCTGGAAAGAATCCAGGTATCCATCAACAGAAGAATGGATGCAAAAATTGTGGTATATATACACAATGGAGTACTATTCAGCCATTAGAAACAATGAATTCATGAAATTCTTAGGCAAATGGATGGAGCTGGAGAACATCATACTAAGTGAGGTAACCCAGTCTCAAAAGATCAGTCATGGTATGCACTCACTAATAAATGGATATTAGCCTGGAAAACTGGAATACCCAAAACATAATCCACATATCAAATGAGGTACAAGAAGAACAGAGGAGTGGCCCCTGGTTCTGGAAAGACTCAACGTAGCAGTATAAGGCAAAACCAGAACAGGGAAGTGGGAAGGGGTGGGTGGGAGAACAGGGGGAGGAAAGGGGGCTAATGTGACTTTTGGGAAGTTGGGGACCAGAAAAGGAGAAATCATTTGAAATGTAAATAAAAATATATCAAATAAAATAAAATAAAATAAAAAAACTTAAAAAAAATAAGAACTGTTCCACAAAGAGCTATCTTCCTGTCCACAATCCATATTTTAATTTTTTTGACACTTGATATTGTTTGATTTTTTTTTAGCTTTCTACAATAAACGTCTATTTTTTTCTTTTTCGTTTTTAAATTTATCTTTAATCTTTTACAGTCATTATCCCCCACCTGTTCCACCCTATGAGAGTTTTTCATTCCATTCCTCCTCCCCCATCTCCAAGAGGATATACCCACACCTAACCCCACCAGGCCTCCCTAGTCCCTGGGGCCTCAAGTCCCTTAAGGTTTAGGTGTATCTTTTCTCCTTGAGGTCAGACAAGGCAGTCTTCTGCTGCACATGTGTTGAGGGACCTCCTATCATGTAGTGTATGTTGTCTTGTTGTTGGCCTAGTGTATGAGATATTTCAGCTGTCCAGGTTAGTTGAGACTATTGGTCTTCCTATGGGGCCACACTCCTCCTCAACTTCTTACAACCTTCCCCTAATAAAACAACAGGAATTCCTGGCTTCTGTCCATTGGTTGGGTATAAATATCTGCATTTGACTCATTCAGCTATTTGTTGAGCCTCTGGGAGGACAGCCATGCTAGGCTTCTGTCTGTAAGTACATCATAGCATCAATAATATTATCAGGCCTTGGAGCCTCCCCTTGAGCTGGATCCCCATTTGGGCCAGTTTAAATAAAAAGCAACTGTAGTTCTTTTAAACAGGAGCAATTCTGGGTGAGAGTTTTGTCTATGGGATGGCAACCCCATCCCTCCATCTGTTGTCCTGTCTTTCTGCCGGAGGTACTCTACAGGTTCCCTCTCCCTACTGTTGGGCAATTCATATAAGGTCCTTCTCTTTAAGTCTTCAAGGTCTCTCACATCCCAGGTCTCTGGTACCTTCTAGAGGGTCCCCTCTCCCTCCCCTTCCTATTTCCATTCTTTCTGCTGGATTTCAGGGCGTCACTTCTTCTCCAACCACACACCCCCCCCCCCAAAAAAATAAGGGAAACACAAATAAAATTCTATTGCTTAACATTTGAAATGAATTCAGGGAACAAACTCACATTTATTCTATGCAATTTGATGAATTTAGTCATTGTTTATGAACCTTTGCAAATAAATACTATGAAAAAGCATGATGAGTAGAATAACTCAAATTCAATGCTTTTTGTTTCTGAGTGATGGTAATTATAACCAGTCTTCACAAACAAGCAAGCAAGCAAGTAAGCAAACAAAACAAAACAACAAAGAAACCAAAAACCAAAAACTAAAAACCAAAAACCAAACCAAATTAAACAAAACAAAACCAAACAAAACAAAAAAACAAACAGAAAAACAGGACAATAAACAAAAGTAACCAACCTTGACTCTTAGTGAAAAATGTGACAGTCTGGGGTGCCAGTCAGTGTTGTGGATTATAACAGTATGAAGAAGGGGAAAGAATTCTGGATTTGTGGAACAAAACTATTATAGATATGCAGGTAAACCAACTAGTTTGTCAGACTCAATTTTAACAGCATTAACAGCATAATGATGCTATCTTCATATACATTATTATGCAACTTAATACCTATTCTAAAACATTAGCCCCTTATTGTACAATAACTAAAGAACCCTGAAATAGAATTCACAAATACACTTTATAGTCTAATATATAGTTTAATTCTACTCTATTGTCACCTTGCTCAGATGAGAAAACACCCAGGCCAAAAGCACCATAGAAAAGGAAAGAATTTATTGGGTGTATAATTTCTAGTTATAGCCAGTCATTGAGGGAACTCAAGCTGGTAACTCAAGCAGAAGTTGATAGCAGGCCTGTTTGTTACTCTACACAGTATGTCTTCTGACCAAAATCCTCATTTCCTAGCAAAGCAAGTACAACCAAAACTATAAAGGAAGCTTTCGTTGCCTGGCAGGGGTGCTTATACCCCCTTAGCTTTCTTGTATGTCCCAGGATCACCTCACTAGGGAATGATGTCACCAACACAAGGCTGAGATGTTTCAAACAAATTAGCAGTGAAGGAATTCTCACACAAACTATCTCACTGGTCAATCTGAGATAGGCAGTTTTTCAATCGAGCTTATTGTCCCAGATAATTCTAGACTGTGCCAGACAGAAAGTTAAAAGTACCAACAATCCTACGAATTAATGTCTGATCATTGTAAAAATTACTATTCATACTATTGACAAAAAGGAAAGTTATGTGAAGGGCAAAGTAGAAATTTTGTATTACTTTTGTTACTCTTTTATAACTCTAAATTCAGAAATAAATTTAAAATTAATTTTTAAAATACGTTCTATTACATAATAAGGTTGGTATTTGAAATTTGGTTTTTATGACATGTAGTAAGTGCATTTATGCCAGGATAGAACGTAGACTTAATCTATATTTAATACATTGTCCCTCTCCCCTTAAAAGTCACTTCGGTTTCTGTTTAGAAAAGAGGGACCATGACTGCCTATAAATAGTTATATCAAAGATTCTAGCTACTGTGTTGAAGCTCAAGGGTTTTAGCTTATGAATAATGAAAAACAAAAGTGAATCTCTTTGTGCCCAAACTAATGCAATAATAGCAGTCCTGTAAACCTCCTGGGTTTGAAGTCAATTCCAGAGAAAGCCAGCTCAGCAATCCCAACTGACAACTGAGCAGCAAAAGGCAAACAGTGGCCTTCCGGGCACCCCCTGAACAAGTTGCTGAGCCCTGGTCCTTCCAGGCACCCCCTGAACAAGTTGCTGAGCCCTGGTCCTTCCGGGCACCCCCTGAACAAGTTGCTGAGCCCTGGTCCTTCCGGGCACCCCCTGAACAAGTTGCTGAGCCCTGGTCCTTAAGCACTTTGTATTCAGGTCCCATTGTCAACCTTGAGCATGGTCCTCTTCCAGGCTCCAGTCAGACCATTGTAAAATGTTCTCCTTCCAATCATTCATTTTCTTATTCCCCTTTGCCTCTTATAATGTGAATTCCTTCTTAAGATTAAATGAAATATTTAGTGAATAAAGAAAAAAATATAATATGACATTATTTAATAAGGTTGGGAAATATTTTACTTTAAAAAAAAACTGTACAATAGTAATTTACATTTACCAAATAGAAATTTTATCAGGCCTTATTTTCTTCTGTGAGGAGAAAATGTTTTCCATAGTAAAGATTGTGAAATCACAAAAGATTTTACTCCTGAAGACTAAAACTCCCTGACTATGTAATTCCACGGAGACACAGTCTTTTCAAACTTTCAGGTAATTGAAAGAATAATAGTTAACAGTATTAACTTCTCACCAGTTGTCATGCTATTTTAAGGACTTGCCATGTGCTGGTATCATATAGCAGGTACAGGGATGCTCCATTTTACATTTCAGAGTCATCCCTAATGATCAGGTGCCAGAAATCACTTTGCTGCGGGACCACAAAGGAGGAAGAATCTGGATCGTTCCTCCTGAGAAGATTTCCAGAGCCCTATGGGACATCATTCCTCATTTTTAATTCCAATGAGCAGCTTAGCATTTAAGAGGCAAATCTGCTAATTAAAATATTTATGATTTTTACCACAGAAATATTTTAGTACATGATAAACGCTTATCTCTTTGGTCTTACATGGAAATGAGTGTTTTGCCTTTAAGTTATGTTTAAGACCAGATGTTTTACAACAAAGTTCTGCATAAAAATTAGACTACCATGCATGCATTTAAAAACTATAGAGAAGCATGGACTCTTGCACTTAAACACAATCAATTTTCAAAAGAGGAAAATAATAATGTCTTCATTATGGAAATTGCATTAATTTTTAACTGGTACATAAAACATACAGCTCATACAGAAAACCAAAGATAAAATGAGTGCCCATGTCCTACCTTAATATATGTATAAGTATATATATATGTACATATATAATACATATTATATATATATAATTATATCAGATTAAATAGCACTGAAACACTTTTTACTTCTTTAGTGTAAAAACATTAAATCCTTACTTTCATTTCTTTAAAATGCACAGTAAATTATCATTATTTACAGGCATATTACTATGAAATAGCACACAACCTATCATCTCTAAGTATATATTATAACTTAGGACCTATTGATGAAATTATCCTAGTCTCCTTATTTTTCCATATTAAAAAGTAAACAGTCAAATAAATAAAACTATTATATGTTTATACATGTGACATATGTAACATCAAAACTTCATATAACTCTCCATTCTCCTGCATATACTTTTAGATTTTTCAGCAAAGAACTAAATCCACAATGATGGCAAACTTGGAAATCAAGGTAAGAATAATGGAATTCTGAAACAAGACATAGGTAAAATATTTTAATTTCACTAACTGTTTTATATTAACCAATGCAGTATTAAAATCTATATTGAATCAAATAATTGGCTTAGTAAAAACAACATCTATAATTAGAACTCCATTGATAAGTTTTATTAAAATCTTTTGGTGTAATTATAAGGTGTTATAATGAATAATGAATATTTCTAAGAATTATATGCTAAGTATCTAAGTTGGCAGCTTATAAAATTTACATGTCAATAACATTAGCATATTATTGACATACAATGAGGAGAAGTTATTAACATAACTTCTGTTAATGAGAAGGCAATTTTTAATTTGTACTCTCAAGTTGAAACATTACTTGGCTGCCAAATTCATCACTGTATGCTTGAATCTCTTTCTTTAAATGTAGATCACTTATTGATTACATTTCTAAACTAGAAGAATGAATGTCTCTGAACTCCTTTCTTTCCATCAAGATGCCAGTACTCAGATGCCATTTCTGACCTTATTGAAAACACAAATTGTAAGCATTCAATTAAAAAGTTACTTGCAATGGGCTTATTCTTATAGCTTAATAATCACCTTTTCCCTGTATGGGTTATAATTTAAGTTGAACACTAAATTTTTGCTGTAAGGATTAAGTTTTTAGCCATATAAGGCAATATACATCTATAATCCCAATATAGGGGGACAGAAGCAGTGGGACTTCTGTAAAGTTAGACCAGCTTGGTCTATAGTTGGAATTGCAGATCAATCAGGGTAGCATATTGAAAAATACTAAAACAAAATAAAATATTTTTAAATAATTTTAACAGATAAAGTGCCCTTTATGTTTTCATAAAAACTAGTTTCTGAATCAGTAAGAATCTTACATGGCCCTTGGTCCACTCCAGAGCACAAATTGGTGGCCTCACTTTTGGATCGGTGTCATGTGTTTCTGTTTTAAAATTTCCTATAGCGATGGAATCTTGCTTATTTCAACCTGAAGGAAGCATGGAAGAAAATTTTCTGAAATTATTGCTTCCAAAAGAATCCTGTACCCATGAAGGAAAGATGAAGTTAAGTCGCATTTCTTGCTTTGCAATGACATAATTTCAATGTAGTTTCTCAAGACTATTTCTGTAGCACTAAGTTACTGATTCCCACAGAAGTGACTTCTCACAAAACACACCCCTTCTATACTTCCTTCACATCTCTTACTTTGTTTTCCTTCTAATGATTTCCATTATTTGAGGTTGTATGGAGTGGTGATTTTATATTTAATATATCATTTTTATTTTTCCAATGTGTATAGTGAAAGTTTTGTTTTTATTTACTGAGGACCCAGTTATATCATTCCTGGGCATATACCCAGAAAATGCTCAAGTTAAAATGAGCTGCTAGTATGTCGAAGAAGGCAAATTGACTCTTGTCTCCTTGTAAAAGCTCAAGTCCAAGTGGATCAAGGACTTCCACATAAAAACAGAAACACTGAATGTAATAGAAAGGAAAGTGGGGAAGAGCTTGGAGCACAGGGCACAGGGGAAACTTTCCTGAACAGAACACCAATAGCTCATGCTCGAAGATCAAGAATTGACAAATGGAACCTCATAAAATTGCAAAGCTTCTGTAAGGCAAAGGGCACTTTCAATAGGACAAATCAGCAACCAAAAGATTGGGGAAAGATCTTTACCAATCCTACATCTAATAGAAGACTAATATCCAATATATAAAAAGAAATCAAGAAGTTAGACTTCAGAGCAATACTACAGAGCAATAGTGTTAAAAACTGCATGGTATTGGTACAGTGACAGGCAGGAGGATCAGTGGAACAGGATTGAAGATCCAGAAATGAACCCACACACCTATGGCCACTTGATCCTCGACAAAGAGGCTGAAAACATCCAATGGAAAAAAGATAGCCTTTTCAACAAATGGTGCTGGTTCAACTGGAGGTCAGCATGCAGAAGAATGCAAATTGATCCATCATTGTCTCCTTGTACTAAGCTCAAATCCAAATGGATCAAGGACCTCCACATAAAGCCAGACACTCTGAAGCTAATAGAAAAGAAACTGGGGAAGACCCTTGAGGACATCAGTACAGGGAGAAAGTTTCTGAACAGAACACCAATAGCGTATGCTCTAAGAGCAAGAATTGACAAATGGGACCTCATAAAATTACAAAGCTTCTGTAAGGCAAAGGACACCATCAAGAGGACAAATCGGCAACCTACAAATTGGGAAAAGATCTTCACCAATTCCTGCATCAGATAGAGGGCTAATATCCAATATATATAAAGAACTCAAGAAGTTAGACTCCAGAAAACCGAACAACCCTATTAAAAAATGGGGTACAGAGTTAAAGAATTCACACCTGAAGAACTTCGGATGGCGGAGAAGCATCTTAAAAAATGCTCAACTTCATTAGTCATTAGGGAAATGCAAATCAAAACAACCCTGAGATTTCATCTTACACCAGTCAGAATGGCTAAGATTAAAAATTCAGGAGACAGCAGGTGTTGGAGAGGGTGTGGAGAAAGAGGAACACTCCTCCACTGCTGGTGGGGCTGCAAATTGGTACAACCACTCTGGAAATCAGTCTGGCGGTTCCTCCGAAAACTGGGCATCTCACTTCCAGAAGATCCTGCTATACCACTCCTGGGCATATACCCAGAGGATTCCCCACCATGTAATAAGGATACATGCTCTACTATGTTCATAGCAGCCCTATTTGTAATTGCCAGATGCTGGAAAGAACCCAGGTATCCCTCAACAGAAGAGTGGATACAAAAAATGTGGTATATCTACACAATGGAGTACTATTCAGCCATTAGAAACAATGAAGTCATGAAATTCTTAGGCAAATGGATGGAGCTAGAGAACATCATACTAAGTGAGGTAACCCAGACTCAAAAGGTGAATCATGGTATGCACTCACTAATAAGTGGTTATTAACCTAGAAAACTGGAATACCCAAACATAATCCACACATCAAATGAGGTACAAGGAGAAAGGAGGACTGGCCCCTGGTTCTGGAGAGACTCAGTGAAACAGTATTCGGCAAAACCAGAACAGGTAAGTGGGAAGGGGTGGGTGGGAGGACAGGGAAAGAGAAGGGGACTTAAGGGACTTTCGGGGAGTGGGGGACTAGAAAAGGGGAAATCATTTGAAATGTAAATAAATTATATCGAATAAAAAAAAGAAAAAAAAAGATGGGGAACAGAGCTAAACAGAGGATTCTCAACTGAGGAAGCTCAAATGGCTGATAAGCACCTAAACAAATGCTCAACAACCTTAGTCACAGGGGAAATGTAAATCAAAAGAACTCTGAGATTCCATCTCATACCAGTCAGAACGGCTAAGATAAAAAACTCAGGTGACAGCAGATGATGGTGAGGATGTGAGGATGGTGAGAAAGAGGAACACTTCTCCATTGTTGGTAGGATAGAAAGTTGGTACAACTCTGGAAATTAGTTTGTTTGGTGGGTCCTCAGAAAATTGGACATATTACTATCTAAGGACCCAGCTATACTATTCCTGGGCATATACTCAGATGATGCACTAACATTTAATGAGTACACATGCTCCACTATGTTCACAGCAGCCATGTTTGTAATAGTCGGAAGATAGAAAGAATCCAGATGTCTTTCAACAAAGGAATAGATACAGAAAATGTGACACATTTACCCAATGGAGTACTATGCAGCTCTTATAAACAATGAATTCATGAAATTCTTAGGCAAATGAATGGAACTAGAAAGTATCCTCCTGAGTGAGGTAACCCAATCATAAAAGAACACACATGGTATGCTCTCACTGATAAGTGGATATTAGCCCAGAAGCTCAGAATACCAAGATACAAATCATAGAGGACATGAATCTAAAGATGAAGGAAGACCAAAGTTTGGATACCCATGGCTCCAACTGCACATATAGCAGAATATGGCCTTGTTGGACATTAATGAGAGGAGAGGTCCTTGGTTATGTGAAGGCTCTATGACCCATTGTAGGTAAATGACAGGACAGTGAAGCAGGAGTTGTTGAACAAGGGTCAAAGGAATGAAATAGGGAGTTTTCGGAGGGGAAAGGCAGAAAGTGGGTAACATTTGAAATGTAAATCCATATTCCCCACTGCTGGGATTCTCAGCTGGACACACCCTGTAAACTCCCTGGACCTCTCCCACCACAGTTCTCTGGCAAGTCATAGAGTTAACCAACCCCACGTGCCCCACAGAACTCACTTCCAATTTTCATTCTGTCTCCCACCCCTCCCTACATCTTTTCATTTTAGAGAAGTTTGATAGAGAAGAGAACATAACTGAACATGTTATAAAGTAACTGTCAACTGTATTCAGCTTCTGTCATTAAGTAAGCATCAGATATGTACATTAAAGCTTCAAACCATTAATGAACTTTGATAAAGAAAGCATATTTTAATTTTCAAATTAATAACTTCTGAATTGCATACTTTTGACATTTGAGTTAAATAGTGAAGAGATCACAACTAATTCTTTTGCTTTGACCCAGTGAAATGTACATAACCTTAGAATCGTATGGTAAGATAAAAAGTTATTTCACTGAAAACATATGGCTCAGCATATGTGTTTACTCAAAGCACATGGCTCAACATATGCATGGATATATGCTAAAGCTTTTATTTAAACAAGTCAACAAAAATATGGAACATATTAAAGGTTTGTTTTCTTGAAAATAAAAAATAGCTTGTCTCCCATTAAGTAGTATTAAAGAGACAAAACTTAGTTCTAAAGTCATTGCTTGTATCCTAACAGCACTTAAAATGAAGTATTGGATTGTTATAAATTTTAAATTTCAAGATTATATTTTGAGTATTTCCTGGGGAAGGAATGGCTAGAATGTGTGATGCCCTTGTCTCAAAGATTCTTTTAAGAGCTGCTTTACATATTATAGTAGGAGACACTAGTGAGGTTATTTTAGTGAATGTAGCCAAAATGTCACATTCAAATCTCACTTCCTCTTACAATGTCCAGGAAACTCTTCTATGAAACTCACTAAATACTTCTATTTATCTCCCAAATACTTCAAATTAATGCTTTCTAGATTCTTTTTCTACATATAAACTCACCTGTTACAAGAAAGAGTCAATTATTAATTAATTTGTAAAAATTGAGCAATGGAATATAAAAACCTATATATATTGAATGTAGTACAAGTGTACATTACTTAAGAAATACTAAAAAAGACAGATTGCAGTCACTTAAAATACAGCTGATGTGCTTTACCTCAAATGCTATGGTATATAAACAAAATATGAAATATTAGCTTTATTTATTCCAAAAAGTAAGAATTAATATTTAGACAGCAGAAATTATGTTTTCCTATAAATATTTTTCCAACAATTGCTAAATAATGTTAGAAAAATATTCTCAAATAATATCTTTAAAATGTAATGGCACAATTGTAACAGACTCTTTAAGAGACCAACCATTACTGACAAGGTGAATGAAAATTCAACAATAAGATAAAGAAATTTTGTATAGAAAAAAATGATAAATTTTGGTTTTTGCATTAGGTTAGATCACACTGTATATGTTGACTTCCTCAGAGCACAATCCAGAGATAAGGCCCTTCTCTCATCCTCTAGAATGCTGCCATTATAGAAATACATCATATACATACACATACACACATACACACATACACACATACACACATACACACACACACACACACACACACACACACACACCAACCCAGTGACTTGGTAGATGTATAAATTATATAACATTAAAAATTCACGCCGGGCGTTGGTGGCGCATGCCTTTAATCCCAGCACTTTGGAGGCAGAGGCAGGTGGATTTCTGAATTCGAGACCAGCCTGGTCTACAGAATGAGTTCTAGGACAGCCAGGGCTACACAGAGAAACCCTGTCTCGAAAAAAAATTCATAGTAAATCCATCTTTCTCCTTAATAGTTACCATAACTTTGTTGTAAAAATATTAAAGCTTCTTTCCCCATTACCCCAAGTAAGGCAGTACCAGCACATTACGTGTAGTACTGGATTGCTCAATAGCATATCAGTGCTTCATATTTGAACTGTAACTTAGTGCTTGCTGATCATCCTTCTCTGTCTTCCTCTCCAGACTCTACTTTTCCAGCAACAGGTGTTTTACTATCGACTATAATGAGATCAACTTTTTCAAATTATCTATTGTATGTTTATGTGGGATTTGATTTCTTCTCACTGTGTTGTCAGGAACAACTGCAGTTATACCCATGTTGTTACATGGTTATAATTAAAATCTATTTTTATTAATGATTCAATCTCTCACAATTTTGAGGAGCAGTGATTCAAAGGACATCACATTTTCCCTTATTCCTAGTTTAGAGGGGATGCTTTGTCACATTCCCTAAGAAAACCATTATGTTAGTATGATTTGTTGAGATACTATTAAAGTATTAATTTTTCTAGAGTAACATTTAACATAATTACACTATCTAATAAGTAACAGAAATGTATATTTCAAGTGTTTTGAAGATATCTTGTACCGAAAAGTAGGTTAGCCATGTTTGAGTCAGCCAGGAATGAATGAGAAGGGCTGTGTGGGAAAGATGATGACCGTAGTTAAATGTTATTACTATTTTTTCTTGCATATTGTTCACTAAAATGAGTTTCAACTGATAAATACAATTTCATTGCTATTAACAGGATGATTGGAAATGCTTTGAATTCTGTATTGTGTGTTTAAAGTAGGCTATATATGTGAATATATATAATTTTAAAGCATTGAGTATATATATATGTATATATTCATATATATTCAAAGCATTGCTCCTCTTGAAGTGAAGTTATGGTATAATATCATATTTCTAAATATAAAAATATATACCAGGGTAAACTTTGATGGTGTCTCACCAACTGACCAAACATTTGCTCTAATAGACGCCAGTCTATCGCATCCAATTCAAGTATTTATGCTGTCATTATTTTTAAACATACTTCATTATCCTTTAAAAGGCTGTTGGTTTTCTAATGAGAGATAGAAAGTAGGTAGATCTGAATGGAAGAGAATATAAGGAGAAAATAGGAGTTTGGAGGGGAAGCTATATTATATGAGGGAAAAAAGGTAGTTTCAACGAAAGAAAATAAAAAGAAAAATAAACTTTTCACTGAGTAATTAGTGTTTACATTGTCTTCAATAAATCTTCAACTATACAGTCATTAGCCATTCTTATTTCCTTGTACGAAGCTTAAGTCCAAGTGGATCAAGGACCTATACATAAAACCAGACACTCTGAAACTACAGTCACCTTATAGAGGAGAAAGTGGGGAAGAATCTTGAACACATGGGCACAGGGGAAAATTTCCTGAATAGAACACCTGGCTTAAGTTCTAAGGACAAGTATTGATAAATGGGACCTCACAAAACTCCAAACTTCTGTAAGGCAAAAGACACAGTCAATAGGACAAAAAGGCAACCAACAAATTGGGAAAAGATCTTTACCAATACTGCATCTGATAGAAGGCTAATATCCAATATATACAAAGAACTCAAGAAGTTAGTCACCAGCAAATCAAATAACCCTATTAAGACTGACACTTTTTTTTTATTCGATATTGCCGGTTCTGGTGGCGCAGGCCGGTAGGATTTGCTGAAGGAGGCAGAGGCAGGTGGATCTGGAGTTCGAGGCCAGCCTGGACTACACAAATAACCCTATTAAAAATGGGGTACAAAGCTTAACAATGAATTCTCAACGAAGGAAACTTGAATGGCTCTAAAGCACCTAAAGAAATTTTCAGCATACTTAGTTATCAGGGAAATGCAAATAAAACAACACTGAGATTCCATTTCACACCAGTGACAATGAGTAAGATGAAAAACTCCAGGGACAGCAGATGCTGGAGAGGATGTGGAGAAACAGGAACACTTCTCCATTGCTGGTGGGATTGCAAGCTGGTAAAACTACTCTGAAATCAATTTGGCGATTTCTCACAAAATTAGACATAGACCTGAGAACCCAGCAATACCACTCCTGGGCACCCAGAAGATGCTCCTACATGTAATAAGGCACATGCTCCACTATGTTCATAGCTGCTTATTTATAATAACCAGAATCTGGAAAGAACCCAGATGTCCTTCAACAGAGGAATGGATACAGAAACTGTGGTATATATGCACAATGGTGTACTATTCAGGTATTAAAAACAATGAATTCTTAGCCAAATGGATGGAACTAGAAAGTGTCACCCTGAGCAAGGCAAACCAATTACAAAAGAACACACATGGTATGCACTCACTGATAAGTGGATGCTAGCCCAAAAGCTCAAAATAAACAAGTTATAATTCACAGAACACAGGAAGCTCAGGAAGAAGGAGGACTGAAGTTAGCGTGTTTTGCTTCCTCTGAGAAAGGGAACAAAATACTCACAGGAGCAAGCAATAAAGGTAACAAGGTATGGAATAGAGACTCAAATAAAGGCCACCCAGAGACTGCCCTATCTGGGGATTCATCCTATAAATAGTCACCAAACCCCTGATAGTATTATGGATGACAAGAAGTACATACCAAAAGAAGCATTCCATCTTTGTTTCCGGATGGGCCCTGCCAGAGCCTTACAACTTCCTTCAACAGAGGAAGTTGCTAGATACAGAGGCAGATGCTAACAGCCAACCATTGGTCTTGGCGTGGGGTCCCCAATGGAGGAGTTGGAGGGTGGTCCAGAGGAACTGAAGGGGTCTACAGGCCCATGGGAATCACAACGAAGTAGGCCACCCAGATGCCTCGGGTCTCCCAGGGACTAAACCAGCAACCAAGGGGTACACATGGTTCTAGCCAAAAATGTGGCAGAGGAATGCCTTGTCAGGCATCAGTGAGAGGGGTAGTCCTTGGTCAGGTAAAGGCTCAATATATTCTCCAATAAAGGGAAATTGAGGCGGGGAGAGGTGGGAGTAGGTCGGATGGAGGACCATATTCTTGGAGGCAGGGTGTGGGAGGAGGGGTTGGGGCTTTTTGGGGAGGGGGAAAGTGGGAAAGGTTCTACCATTTGAAATTAATAAAGATTATATTCATTAAAATAAACAAAAACAAACAAACAAAAATGGGAAAAAGGATACTTCAATGTGTGCATGTTTATTAGAACGTAAGATAGACTATCACTCTAGATTTCTTTTCCATTAGAAAGTTAAGCAGTATTCATGGTAAAATTTATATTTCTCATGCTTTTTGGGTTTTTTTTTTTTGAGACAGACTTTTGGCATCAATCTTTGCTGGATTTGGCATTTGCCATATAACTCAACCAAGAACTGAAATCCTGGGAATCTTCCTCATCCACTGAATGCTACAGTTACAAGGTTGTATGTAATACTACCCTGACAACATTTATAGCAGTACTTTAGAAAAATTTCATAACCCAAAACTACTATGAGGCTTTGTGACATTCACAAAGGATTCTGCTTTATAAGTAAAAATCTGCATTAAAGATCCATCAATCATGCAATAATGAATTGATTATTTATATTAGCATATATGTTCCAAATAAAAGATAAAAAGCTGTAAAAATGTGGGAAATTTTAACCCAAAATACTTGGATATGACATAATCAAGTATAGTACAAGAAAATGTACAATGATATGAGCCACCCAGTACTCCCAGAGCTCCCAGGGTCAAAAACATTATCCAGATAGTACACATGGTGTTGCCCATAGCTCCAGACGCATAGGCAGCAGAGTATGGTCTTGTTGGACATTAAAGGGAGGAGAGGCCCCTGGCGCTGAAAAGGTTCAATGCAGCAGTGTAGGGGAATATCAGAACAGGGAAGCAGGAAGGGGTTGACTGGGGAACAGGGGGAGGGAAGATGGCTTATGGGACTTTTGGGGGGGCAAGAAAGGGTAAATAATTTGAAATGTAAATAAAGAATATATCTAATTTTAAAAAAAGAAAATGTAATGGAATACAGTGCTTCAGGACTTCTCCAGGCCCCTGTGCTTTCTAGGTTACATTCACATATCATAGAACAGAGCTTTAGAGGCTACTGTAGCCACAGCCTGTATACTTGTTTGGACTCAACAGTAAGTTTGGACTCAACAGGTAAATTTTAACATGAATCCAACAATAAAGTAAAATACAATAAAATAAATGTCTTTTCATATATATCCTAGTTTGAACCCTACAAGGATTAAAACTTTTAAAAGTTTAAAAGGACCGAGATGAAGATGGGGGAGGGAAGAGGGTTTATGGGACTTTCGGGGAGTGGGGAGCCAGAAAAAAGGAAATCATTTGAAATGTAAATAAAAAATATATCGAATAAAAAAAAAGACTTCACATGCTATTTTTTAATCCTTTATTTTTCCAACAAATGAACCAAATGTTTTCAAACCTATGTTCATAATATTAAATACAGATACTTCTAAAATGAATTTATTACATTAATTAAAAATTTGACTAAAATGAGAAGGAATGCGGATTTGAATGTTGTATAATAGATTAAGAAGCTAAGAGTCCATCATTTATTTGGACATAAGGCTGTTCTTAGATTTGCGTGCATAGTGGCAGCCCTACCTGGACTAGTGGGATTAAAAATAATAGACCTGGAGTTGGTGGGAGGACTGAGGAACATATGACCAAAATACACTGTGTACAACTTAACCTTAAAAGTATTTATGCAACCGCTGTTCAATATCATGGCTCAAACAAGCAAAACATTAATATTGGACTCTAAAGGTAAAGAGCACAATAGGATTCAATTCAAGCATGTCCATGATTTAATATATTAGAATAAAAGTAACATTTTACATAGTTGTAGGATTTCAACAAGTAATATCAAGGTTTTCAACATTCAGTTAAGGAACAGGCTGGGAAAAATTACTGAAAGTACTAAGACAACATTTTCTAAGGTTCATACTGAGTATATACTTTTATTTCTATCAAGTAGTGGCCTTTATTTTAAATAGTTGCTTGGCAACATTGCATGTACTCATGAAAATGAGTGTGTATTTACAAAGTAATGACAGCTATAACAATATCTTTCAGGCTCTTAAATGGTTTCTCATTTCAAGCTTGTGTTTACAATCCAATGCAATAGCAATTTATCTGACATTTAAAAGAAAAGACGATTGAAGAACTGATGGCTTTGGGAAGTGATGCAATTCATAAGCTTCATTCTAACATTTAAACTTGTAAAATTTGAGTACAATGCTAATTTTAGGATGACATTGACTTTACAATTATATAGTCTTTGTTGATCACCCATGTGTGGTGTGGTATGGTGTGTGTGTGTGTGTCTGTGTGTGTGTGTGTGTTGTGAAAGAATATAGAAAGGGAGGGAGAAATGTGGATAAACACAGATAGTACACATGGTACACAGATAGTACACAGAGGCATAGGCAGTAGAGGAAGGCCTTGTTAGATGTCAAAGGGAGGAGAGGCCCCTGGTCCTGGAAAGGCTCAATGTAGAAGTGTAAGGGAATACCAGGACAGGGAAGCGGGAAGGGATGGATTGGGGAACAGGGAGAGGGGAGATGGCTTATGAGATTTTCAGGGGGAGGCAGGAAAGGGGAAATAATTTGAAATGTAAATAAAGAATATATCTCATAAAAAAAAGATCTTTACCATCTCCATAAAATGCCTTTAAGGTCTTTTCCTTGTTCTTCATTTCTATTGTAATATTCAGGGTGACTGTAAGTAGAATAGCTGTGCTCAGGACGTAAAATACATATTGACCAGGATGTTATTGTTCGTTCTGTTTTCATGGTGGTATCTAGAAATCCCAGTTTTGTTGTGATTATAGGTCTAGGTAAAGATTTCTGGGTATGTGCGTGTTGGTTAAGAATTTTGTTTCTGGTGTAAGATGAAATCTTAGGGTTGTTTTGATTTGCATTTCCCTAATGATTAATGAAGTTGAGCATTTTTTAAGATGCTTCTCTGCCATCTGAATTTCTTCAGGTGAGAATTCCTTGTTTAACTCTGTACCCCATTTTTTAATAGGGTTGTTCAGTTTTCTGGAGTCTAACTTCTTGAGTTCTTTATATATATTGTATATTAGCCCTCTATCTGATGTAGGATTGGTGAAGATCTTTTCCCAATTTGTTGGTTGCCGATTTGTCCTCTTGATGGTGTCCTTTGCCTTACAGAAACTTTGTAATTTTATGAGGTCCCATTTGACAATTCTTGCTCTTAGAGCATACGCTATTGGTGTTCTGTTCAGAAACTTTCTCCCTGTACCGATGTCCTCAAGGGTCTTCCCCAGTTTCTTTTCTATTAGCTTCAGAGTGTCTGGCTTTATGTGGAGGTCCTTGATCCATTTGGATTTGAGCTTAGTACAAGGAGACAAGGATGGATCAATTCGCATTCTTCTGCATGCTGACCTCCAGTTGAACCAGCACCATTTGTTGAAAAGGCTATCTTTTTTCCATTGGATGTTTTCAGCCTCTTTGTCGAGGATCAAGTGGCCATAGGTGTGTGGGTTCATTTCTGGATCTTCAATCATGTTCCATTGATCCTCCTGCCTGTCACTGTACCAATACCATGCAGTTTTTAACACTATTGCTCTGTAATATTGCTTGAGGTCAGGGATACTGATTCCCCCAGATTTCCTTTTGTTGCTGAGAATAGTTTTAGCTATCCTTGGTTTTTTGTTGTTCCAGATGAATTTGATAATTGCTCTTTCTAACTCTGTAAAGAATTGAGTTGGGATTTTGATGGATATTGCATTGAATCTGTATAGTGCTTTTGGCAAAATGGCCATTTTAACTATATTGATTCTACCGATCCATGAGCATGGGAGGTTTTCCCATTTTTTGAGGTTTTCTTCCATTTCCTTCTTCAGAGTCTTGAAGTTCTTGTCATACAGATCTTTCACATGTTTGGTAAGAGTCACACCAAGATACTTTATACTGTTTGTGGCTATTGTGAAGGGGGTCATTTCCCTTTCATCTTACACCAGTCAGAATGGCTAAGATTAAAAATTCAGGAGACAGCAGGTGTTGGAGAGGGTGTGGAGAAAGCAGAACACTCTTCCACTGCTGGTGGGGTTGCAAATTGGTACAACCACTCTGGAAATCAGTCTGGCGGTTCCTCCGAAAACTGGGCACCTCACTTCCAGAAGATCCTGCTATACCACTCCTGGGCATATACCCAGAGGATTCCCCACCATGTAATAAGGATATATGCTCTACTATGCTCATAGCAGCCCTATTTATAATTGCCAGATGCTGGAAAGAACCCAGGTATCCCTCAACAGAAGAGTGGATGCAAAAAATGTGGTATATCTACACAATGGAGTACTATTCAGCCATTAGAAACAATGAATTCATGAAATTCTTAGGCAAGTGGATGGAGCTAGAGAACATCACACTAAGTGAGGTAACCCAGACTCAAAAGGTGAATCATGGTATACACTCACTAATAAGTGGTTATTAACCTAGAAAACTGGAATACCCAAAACATAATCCACACATCAAATGAGGTACAAGAAGAAAGGAGGAGTGGCCCCTGGTTCTGGAAAGACTCAGTGAAACAGTATTCGGCAAAACCAGAACGGGGAAGTGGGAAGGGGTGGGTGGGAGGACAGGGGAAGAGAAGGGGGCTTATGGGATTTCGGGGAGTTGGGGGCTAGAAAGGGGGAAATCATTTGAAATGTAAATAAATTATATCAAATAAAAAAAGAAAAAAAAGAAATAAAGGAACTAATTCTAAAAAAAAAAAAAAAAGAATTTTGTTTCTTGGTTTCAGTTTTCTATCTAGAGTTCTGGCATGTATGACCTGTGGTTGAACAGATAGTTTCTGAAGGAATTGTGGGCTGGACTTCTCTCTTATTGAGCAGGGCATCTAAGCCTGAGTTAGGGGCAAGATTTCTGGCCAGCTGTGTGGGCTCTGACCCAACACGAATTCTCTATCTGAGCCTGAAGCTGGAGAACTGTGGCTATTTTAGAATCCTGTCCAGCAGGGAATGTCCACCTGAGTTTAGGATGGGGATAAGGTACAGAGTGGGGGGAGAGCTACTGGAGATAGAGTGTGACTTGCATGACCTTTGGAAAAGCATGGTCTGTGTTTGGAAAGTTGCGGTGGGAGGAGGAAATGTAGAGAGTAAGGAATGTTCTAATCTTCTATGAGGTGTGGCAGTTGATTGAGGAGAGGGTGTCTAACTGAGAGTGAGGAATGTTTGTATGCGGGCATCCACAAGTGAAGTAGCTACTAGTTCTTCTAGCAGGCACACCCAGTGGCTAGACTTTTGTTTTTGTTGGGGAAAGTCTAGTGAATGATTTATGTTCATGAGTAGGCAGCCTGCCTGTTCTTTTAGCAGGTATCACATTCTTATTTTCTAAATTTAATAATGTATCTTGATTGTCGACATTAGACATATTTCTGGACTATATGTTTCCAGGATGTATGTATATCAAATAATAACTCTAGTTCTTTATCAGAAGCAGTTCACAAATCTTAGTGACATGGTGAGAATTTAATTGTGTCATTCTCCAAAACAGAGAATTACTATATTGCAGGAGCTCAGTTCAGATGAACTCAAGTTATGGTATACAGTAGAGGAGAAATCTTTGTTCTTTCTTGAAGAGCTTCCTGGAACAATAAATAGAAATGATCCCGAGTTATTACTCTAAAACTTTAGAAAACAAATAAATTTCTGCACATAATAAACTAGGTCCATTCCTTCAGTTTCAAAACACAGGAAAGTCCCTATGGTCACTGGCTTCGTTCCCTCTTCGGACCTACACATGAAAGAGTCATTTAGTGAACACAGAGGGACGCCTCTGGGGTCTCATTTTATATAACCAGTCATAAATAACTCTGTAAAGCAGCTTTTATCTCAGGTTTCAGTAAAATGGTTGAATCTCAACAGAATTGTTAAGAAAGCCTAACTGTATAGAAACAGAATTTCTTAAAAATTGCTTTGTGCTATATTATTTATGAAATATTAATATTTAACTATTGATATCACTTTAACTATTCTATTTGTTTCTATTATTGAGTTGTAATGACAACACTTGCCATACTTTTTTCTACTTTGTATTGGTGGATGCCATGAATTACAAAGTAATTCAATCTTATTTATAATATAAAACATAGATAATGTAATTATTTACTTATATGGATCATGCTTTTGGTATTTGTGAATATTTTTCTGAATGTGGGTTTTAAAGAATTATTGCTATATTTCTCATATACTTCTTTGTTTTCAATAATTCATAGAGGCTAATGAAATAATTTGACTTTTATCTATGATGTGACATAATGTTACAGAATATTCTTGTATTTGTGGACCCATAATTGTTTCAATTTCATATTTCAGAAAACAATGTTTTTTTCTTTGCATGTTGAGCATTTCTATTTTCTAAAATACAAATTATGTGTTTTATTATCTTATGTATTATGATTTCTTTAAGTGCTTTTAATCTATATTCTAGAAAAATACATTATGTTGGTTATTGTAGCTTTATAGTAAGAATTAAAATGAAAAAATTTTATACCTCTTTTTTGATGTTGTCTATACATTGTGGTTGTTAGGTTTTTGCATTTGTACCCTATAACCTGTCAAGAGCTGAGATTAGGTGTGGATTGTGCTAACTCTGTAAATCAATTAGGAGAATTTTGACACTGCAATATTTAGTATTCTAATCCCCACACAAATAGGACAATGCTTCTGACAATACTGTTCTCTTGTTTTGAGTCCACAGTTATTTTAGTTCCCTAGTTAAGTTTATCCATGTACTCTTGTTTGTTTGATGCTATTGTGAATGAATTGCATTTTCAAATGGTCCACTGCTGCTATAAAGAAATGCAATTGTTTTATGCTTATATTTCAATCTTTCATGATGTGAACACAATGAAACAAGCTTATTAGCTCTAGAATCTCTGTGCATGTTTGTGTGTTTCTAAGCAATTTTTATGTATGAGATCATATTCATTGTGCACTTAAGCAGGTTTTTCTTTCTTTTCCTTTGAATGTATTTTGTTTTTATCCTCTTTCACTAATTTGGACATTCAGTGCATCATAAGGGGATCATGAACAGAGCACTTAGTGGAAACGTTTTCTCATCATGGAATACTTGGTACTTTTTACTTTTGTCTATAGTCTCGTGCTTATCTTAAATGTGTTTTAAAACCTTTGGTATGAATTTGTACTTTCTAGTCATCTTTTCAGATAATTTTTCCACTACTACACCCTGTAATCTGTTTGCATTTTGAAAGTTACTTTAAATTTTTCCTTCATCTGAGCTATAAATAATAAATATGGAATTACTTTACATGGTAACAGAATATTTCCAAAGTATAAATCCTTCTAGTACATGGTATAAATTCTTTCTTTATTATTTTATTTTGTTAGTTCACATTTTATAGAAAATTTTATTAATATTAATTAATAATACTCATGTAGATTTTATATCTCTTGGATATCTTTGAGGTAATAGCATAAAATACTTAGCATTTTTCCTCTTTCTTTTTTTCTTTGAGAACTTTTAAAGATTTATATTATAGGTACTTTAAATATTTGTATTTTCATTAGTGAATTTCTTTTCTTTTAGGACATTTAAGAAAGTTTTAAATGATAAACTCATTTTTCACAGTTCTCCAGCTTGGATAGAAATGTTCCCCTCTAGTTCATGTGTTGGAACACAGCTTATATAGCATTGAGAGATGGTAGTACATTTTAAAGATGGGTCTTATCTCTAAGAGATAAATTGATGGGTTCAAGCTAACTTGCTGTTCAGTATCTGATATCTCATTTGCTTAGGCATGAACAACCCCCACCTAATACAAACATAATCACCTGGTGCTACACATCCCCTACCCCTACTGTGATGAACTGTATCCATGAAAACTATTAGCCAGAATAAATAATTAATATAATAATAATAATAAATTGCTGTATCCATTAAATTGTTTCAGAAAGGTGTTTTGTCACAACTAGAAACTTATACCAATATTTCTTACTGAGCAGTAAAGTGTTTTTCTTTTTTATTATACTGTCTCACTAATGATATACATTTTTTACACTTTAGGATCTAGAATATTGGAGGAATGTGTGCTAGTTTAGAGCTATTAATATAATCAAATTATATTATTTGCACTAAATATATATAATCAAAGTTTATATAATAATATAATAATATTATTGTCCTAATAATATAATCAAAGTTTAATGAACAAATCTGGAGAGTATATGGAAGACCAGAAGGATGGTAAGAATGTGGGCAGTATAAACTGTACTCAGGATGGAATCAGTAGGGATTCTTATTGTAAATAAATTCTAGGCCATTTCTATCTTCAATGAAATTTGTTGCATTCTGTTTTTATCCTGAAAATTTGAGAGTGGACAAATTCAAATGCAACAGACATAAACTGTTTCGTAGCAGAAATCTCAGTATAAGACACAATACTCTCTGTGGTCTGTAATTGATCATGAATTTCAGGGAAGCTAACAGAGAAAACAGAGCACAAAAATGGAAACAGTGCAGATTTGTGAGGAAAAGAATGAATGAATTAAAAAAGACAAGAAGGAAAAAGCAGGTTTGCACACAGCAGATAGAATTGATAAGGAGATCAGTTTGAAAGAAATTACCTGCCAGACATGGAAGAACAGGAATGGGACTCATGGGCCAAATCTTAGCCATTGAAAGATATAAAAACTCAAACACATTCATGAGAAATTAGTTAGAAAACAACAAAACTGACACAAATGAGTCAAATCAATGTCTCAACCAAGAAAGTCTCCAGGGAATGTAAGTTGAGAAGGTTCCCCTAGGGGAATAATTACTCAGGTACAGCAAAGCAGACAACCAGAAGCTCTGGACCAAGAGTGTACCAATAATATAATAGGCTATGGCTTATGTTTCTTAAGTGCACCTTATATTTCATAAACCAATCCTCTTACTTCACTGTAAGCAGCTAGTTTAAATTCTGATTGTTTTTAACATTTGGAGAGTCTAAGCTTTACACTCTGTTCATAGCAGCTTTATTCACAATAGCCAGAAGCTGAAAGAACCCAGATGTCCCTCAATGGAGGAATGGATACAGAAAATGTGGGATATTGACACAATGGCATACTACTCAGCAATTAAAAACAATGAATTCATGAAATTCTTAGGCAAATGATTAGAACTGGAAAATACCATACTAAGTGAGGTAACTCATTCACAAGAGAACACACATGGAATGCAGTCACTGATAAGTAGATATTAGCCCAGAAGCTCTGAATACCCAAGACACAACTCAAATATTAAATCATTCCCAAGAAGAAGGAAGGAGAGGGCCCTGGTCCTGGAAAGGCTTTAGGCAGCATTGTAGGGGATTACCAGGACAGAGAAGTGGAAGGGGGTTGATTGGGGAATGGGCAGATGGAAGAGGGCTTATGGGACTTATGGGGAGGGGGGAACCTGGAAAGGGAAAATCATTTGGAATGTAAACAAAGAATATAGAAAGCAACAACAACAACAACAACAATAATAATAAGCTTTACACTGCTTGGATGTCTAGGAACCAGAGCCTGGATAGGTCAGAGACATAAGGTAAGAACAAAATGAGTAGCAAAAAAAGAAAGAAAAAGTAACTGTATAATTCCTGCTGGTTTTCTGCTGTACTCATAAATTGAGTCAACGTAAGTGAGGCTTCCTCTAGAAACAAATGGGGCAGGTGCACAGACCCTCATCCAGATATTATGTGGAATGAAGATCTAAATTCGATGTCTCTATCAGGGAAGGGAGACTGGAGGAGTTAGAGAGAATAGAGTACATCAAGAGAATATGGCTCACTGAATCAACTGCAATGGGCTCACAGAGACTGACATGGCAAGTACAGGGCCTGCATGTGTCTGCAGCACCATGTCCTCTGCATGCAGATATATATCGATCATAGATTGATTTTGTGGTGTTTCTTAGAATGGAAGAGCAGGTGTGTCTCAGACTCATTTGGCTGCTCTTGGGACATATTTTCTTGTCTCCAGTAACCTTGCCAGCCTCACCATGACAGATTGTGTCTGGTCTTGTTGTATCTTGTTTTGTTGTGTTGTATTTTAGAGGACTTCAGGGGACGGAGGGCAGTAAGCCTGGGGTAAGGGCAGGTGGGGAGTGCTGGGAGGAGTGGAGGAAAGAGAAACTGAGCGTGGGATGTACTGTATGAGAGAAAAATCTATTTTCAATTAAAGGAAACAAGAAAATGGATTTCCTCCTCATGTAGCTTGATTATAGCTTTTCCTTTCCAAACGCATTACAGATCTTTCCTTAATTCCCATCCATCCAGATCCACCCTTCTGTCTCTCATTAGAAAAGTCTTCTAAAGGGTAATATTAAACTAAAATAAAATAGAGAAGAATAAAAGAAAAAATAACTCATTAGAATTTGACAAAATAAACAGAAGTTAAAGAGTCTAAGAAATGTCATACGAAACTGAGACTGACTCGCTCACATATTCAGGGATCACCTAAACTGCTAAACTGGAATTCATAATACATAATCAAAAGACCTGTGGAGAAAAAATGACATAAGAAAAAACTTATAAATAAAAGAACAAGTGAAAATAAAAAATAAAAGTAGGTGAAATTTCAAAAGAGAAAAATGAATAAATAAAAAGGAAATACCTTTTTTTAATTTTTTAATTTATTTTCTATATTCTTTGTTTACATTCTAGAAGCCTTCCCTTTTCCCAGTTCACCCCTCCATATGTCCCATAAGTCCTCTTCTCTCCATCCATTCTCCTGTCTTTCCCCCTCCCTTTTCTCTGTCCTGGTACTCCCCTACTATGCTGGATCAAGCCTTTCCAGGATTAGGGCCCTCTTCTTCCTTCTTCATGGGAATCATTTGATATGCTAATTGTATATTCAGTATTCAGAGCTTCAGGGCTAATTAATATCCACTTATCAATGATTGCATTCAATGTGTATTCTTTGGAGATTGTGTTACCTCACTTAGGATGATATTTTCCAGTTCAAACCATTTGCCTGAAAAATTCATGAATTTATTGTTTTTAATTGCTGAATAGTACTCCATTGTTTATATATACCACATATTCTGTATCCATTCCTCCATTGAGGGATATCTAGGTTCTTTCCAGCTTCTGGCTATTATAAATAAGGCTGCTATGAACATAGTGGAGCATGTGTCCTTATTGCATGCTGGGGAATCCTCTGGGTATATGCCCAGGAGAGGTATAGCAGGGTCCTCCGGAAGTGTCATGCCCAGTTTTCTTAGAAACAGCCAGACTGATTTCCATAGTGGTTGTACCATCTTACAATCCCACCAGTAGTGAAGGAGTGTTCCTCTTTCTCCACATCCTCACCAACACCTGCTGTCTCCTGAGTTTTTAACCTTAGCCATTCTGACTGGTGTGAGGTAAAATTTCAGGGTTGTTTTGATCTGCATTTCCCTAATGGCTAATGATGTTGAGCATTTCTATACCTTCTATGGCATTATGAGACAAGGAACCTCCAAAGCTGCCACTGATTTTTTTTCTATCGGCTGACTAATGCTGGGCATACAGTCTACACTGCATGCAGTTTGTTTCTCCAGTGGGACTACTTTTAGAAAATGAAATTTTCATTTGCAATTTTGTTTCATTAAAATCAGGAACTAGACATGGCTGCCCCTTCTCCCCCTATATATTCAATATAGTACTTGATGTTCTATCTAGAGCAATTAGACAAATGAAGGAGGTCAAAGGGATACAAATTGGAAAGGAAGAAGTCAAAATATCAGTATTTGCAGATGATATGATCATATACTTAAGTGACCTCAAAACCTCCACCAGAGAACTCCTGAAGCTGATAAACAACTTCAGCATATGGCTGGATATAACATTAACTCAAACAAATCAGTAGTCGTCCTCTACTCAAAGGATAAACAGGCTAAGAAAGCGATTAGGGAAATAATACCTTTCATAATAGTCACAAATAGTATTACATGCCTTGGTGTGACTCTAACCAACAAGTCAAAGATCTATATGGCAAGAACTCCAAGTCTCTGAATAAATAAATCAAAGAAGATCACAGAAGATGGAAATATCTCCCATACTCATGGATTGGCAGGATTAATATAGTAAGAATGGCCATATTGCCAAAAGCAATCTATAGCTTTAATGCAATCCCCATCAAAATTCCTAATCAATCTTCATAGAGTTAGAGAGAGCAATTTGCAAATTCATTTGAAATGAACCCATTCTTATCTCCTTGTGAAAAGTTCAAGTCCAAGTGGATCAAGGATATCCACATAAATCCAGATACACTGAAACTAATAAAGGTAAAATTGGGGAAGATCCTTGAACACATGGGCATGGGGGAAATTTTCCTGCCCAGAACACAATGACACAAATGGGAACTAATAAAATTACAAAGCTTCTGTAAGACAAAGGACACTGTTACTAGGACAATATGGAAATCAACAGACTGGGAAAAGATCTACAAATCCTACATCTGATATAAAGCTAATACCCAATATATACAAAGAGCAGCTTCTTATATTGATGGCCATAGCATGTAGTATGAAGACTCTATATAGGCACCAATTCTACTTCTTTCAATGGCTTCTGTTCAATGAGTTCTGTATTTATTTTTTCCAGTAATGAGTGCGTACTGTCAGTTTATAGTCAACAATCTATAGAATTGGCAGAGGCTGTGTTGTTTCAGGTTTCCCATGTCACCCCTTAGGCCAAAAGCTCCATTAGATAGAACCCATTTCTTGAACTGGAACTTTCAATTGGTGACAAGACATGGCCAGTTGTAGCTTTGTCTCCCGTTTTTTTTTTATAGATTTTGTTTAGATCACCTTCATATATATATATATATATATATATATATATATATATTCCCTCTCTCATTCCAGTCTTCCATTCCCTCGTCTACTTGATCCTCCCATTTTACCCTCTCATTTATCTACGTATAATTATATTTTTTTTTAAAGAAAGAATTTTAAGGAAATCAGGTCCACACTTACAGACCCTTCCATTTGACAATATGAAGTATAAAACTCTCAGAAGACTTTGGCCTTACACCATGTGCTTTCAGTTTTAGCGTGTTTCTCTCTGTGACAGTGTCTATTCTTTCCGCATAGGTCTACTTCCCAGTACTTCCACTTCTGCCCATCTTCTCCTTAGCTTGTCAGGTTCTCTTTTGCTAAATTTAAAACGGAATAATGAGGCCACCCATGGGCCCCATTGCTATGGAGATTCTGAAAGTTGTCTTTTAAAAATGTTCCAGCTATGTAGCAAATTCAATTCTGATGATGACAGTGACAGAGAATAAAAATTAGAATTTTTTCTGTAATTTCTTCTTGAATATCAAGAAGTGTATTTCATTAAATTTTGACCCATGATTGATAAAATTGTTATTAAATAGGAAGTATTATTTTCCCTCTTCAATGATATTCTTGAGTATGTCTCTTTGAATAGACAACAGAATATATCACAGCAAACTGGATTTTTATATTTGTTTTCATGCTCACATAACATGAATAATTACACCAATCTCCAAATGATGGATGCCTCTTTCTTAGAGTTTTCTTTGAAATGTCTCATGCTTGCAAAATGTTTTGATTTTACATTAAATCAAATCTTGCTTTGTTTTCTGGTATTGTTTCAAGTTTTTTGTCTCAGTAATGAAATTACAAGTTTTACAGTGGTGACTTTGCCTGAAATTTTGAGCCACTTCTAGGCAAATTTGTTTTTCCTTTATTAGATTTGGAAAACCAACATACATAGACATAACACCTGATTTTTTTTCAGAATGAATTATATGTGTCTTAGTTAAAGTTTTATTGCTCTGATTAAAAACAATGACATAAAAATCAAGTTGGGGAAGAAAGAGTTTATTTGGCTTACACTTGCATATTGTAACCCATCATTGGAAGAAGACAGGACAAGAACTCAAAGAAGACTAGAACCTGGAAGCAGGAGTGATGTACAAATAGATTATGGAGGGTGCTATTTATTGTCTGGTTTCCCATGGCATTCCCAGCCTACTTTCTTTTGCATATTTTTATTAGATATATTCTTTATTCACATTTCAAATAATTTCCCCATTCCTGGATTCCCCCTCCCTGAAAGTTTCATAAGGCCTCTTCCCTTGCCCTAATCCCCAATCAACCCCTTCCTGATGCCCTGTCTTGGTACTCCCCTACACTGCTGCATTGAGCTTTTCTAGGACCAGGGTGCTCTCCTTCCTTCTTCTTCTTCATTTGATATGTAAATTGTTTCTTGGGTATCCCCAGCTTCTCGTCTAATATCTGCTTATTAGTGAGTGCATACCATGTGAGTTCTTTTTAGATTGGATCACCTCTCTCAGGATGACATTCTCCAGTTTCACCCACTTGCCTAAGAATTTCTTGAATTCATTGTTTTTAATAGCTGAGTGGTATGCCATAATGTAAATATACCACATTTCTATATCCTTTCCTCCATTGAGGCTCATCTGGGTTATTTCCAGCTTCTGTCTATTATAAATAGGGCTGCTATGAATATAGTGGAGCATGTGTCCTTATTACATGCTGGGAAATCCTCTGGGTATATGCCTAGGAGTAGTATAAAGGGGTCCTCTGGTAATATCATGCCCAGTTTTCTGAAGAACTGCCAGAATGATTTACAGAGTGGTTGTACCAGCTTGCAAAGCCACCAGCAGTGGAGGAGTGTTCCTCTTTCTCCACATCCTCACCAGCACCTGTTTTCTCCTGAGTTTTTGATCTTAGCCATTCTGACTGGTGTGAAGTGAAATCTCAGGTTTGTTTTGATTTGCATTTCCCTGATGACTAAGAAGGTTGAACATTTCTTTAGGTGTTTCTCAGCCGTTCAATATTCCTCAGGTCTAAATTTTGTTTTAGCTCTGTACCCCATTTTTAATAGGTTTATTTGGCTCTCTGGAGTCTCCCTTCTTAAGTTCTTTTTATATATTGGCTATTAGCCCTCTTTTTGATGTAGGGTTGGTAAAAATCTTTTCCCAATTTGTTGGTTGTCGTCAGCCTACTTTCTAATAGAACCAATGACAAACAGCTCAGGAATGGCACCACCCATCAGGGCCTGGACCCTCCCTCATTGATCACTAATTTATAAATGTCGCATAGCTGGATTTCATGGAGGCATTTACTCAATGGAAGCTCTTTTGTGATAACTCTAACTTTTGTCAAGCTTTTCCACAAAATGAGGTAGTACAATATGCTAAATTTCTATTTTACTTGGTTCTAGTCTATAATTATCTTAAATAATTAATTTTAATGTTTTATAAATATTAGAAGAGAAATCTAGTGGGCATTTGCTTTAAACTTTGTGCATGACTTCAAGAAAATAAAATTTCAACTCTTGTTGAGGTTTATTTTTTATGAAATGCTTCTTTACGCAAGGAATGGCAATTGGAACAGAAAGGATAAGATATAGGTTATTCTACATGCCCTTGAATGCTTTCTCCATCCCCCAAAATGCATGTTGATGTCCATATTGCACACAAAGATTGCTAAAATGTAATATAGTTAATTGTATGTCATAAGCAAGAAAGCAGTGTTCTGATAGAAGAATAGATAAAATTTCCCCATATTTTTTGAATAAATACATGACCATCTGGATGTAATTGTGGTAAACTACACTTGACCCCTTGTGCTCCATTTTCCTGCTCAGAACTCTGCATGTTTATCCAGAATCTCACTGGTACCAGGAACATCAGGTAAGAACCTGTCCTAATCCCTTGACTTTCAAATCCCTTTAAAGCACACCCAAAATCCAAGAAATGCACCCTGGACCCCATTTCCTGACAAAAAAACTTTACATGCTTTCCTAGAGTCCATGCAGGTGCCAGGGATCAGAGAACACATTGATTCTTGGCAGTCCAGTGGCAATTATAGTATCCCAAACTCCAGAGGCCACATAAGCCACAAAACCCTAGCTAACACTTCTTTCTTGACCTGAAGCCTCACTGGTCACCTTTCCCAATCCACTCATTTCAAAAGACAAAGAAGAAGCAAAATCTAAGGGGAAAACTTCCACAATGCCCATCTAACAAAGATAATCTCAGAAATCAGCTCTTAAACCTGTAATAAAAACAAATCCCAGATGGCCAGTGGCCATCATAAGAACACAATCAACAACCCCTAAAGCAATAGGGAACCACCAGAGTCCAGCTATCCTATTGCAGTAACCTCTGCAAACCCTAACACTGGTGAAGAGCAAGAAAATTAACTCCAAACATTAAGATGATAGAAGCCTTTGAAGAGGAATTCAATAAATCCTGTAATGAAATAGAGGAATACAGTCAACTAAATGATGGAAATTAATAAAAGTGTTCAAAGCATGAAAATGCAACAAGGAATAATGAAGAAAACACAAACTTCACAAATACTGTCGATGGGAAACCTATGAAACAGAACAGAAAGTATAGATGCAAGTATCACCAACTCAATACAAGAGATTGAAGAGATAATATCTGGTATAGAATATACAATAGAAGCAATTGGCACATTGGTCAAAGAAAATTTTACATCTAAAATGTTACTGATACAAAACATCCAGGAAATATTGGACACTATGAACAGAACACATGCAGGAATAACAGGAATAAAAAAAAGAAGATTTTCAGCTTCCAGAAATTATTTTCAAAAAATGTTAGAAGAAACCTTTCATAACCTAGAGAGATACCTATAAATATTGAAAAAAGCTACAGAATGCTAAGTATATTGTAGCAGAAAAGAACATCTTCCTTCCACATAATAATCAAAACACTAAATGTATAGAACAAAGAAAGAATGATAAAGTTCCATTTAAAAAGAAAATTATCTTGCAATAATGATAGAAAAATGCATGGTAGCTATCCACAATCTTCGCTCCTAGACAGACCAGACAGGCAACCCCAGGCATACAAAGATATCCCAAGTTTACCATCGCTCAGGACACAGCCTGCCAATCTTTTGTCTGCGCCCAGGGCCTGGGCAGCTCTGTGCGTAGTCTGTGTGCCAGCCCTGTCATGAAAAATTTGCCCTGCAGGGTGACCTGACACTTGGAGGGGGTCCCTGCAGCCTCTACCATCTTCACACCTAGATTGACCCAGCAGGCAGCACCAGGTACACAGGGACAACCCATGTATAACATTGCTTGGGGCAGGGTACACCAGAGCTCAAACGGTATGCAAGAATAGGGAAAGCCATCAGCAATCTGTGCCAGGGGAAACCCAGTAACCCAGTGGTGCGGAAATAGCCTTACAGCCTCACAGAAGGTTCAAGCACCAGCCAGTGACAACAGGACCAACTAACGCCAGTGATAACCAGATGACAAAAGACAAACGTAAGGAAGCTACTAATAGAAATCAAGGCAATATAGCATCATTTGAACTCATTATCAGACAACAGCATGTCTGGGATACCCCCAACACACCAGAAAAACAAGATTTGGATTTAAAATCACATTTCATGATTCTATTTGAGGATTACAAGAAGGTCATAAATAAATCTCTTAAAGAAATACAGGAGAACAGGAATAAGGTAGAAGCCCTTAAAAAGGAAACACAGAAATCACTTAAAGCAATTCAGGAAAATACAGGTCAACAGATAGAAGGCAAAAGAAGAAACACAAAAATCAATTAAGAAATGCAGGAGAACTTGGGTCAACAGGCAGAAGTCCTGACAGAGGAAACACAAAATCTCTTAAAGAATTACAGAAAACACAAACAAACAAGTGAAGGAACTGAGCAAAATCATCCAGGATCTAAATCAGAAGTAGAGAAGTAGAAGAAATCACAAAGAGAGACAACTTTGGAGATAGAAAACCTTGGGAAGAAATAGGGGTCATAAATGAAAATATCAACAACAAAATACAAGATATAGAAGAAAGAATCTCAGAAGCAAAAGATAACATAGAGAGAATTGACTCAACAATCAAAGAAAATGCAAAAAGCTTGTAACCCAAAACATCCAGGAAATCCAGGACACAAAGAAGACCAAGCCTAAGGATTATAGGTAGAGATGAGAGTGAAGATTTACAACTTAAAGGGCCAGCAAATATCTTCAACAAAATTATTGAAGGAAACTTACCTAGCCTAAAAAGAGAGATGCCCATGAATATAGAAGAAGCCTACAGAACTCAAAACAGACTGGACCAGAACAGACATACCTCCCGTTAGAAAATATTCAAAACCCTAAATGTACTAAATAAAGAAAAAATATTAAAAGCAGTAAGAAAAAAAGGCCAAGTAAAATATAAAGAAGACCTATCAGAATTACACCAGACTTATTACCAGAGACCATGAAAGCTAGAAGATCCATGGCAGACCTCATACAGACTCTAAGAGAACACAAATACCAGCCAAGACAATTATACCCAACAAAACTCTCAATTACCGTAGATGGAGAAACTAAAATATTCCATGATAAAACCAAATTTATACAAATATCTTTCCACAAACCCAGCCCTACAAAGGATAATTGATGAAAAAAAGCAATACAAGGAGGGAAACTACACCCTGGAAAAAACAAGATATTAACCTTTCATCAACCCAAAAGAAGATAACCATTCAAACATAAAAATAACATCAAAAATAACAAGAAGAAATAATCACTATTCTTTGATATCTTAACATCAATGGACTCAATTCCCCAATAAAAAGATAAGCGCTAACAGACTGGATATGTAAACAAGACTCTACATATTGCTGCATACAGGAAACACACCTCAGTGTCAAAAACAAACACCACCTCAGAATAAAAGGCTGGAAAAAAAGTGTATAAGCAAATGGTCTCGGGAAACAAGCTGGGGTAGCAATACTAATATCAGATAAAATTGACTTCCAACCTAATGTCATCAAAAGAAACACAGAAGGACACTTCTTACTGGAAAAATCTACCAAGAAGAACTCACAATTCTGAACATGCTTTACATTGATGCATCAAGTCCTTTCAGGAGCAGAGCCATCTCATTACTATGTTTGCCTTTTGCCATCTGGATATCTCTGGCATTAGTTGGTCCTGTTGTCATTGGCTGGTGCTTGAACCTCCTGTGAGCCTGTAAGACTATTGCCACACCACTGGATGCCTGGGTTTTCCCTGGCGCAGATTGCTGATGGGCTGCCCTACTCTTGGGTGCTGTTGGAGCCCAGGTATGCCTTGCCCCAAGCAATGTTATACTAGGGTTGTCTCTATGTACCTGGTGCTGCCTGCCTGGTCCGTCCAGGAGTAAAGATGATGGAGGCTGCAAGGTGCCCCTCCAAGTGCCAGGTCACCCTGCGGGGCAAACATTCCACAACATGGCTGGCACACAGATGACCCGCAGAGCTATCCAGGCCCTGGGTGCAGACAAAAGCCTGGCAGGCTCTGCCCTGAGCTATGTTAAACTCAGGATATCTCTGTGTACTTGGTGTTGCCTGTCTGGTCTGTCCCACAGTACTTGTTTTTAGCTAATTAATTTTCACTGGTAGTAACGTGTAACAAAATTCATACACATGAATATCCTGACACTACGGAAAACAATATGGAAGCTCTTCATGAAACAAAGACATAGCTTCAATGAGATCCAGCAAATTCTCTCCTGAATTCAGATCCAAAGGGCACAGCGTGTTAGATGTTGGCTCACATGCACACAGCAGTGCCATTTCCAAGAGCCAAGATACACGAACCACCAAGTGGCTGTGTGCTGGTGAATAGGAAAGACATGGTGCAGCCAGACAGTGGGAAACTCCTCAGCCACCTCAACCTCCAGTTACAAATCTAGATGCAGTACTTGCTTTCAGCAACTTGTGAACCTACTCTATCCAGGAATAGCAGCAACCTGTGCTTCTGTTGTGTTTCCTAGTGAGATTCCTGCTCACCATTCTGATGACCATGCTGTTTCATGTGTCAGGTTTAATGCAGATGTGCAGGGTACCAAGGCCTCTTCCAGAAAATGAACATTTGAAAACAGTATTTGCATTCTATATGAGAATGGGACGGGCAGAGGATGATCTGAATACCACCAAGAACCCACCATCAGCTACACTCACTGTTGTAGTCCCTGAGCAGGTGCTCCACAGAAGCTGTTGTACCATAAAACCCACCAAAGCAGCAGCAGGCCCCTCCTACATATGGCTCACCTCAGAGAAATAGCCCACAGGAGCCATGCAAAATGGTTGCTTCTGTCAAAAATGGCAGCATCACAACAACTCAGCCTGCAGCCTGCACAGGAGCTGCAGGAGCTGTCCACAGAGGAGCTGCCTGTCAGGAGCTGACCACAATGGCAACATCTTTACTGACTCAGCTTGTGAAGAGCTGTCCACAGTGGTAATACTTTTTGCCTGCCTCAGCCTACATCTTTGCAAATCACCACTGCAGGAGCTGTCCCACATGAGCTGTCTACAGTGTCAGCACCTCCTCTCCAGCCTCCCCAACTCCCCAGCAGCCCCACAGAGATAGAGCCACAGCAAAAGCTGGCTGCAGCCTTGAAGGACTTCCTACCCTAACCCATAGGCCTGATGCAGAGAAAAGGGGGTAAAAAAAAGCCACCAATCCCTGAGCGTCCGGGGAAAAAAAAAAAAAAACCCTGAATAGGAAAAACCAATCTCTGAGCCCCGACCGCACTCCCCAAAGCTCAGGTCTTAAAATCCCACTAATCCTCATTCTGGAAATCTCTGCCCAAAGGAGCTCTGCTCCCTCAGAAATCCGGTATAAGAACTTCCCCTTTGTCCAGTTCCCACTGTCTGCTCCGCAAGCAGCCAGTCTTTGATTCATCCCTTCACACCCTGGATGGACCCTCCAATACATCTCTTTCTTGTAATTCTCTGCCTAGTGTGACTCACTTGTCAGAAGAAGCCAAGAAGAAAAGAAGCAGCAAAGAGGACAGAAGAAGTGAAGCAAATGAGCAGGGAGGGCTAAAGGATGCCCATCCACCAGGACGCTGTCTCACCTCAGAGCTGTGTGATTCCTGGGCTCCAATGTCACAGGATGCCCTTCCATTTGAGCATAAACACAAATGTGAAGTGAATCCATGGATATCACTTAACCCAAACCACATTTAAGTGTGAGTTTCACCATAGAATTAACACATCATTGATACTAGTCCATATGACTTTAGAATTAACTCCATTTTAAGCTCTAATTCTAGGATTTTAATCAAGTTTGACCATAATTTGTTCTTGAACCTGTAAGAGAAGGAGATGTTTTGGGCAGAGAAATCAATTTCACAGCAATGTATATTTGAGCAGTGTGCACCAAAATAAGGCCACATACAAAGGCCTTCCACAGCAGATAGCCAGCTGCAATCACTGTGAGCCTGTGTGGAAGATGAGCACATGGTCAGACTCAGGACAGGACACTGGGCTGCCCCTACTCCTGCTGTAAACTTGATCTTCCATCAGACATTTGACTGGCCAAATGACACCCACTGGGTCCTCACACTCATGAGTCATGCTACACAGGAGGCTATCTGAAACCAAAGACACACACTGCAAACACACACACCATGACTCCCGGAGCTGACATTCTGTCTCCAAGGACAGAGGTTAATATCTTCCATCTCTCCATGAGGAAGGGTAGAAGCCTAGTGGTTGAGAGCATGCCCTGTAGCACAGGGACAGCATGGACTTGACAGAGTCCCAGGTCACAGCAGGGCTAAGAAAACCACCCACCACAGCAAAACCTGCAAGCACATGGGCACAGAAGGAGTTGAGCATATGCCGACAACGTGGTCATTCACTCACCCAGTGCCTCAGGTGAAAGGGTCATGGAGGAAGGGACAGGTAAAAGAGGTGCTCCTGGAGTCTCTGCAGCTCACAAGCTGGGTTCTGCCTGCAACTCCATCTACTGTGAGTCATCCACAGTCTATTTATTCACTATTCATCTGTGCATGTGTGTACTGTTCCCTCTAAAACCCAGGGCTATGGGCATGCCAGGCAAGCACTCTCTGCTAACCCACAACCCAACTCAAGATTAACGGTGCACAGAGGTGAGGTAGGAAAGATGGTGTGGTTTTTGTTGGAGCCAGAGAGAAGAGGCAGACGATGGCACCCAGTGGGCTGAGGGGCAGCAATAAACCACGGTGGCCATAGAGGATCTGAGATGATGAGGCCAAGTGTGAGGTCAGACATTTGAGCTGAGGAAGCAGTGCTGTCCACTGTGTTCCTCCTCTCAATGGTGAAGGTAATGTGGGAAGATGGAGGGCTGACAGGAGATGCTTATGGGTGATTCCCAGGGAGGTGTCTCTGAGAAATACTTCCAGATATTTCCCCAAAGCTAAGTGTTTCCAAGGATGCTTGAACCAATTTGTAGAAAACAGGATGGGCCAAGCTGGGAGATGACTGAGGCCTGGATGCCCTTTGTGAGTGCAGTGAGGTGAGGCCTCTGTGACATCACCTAGTAACAGCAGAGTTTTTAGCCAGAGCACAACTCAGAGTCTAGCAGAGGGCTGGACTTCACACGGAGCACCTCTGTCTGCCCAGTTTGGGGCTGTTTCCTGCGATGGATTACCTGAAATTCATCACGTGAGTAACTCACTTGGTGTGAGGCACTTCTTCATTGGGGTCTTAAATGGGGGAGACTTAAACATGGAAAGGGACTTGAAGTGTTTCTTACTGAAGACAGCACATCCTAAGAGAGCTAGAAAGAGATCAGAGATTTCACAGTAGTGGGAGCAGCCACTCAAGACCACAGGGAGAGGATCCCCTCACTCACCAGGAAGAGAGGCCTTGGAAAGAAGCCACAAACAGGTATCTGGACCTAGACTTGAGCTCCCAGCCTAGGACAGGAAGGAGGAAGCAGTGCTGTTGCCAGGCCCATATCTGACCATCACTGAGAGCTTGTCCTGGGAAGGAGGCAAAGCATCCCTGGCACTGGTGTCTGATCTTCCCTGAGGACTTTTAGTCCCTGGCAATAGCAATCTTTTCATTTGTACTCAGAGAGCTGTCACAATATGAGACAAACATCAATGCCAGTCTAATTGGAAACACCATGACAGCACCTTCCCCTCTCATTCTGTACTTAGATACATGCTTTTACTTTGTATATGTGTTGTATGTGTGCTTATGTGTGTGCTCATGTCTGCAGGTCCACATCCATATATGTGAAAGTGAATGAGGACATGGAATGATGCCATATAGTTTGCTCTACAAATATACACATGGTTACATGAGACAGGGTAATTTTGCTCAGGCTTTGAGAGGAAAAGCACGGTTGTTCCTCATGTTACATCTAGGCACATAGGAAGAGGCTAGAAAGAGGTGTGGTCAGGCCTCTGTTACCTCATATAATAGCCCACTGCCATGGCTAAAGGCTGTGGTGTTGATGTGAGGGAACTCAGTGATGGTCTCAGACTTGGAAGGAACTGAAGGTGTGTTGGGCTGTAGGTTGGGAGAAATATATACAGATCCCTGTGATGAAGTCCTGACTTAACCTCAGTGTGCTGCTATACTGGCAGAGAGGAGAGGAAGTGTATGATGGGTAATGTGATCCTTGAAGTGACCTTTAACAGGATCTGGGCTAAAGCAGTGGAAACAGGTGTAGTAAGTATCAGCAGGGTGTGTGTGTGTGTGTGTGTGTTTGTGCATGCACATGGACACATCAGAGAGAAGACACAACTCACCAGAGAACAAGCCCAGGGAATGATCACACCCAGTTTGTACCAGACGAAAAGACTCCAGGCTCCAGACTGGTGCAGGATGAAGCTCTGCGATTGTGCCCTAAGCCAGGGACAACTATCAGCTATGGCAGCCCACGGTGCCCAGGGCAGGTAGGAGATGCTCTGGAGTCAGACTCTCTGGGGTTCTGAAGGGACTTTGCTTCTTCACAGGAATAATCTTGTCTTTTGTGTCCAGAGGTTGTCTCCAGCATGACTAAAACCAGGGACTATCATTCCAGCACTTTGCCTAACACTGCACACTATAAATATATTTATATTCTATGTTGGTGTGCATCATGGGAGTGTATATATGGGAGCACATGTGTCTTCAGGTATAGGCATGCAGGAAAGAGCAGGAGCAAGGCCTGGATGGCAGAGATGGGCTCAGTGAGGTTTTTGAGGTGTTCCTTATCTAACACAACAGGAGTTCTGTTAAGCCAAAACAGCAGTAAATACAAGGTGCCTGCCGAGTGGTACGCTATGTATAGACTCAGGGAGAAGACACTACTATACACATGGCAGGAAGAGAGACCTCTGGAAGAAACTGTCAAGTCAGTACCTGCTCTTCAGATTCAAAGCACAAGCCTATAAATGATCAACTACATTTATGTAGTTACATCGCCCCTATGTCATCCTTTCAGGGAATCTATGCTACACAGGTACACAAGGAAGTGCTTTACCAGGACCTTCTCTGTGGCTACTCTAGACACGAACCTTCCTAGAAATCATCTTTATTTTCAACCCACGGGCCCTTGCCTGCATGGCTACAGACACTGACATCACATCCTCTCTTCATCTGCTTTTCATATTTATATTTATGGGTGTTAATGTATTTGTGAATGAATCTGTGTACATGTGTGTGTAGAGGATCATGTCAGTTGTTTTAATGACATTCTCAGATGTCATTGACTACCATGATGAGATCAGGGAGGAAAACTTCCTGAAATGCTACTTTTTCAGAAATCCTACAAGCTGTGTTTAAAGATGGTGAAGAGACAGGTTTGAGGCCAACATTTCAATCGATTTGAGAAGATACCTGTGTGCCTGGACATCCTTTGAGCATTCCTAAACAGAGTGAGGCTTGGCCTCTGTGACCTCACAAAAGGGGTCACTCTCATGGTTATGGGTGTTCCCTAGTTCTGAGGGCAGCAGAATCCACTATAGAAGAAGGTGGCAGGGATCCTTTAGCTAAGTCAGTGCAGAGAAATCTTTGGGTAAAGGCGTGATCTTACATTAGTACATTTAATTGACAGAGGTTTTTTGTGAAAGGGGTGACTAAGGCACAGTTCAGTGTCTGAGGGTTTTTGATGGACAGGACAGATGTGACCTTGAGAAGAGTGGTAATAGCAAGGACTAGAGGGATATCCTCACACAGCATGGCCATGTATGACACAGAAAGAAGACCCTTCCCATATAGAAAAAAGAGGCCTCGTGATGATCTGCACAACCTCCAGTGCCTTACCAAGGCATTTAGAGAACTAACCCCCATTGTTTCTCCTAATTTCCTGTGATATTCCATCAAGGAATCTCACTCCAGAAGGAAGAAATGCATCATGGGTCCTTGGTGGCTCTCCTGTGGCTCTCATGACTTAGAAGCAACAATCTTTCCATGAACAATGAGTTCATGGGTCCTGTCTACCACAGGCACAGAAAGCTAGGCAACAGGAAGGGCTTTTCCAGGCAGCTTTTTTAATCTTTCTATTTGTATAATGCATAATTTATTTCATCTGGACTGTGAGCTATATGTGTCAATGTCTGAGCATGTTTCCTAGAGGAAAGGTCAGTGATGTTCTGAGTACATCAGAGATGCCAGAGCAAGATATTAAATACTTCTATCAACATCTGTCTCTTTTTTCCCCAGGAATATTGACCATAGATCAAGGCTAACAACAAAGTAGCTTTGGATAAATATGGGCTCAAAAGTATTCTCTAATTCAACCCTAAAAATATCAGAACCTGAAGATTTCTGGACCTATATAAGTGCACCTGAAGGGAAAGAGGCCAGGCAAAAAAAAAGAAGTGTGTGCCCTGGACAAATTATAACCATGAAGGAGGCCATGTACAATAGAAGTAGAAAAGTGGGAGTGGGCCAATCCCCAACACCGAGGGTTCTTGTGTCCCCCAAAGAGTAGATATATGGGTCTTTGGCCCTAAAGATGCCTAGGCCTAAAACAAGTAAAAATGAGGGCCTGGGCCAACCCCTGACCCTGAAAGACGCCCAAGCCCAAAACAAGGGGAGACAGGAGCCTAGGCTTATCCCTGACCCTGAAGTGCCCCAGGAACAAAAGAGAAATATGGACCTGGGCTAACCTGAGCCTCCAGGGGCCCGGTCCCAAAGTAATGGAAATATGGGCCTGGGCCTACCCCTGACCTTGAAGAGGCCCGGGCCCAGAGCAGAAGCAGTGCGGGCCTGGGCCAACCCCTGACCCTGAAGAGGCCCGGGCCCAGAAGAGAAGCAGTGCGGGCCTGGGCCTACCACTGACCCTGAAGAGGCCCAGGGCCAGAAGAGAAGAGGTGCGGGCCTGGGCCTACCCCTGACCCTGTAGAGGCCCAGGCTGAAGGAGAAGAGGTGCGGGCCTGGGCCTACCCCTGACCCTGAAGAGGCCCGGGCCCAGAGGAGAAGCGATGCGGGCCGGGGCCTACCCCTGACCCTGAAGAGGCCCGGTCCCAGAGTAGAAGAGGTGCGGGCCTGGGCCTACCCCTGACCCTGAAGAGGCGCGGGCCCAGAAGAGAAGCTATGAAGGCCTGGGCCTACCCCTGACCCTGAAGAGGCCCAGGCCCAGAGGAGAAGAGATACGGGCCTGGGCCTACCCGTGACCCAGATGAGGCCCGGGCCCAGAGGAGAAGAGGTGCGGGCCTGGGCCTACCCCTGACCCTGAAGAGGCCCGGGCCCAGAGGAGAAGCGATGAGGGCCTGGGCCTACCCGTGACCCTGAAGAGGCCCTGGCCCAGAGGAGAAGAGGTGCGGGCCTGGGCCTACCCCTGAACCTGAAGAGGCCCAGGCTGAAGGAGAAGCGATGCGAGCCTGGGCCTACCCCTGACACTGAAGAGGCCCAGGCTGAAGGAGAAGAGGTACGGGCCTGGGCCTACCCCTGACCCTGAAGAGGCCCGGGCCCAGAGGAGAAGAGGTGCAGGCCTGGGCCTACCCCTGACCATGAAGAGTCCCGGGCCCAGAGGACAAAAGATGCGGGCCTGGGCCTACCCGTGACCCTGAAGAGGCCCGGGCCCAGAGGAGAAGAGGTGAGGGCCTGGGCCTACCACTGACCCGGAAGAGGCCCGGGCCCAGAAGAGAAGCGATGCGGGCCTGGGCCTACCCGTGACCCTGAAGAGGCCTGGGCCCAGAGGAGAAGAGGTGCGGGCCTGGGCCTACCCGTGACCCTGAAGAGGCCTGGGCCCAGAGGAGAAGTGATGAGGGCCTGGGCCTACCCGTGACCCTGAAGAGGCCTGGGCCCAGAGGAGAAGTGATGAGGGCCTGGGCCTACCCCTGACCATGAAGAGGCCCGGGCCCAGAAGAGAAGCAATGAAGGCCTGGGCCTACTCCTACCCTGAAGAGGCCCGGGCCCAGAAGAGAAGCGGTGCGGGCCTGGGCCTACTCCTACCCTGAAGAGGCCCGGGCCCAGAAGAGAAGCGATGAAGGCCTGGGCCTACCCCGTGACCCTGAAGAGACCCGGGCCCAGAGGAGAAGAGGTGAGGGCCTGGGCCTACCCCTGACCCTGAAGAGGCCAGGGCCCAGAGGAGAAGAGGTGAGGGCCTGGGCCTATCCCTGACCCTGAAGAGGCCCGGGCCCAGAAGAGAAGCGATGAGGGCCTGGGCCAACCCCTGACCCTGAAGAGGCCCGGGCCCAGAGGAGAAGCGATGAGGGCCTGGGCCAACCCCTGACCCTGAAGAGGCCCGGGCCCAGAGGAGAAGAGGTGCGGGCCTGGGCCTACCGGTGACCCTGAAGAGGCCCGGGCCCAGAGGAGAAGCGATGAGGGCCTGGGCCTACCCGTGACCCTGAAGAGGCCCGGGCCCAGAGGAGAAGCGATGCGGGCCTGGGCCAACCCCTGACCCTGAAGAGGCCCAGGCTGAAGGAGAAGAGGTGCGGGCCTGGGCCTACCCCTGAACCTGAAGAGGCCAAGGCTGAAGGAGAAGCGATGCGGGCCTGGGCCTACCCCTGACCCTGAAGAGGCCCAGGCTGAAGGAGAAGAGGTGCGGGCCTGGGCCTACCCCTGACCCTGAAGAGGCCCGGGCTCAGAGGAGAAGAGGTGCAGGCCTGGGCCTACCCCTGACCATGAAGAGTCCCGGGCCCAGAGGACAAAAGATGCGGGCCTGGGCCTACCCGTGACCCTGAAGAGGCCCGGGCCCAGAGGAGAAGAGGTGAGGGCCTGGGCCTACCACTGACCCGGAAGAGGCCCGGGCCCAGAAGAGAAGCGATGCGGGCCTGGGCCTACCCGTGACCCTGAAGAGGCCTGGGCCCAGAGGAGAAGAGGTGCGGGCCTGGGCCTACCCGTGACCCTGAAGAGGCCTGGGCCCAGAGGAGAAGTGATGAGGGCCTGGGCCTACCCGTGACCCTGAAGAGGCCTGGGCCCAGAGGAGAAGTGATGAGGGCCTGGGCCTACCCCTGACCATGAAGAGGCCCGGGCCCAGAAGAGAAGCAATGAAGGCCTGGGCCTACTCCTACCCTGAAGAGGCCCGGGCCCAGAAGAGAAGCGGTGCGGGCCTGGGCCTACTCCTACCCTGAAGAGGCCCGGGCCCAGAAGAGAAGCGATGAAGGCCTGGGCCTACCCCGTGACCCTGAAGAGGCCCGGGCCCAGAGGAGAAGATGTGCGGGCCTGGGCCAACCCGTGACCCTGAAGAGGCCTGGGCCCAGAGGAGAAGATGTGCGGGCCTGGGCCAACCCCTGACCTTGAAGAGGCCCGGGCCCAGAAGAGAAGCGATGCGGGCCTGGGCCTACCCGTGACCCTGAAGAGGCCCGGGCCCAGAGGAGAAGATGTGCGGGCCTGGGCCAACCCCTGACCCTGAAGAGGCCCGGGCCCAGAAGAGAAGCGATGAGGGCCTGGGCCTAGTCCTGACCCTGAAGAGGCCCAGGCCCAGAGGACAAAAGATGAGGGCCTGGGCCTACCCGTGACCCTGAAGAGGCCCGGGCCCAGAGGAAAAGCGATGAGGGCCTGGGCCTACCCCTGACCCTGAAGAGGCCCAGGCCCAGAGGACAAAAGATGAGGGCCTGGGCCTACCCATGACCCTGAAGAGGCCCGGGCCCAGAGGAGAAGCGATGAAGGCCTGGGCCTAGTCCTGACCCTGAAGAGGCCCAGGCCCAGAGGACAAAAGATGAGGGCCTGGGCCTACCCGTGACCCTGAAGAGGCCCGGGCCCAGAGGAGAAGCGATGAGGGCCTGGGCCTACCCCTGACCCTGAAGAGGCCCAGGCCCAGAGGACAAAAGATGAGGGCCTGGGCCTACCCGTGACCCTGAAGAGGCCCGGGCCCAGAGGAGAAGCGATGAGGGCCTGGGCCTACCCATGACCCTGAAGAGGCCCGGGCCCAGAAAAGAAGCGATGAAGGCCTGGGCCTACCCCTGACCCTGAAGAGGCCCGGGCCCAGAAAAGAAGCGATGAAGGCCTGGGCCTACTCCTACCCTGAAGAGGTGCGGGCCCAGAAGAGAAGCAATGAAGGCCTGGGCCTACCCCTGACCCTGAAGAGGCCCGGGCCCAGAGGACAAAAGTTGCGGGCCTGGGCCTACCCGTGACCCTGAAGAGACCCGGGCCCAGAGGAGAAGAGGTGAGGGCCTGGGCCTACCCCTGACCCTGAAGAGGCCAGGGCCCAGAGGAGAAGAGGTGAGGGCCTGGGCCTATCCCTGACCCTGAAGAGTCCCGGGCCCAGAAGAGAAGCGATGAGGGCCTGGGCCAACCCCTGACCCTGAAGAGGCCCGGGCCCAGAAGAGAAGAGGTGCGGGCCTGGGCCTACCGGTGACCCTGAAGAGGCCCGGGCCCAGAGGAGAAGCGATGAGGGCCTGGGCCTACCCGTGACCCTGAAGAGGCCCGGGCCCAGAGGAGAAGCGATGCGGGCCTGGGCCAACCCCTGACCCTGAAGAGGCCCAGGCTGAAGGAGAAGAGGTGCGGGCCTGGGCCTACCCCTGAACCTGAAGAGGCCAAGGCTGAAGGAGAAGCGATGCGGGCCTGGGCCTACCCCTGACCCTGAAGAGGCCCAGGCTGAAGGAGAAGAGGTGCGGGCCTGGGCCTACCCCTGACCCTGAAGAGGCCCGGGCTCAGAGGAGAAGAGGTGCAGGCCTGGGCCTACCCCTGACCATGAAGAGTCCCGGGCCCAGAGGACAAAAGATGCGGGCCTGAGCCTACCCGTGACCCTGAAGAGGCCCGGGCCCAGAGGAGAAGAGGTGAGGGCCTGGGCCTACTCCTACCCTGAAGAGGCCTGGGCCCAGAAGAGAAGCAATGAAGGCCTGGGCCTACCCCGTGACCCTGAAGAGGCCCGGGCCCAGAGGAGAAGATGTGCGGGCCTGGGCCAACCCGTGACCCTGAAGAGGCCTGGGCCCAGAGGAGAAGATGTGCGGGCCTGGGCCAACCCCTGACCTTGAAGAGGCCCGGGCCCAGAAGAGAAGCGATGCGGGCCTGGGCCTACCCCTGACCCTGAAGAGGCCCGGGCCCAGAAGAGAAGCGATGAGGGCCTGGTCCTACCCCTGACCCTGAAGAGGCCCGGGCCTAGAAAAGAAGCGATGAAGGCCTGGGCCTAGTCCTGACCCTGAAGAGGCCCAGGCCCAGAGGACAAAAGATGAGGGCCTGGGCCTACCCATGACCCTGAAGAGGCCCCGGCCCAGAAAAGAAGCGATGAAGGCCTGGGCCTACCCCTGACCCTGAAGAGGCCCGGGCCCAGAAAAGAAGCGATGAAGGCCTGGGCCTACTCCTACCCTGAAGAGGTGCGGGCCCAGAAGAGAAGCAATGAAGGCCTGGGCCTACCCCTGACCCTGAAGAGGCCCGGGCCCAGAGGACAAAAGTTGCGGGCCTGGGCCTACCCGTGACCCTGAAGAGACCCGGGCCCAGAGGAGAAGAGGTGAGGGCCTGGGCCTACCCCTGACCCTGAAGAGGCCAGGGCCCAGAGGAGAAGAGGTGAGGGCCTGGGCCTATCCCTGACCCTGAAGAGGCCCGGGCCCAGAAGAGAAGCGATGAGGGCCTGGGCCAACCCCTGACCCTGAAGAGGCCCGGGCCCAGAGGAGAAGCGATGAGGGCCTGGGCCAACCCCTGACCCTGAAGAGGCCCGGGCCCAGAGGAGAAGAGGTGCAGGCCTGGGCCTACCCCTGACCATGAAGAGTCCCGGGCCCAGAGGACAAAAGATGCGGGCCTGGGCCTACCCGTGACCCTGAAGAGGCCCGGGCCCAGAGGAGAAGAGGTGAGGGCCTGGGCCTACCACTGACCCTGAAGAGGCCCGGGCCCAGAAGAGAAGCGATGCGGGCCTGGGCCTACCCGTGACCCTGAAGAGGCCTGGGCCCAGAGGAGAAGAGGTGCGGGCCTGGGCCTACCCGTGACCCTGAAGAGGCCTGGGCCCAGAGGAGAAGATGTGCGGGCCTGGGCCAACCCCTGACCCTGAAGAGGCCCGGGCCCAGAAGAGAAGCAATGAAGGCCTGGGCCTACTCCTACCCTGAAGAGGCCCGGGCCCAGAAAAGAAGCGATGAAGGCCTGGGCCTAGTCCTGACCCTGAAGAGGCCCAGGCCCAGAGGACAAAAGATGAGGGCCTGGGCCTACCCGTGACCCTGAAGAGGCCCGGGCCCAGAGGAGAAGCGATGAGGGCCTGGGCCTACCCCTGACCCTGAAGAGGCCCAGGCCCAGAAAAGAAGCGATGAAGGCCTGGGCCTAGTCCTGACCCTGAAGAGGCCCAGGCCCAGAGGACAAAAGATGAGGGCCTGGGCCTACCCGTGACCCTGAAGAGGCCCGGGCCCAGAGGAGAAGCGATGAGGGCCTGGGCCTACCCCTGACCCTGAAGAGGCCCAGGCCCAGAGGACAAAAGATGAGGGCCTGGGCCTACCCGTGACCCTGAATAGGCCCGGGCCCAGAAAAGAAGCGATGAAGGCCTGGGCCTACCCCTGACCCTGAAGAGGCCCGGGCCCAGAGGACAAAAGTTGCGGGCCTGGGCCTACCCGTGACCCTGAAGAGACCCGGGCCCAGAGGAGAAGAGGTGAGGGCCTGGGCCTACCCCTGACCCTGAAGAGGCCAGGGCCCAGAGGAGAAGAGGTGAGGGCCTGGGCCTATCCCTGACCCTGAAGAGGCCCGGGCCCAGAAGAGAAGCGATGAGGGCCTGGGCCTACCCCTGACCCTGAAGAGGCCCGGGCCCAGAGGAGAAGCGATGAGGGCCTGGGCCAACCCCTGACCCTGAAGAGGCCCGGGCCCAGAGGAGAAGAGGTGCGGGCCTGGGCCTACCGGTGACCCTGAAGAGGCCCGGGCCCAGAGGAGAAGCGATGAGGGCCTGGGCCTACCCGTGACCCTGAAGAGGCCCGGGCCCAGAGGAGAAGCGATGCGGGCCTGGGCCAACCCCTGACCCTGAAGAGGCCCAGGCTGAAGGAGAAGAGGTGCGGGCCTGGGCCTACCCCTGAACCTGAAGAGGCCAAGGCTGAAGGAGAAGCGATGCGGGCCTGGGCCTACCCCTGACCCTGAAGAGGCCCAGGCTGAAGGAGAAGAGGTGCGGGCCTGGGCCTACCCCTGACCCTGAAGAGGCCCGGGCCCAGAGGAGAAGAGGTGCAGGCCTGGGCCTACCCCTGACCATGAAGAGTCCCGGGCCCAGAGGACAAAAGATGCGGGCCTGGGCCTACCCGTGACCCTGAAGAGGCCCGGGCCCAGAGGAGAAGAGGTGAGGGCCTGGGCCTACCACTGACCCTGAAGAGGCCCGGGCCCAGAAGAGAAGCAGTGCAGGCCTGGGCCAACCCCTGACCCTGAAGAGGCCCGGGCCCAGAAGAGAAGCGGTGCGGGCCTGGGCCTACCCGTGACCCTGAAGAGGCCCGGGCCCAGAAGAGAAGCGGTGCGGGCCTGGGCCTACCCGTGACCCTGAAGAGGCCCGGGCCCAGAGGAGAAGAGGTGCGGGCCTGGGCCTACCCGTGACCCTGAAGAGGCCCGGGCCCAGAAGAGAAGCGATGAGGGCCTGGGCCTACCCCTGACCATGAAGAGGCCCGGGCCCAGAAGAGAAGCGGTGCGGGCCTGGGCCTACTCCTACCCTGAAGAGGCCCGGGCCCAGAGGAGAAGATGTGCGGGCCTGGGCCAACCCCTGACCCTGAAGAGGCCCGGGCCCAGAAAAGAAGCGATGAAGGCCTGGGCCTACTCCTACCCTGAAGAGGCCCAGGCCCAGAGGACAAAAGATGAGGGCCTGGGCCTACCCCTGACCCTGAAGAGGCCCGGGCCCAGAAGAGAAGCAATGAAGGCTTGGGCCTACCCCTGACCCTGAAGAGGCCAGGGCCCAGAGGAGAAGAGGTGAGGGCCTGGGCCTACCCCTGACCCTGAAGAGGCCTGGGCCCAGAGGAGAAGCAGTGCGGGCCTGGGCCTACCCGTGACCCTGAAGAGGCCCGGGCCCAGAAGAGAAGTGATGAGGGCCTGGGCCTACCCCTGACCCTGAAGAGGCCCAGGCCCAGAAGAGAAGCGATGAGGGCCTGGGCCTACCCGTGACCCTGAAGAGGCCCGGGCCCAGAAGAGAAGCGATGAAGGCCTGGGCCTACCCCTGACCCTGAAGAGGCCAGGGCCCAGAGGAGAAGAGGTGAGGGCCTGGGCCTACCCCTGACCCTGAAGAGGCCCGGGCCCAGAGGAGAAGCAGTGCGGGCCTGGGCCTACCCCTGACCCTGAAGAGGCCCGGGCCCAGAAGAGAAGCGGTGCGGGCCTGGGCCAACCCCTGACCCTGAAGAGGCCCGGGCCCAGAAGAGAAGTGATGAGGGCCTGGGCCTACCCCTGACCCTGAAGAGGCCCAGGCCCAGAAGAGAAGCGATGAGGGCCTGGGCCTACCCCTGACCCTGAAAAGGCCCAGGCCCAGAACAGAAGCAATGAAGGCCTGAGCCTACCCGTGACCCTGAAGAGGCCCGGGCCCAGAGGAGAAGATGTGCGGGCCTGGGCCTACCTGTGACCCTGAAGAGGCCCAGGCCCAGAGGAGAAGAGCTGAGGGCCTGGGCCTACCCCTGACCCTGAAGAGGCCCGGGCCCAGAAGAGAAGTGATGAAGGCCTGGGCCTACCCCTGACCCTGAAGAGGCCCGGGCCCAGAGGAGAAGCAGTGTGGGCCTGGGCCAACCCCTGACCCTGAAGAGGCCCGGGCCCAGAGGAGAAGAGAGGCGGGCCTGGGCCAACCCCTGACCCTGAAGAGGCCTGGGCCCAGAGGAGAAGAAGTGTGGGCCTGGGCCTACCCCTGACCCTGAAGAGGCCTGCGCCCAGAGGAGAAGTGGTGAGGGCCTGGGCCAACCCCTGACCCTGAAGAGGCCCAGGCCCAGAGGAGAAGCAGTGTGGGCCTGGGCCAACCCCTGACCATGAAGAGGCCCGGGCCATTGGAGAAGCGATGCGGGCCTGGGCCTACCCCTGACCCTGAAGAGGCCCAGGCCATTCGAGAAGCGATGCGGGCCTGGGCCTACCCCTGACCCTGAAGAGGCCCAGGCCAGGAGGAGAAGAGGTGCAGGCCTGGGCCTACCCCTGACCCTGAAGAGTCCCGGGCCCAGAGGAGAATAGGTGCGGGCCTGGGCCTAACCCTGACCCTGAAGAGGCCTGGGCCCAAATGAGAAGCAATGCGGGAGTGGGCGGAACCCTATTCCTGAAGATGCTTGAGCCAACTCAAAAAAATATGGCCTGTGTCTATCTCTGATCCTCAATAGGCCCAGACTCAATGTAGAATAAATATGGATCTAGGCCGTTTAAGAAGCCTGGACCCTAAGCAAGAAGGTGATACAGATGTAGTTCAGCCCTACAAATAAAGATGCCTGGACCAAGCTAAGAAAATAATATTGCTAATTCAAACTCTGACTCTGGAGACAGACAGGCCTTATCAAAAGCAAATGTGTAAAGGCTGGACCCTGAACTTGATGAAGTTTGGACCCAAATGTAACATGGAATTATCTTAGATTAACCCTTCCCCAAAGAAACCTTTTCCCAACCCAACAAGTGTGGCCTGATGAAGCCTAAATTGAAACAACATTGTGGATAAGTGTAACATGACGTGATATGATTCAAGGTCTTAATTTCTATTGATACTATGATTATGCAACGATTCGTCCATGAAGATATATTGGAGCTTCTTCTTTCTGAGTCACAAAATTTTGTGTACTCCACTGACTGATAAGACATCTTGATTAACCAATGTATGTCTTAAACATACTTCACTCAATCCAAATGTAATGCTGAAATTATGCCGGAATAACCCTTACCCAAAGAAGTCTCAGCCCAAACCAAGAAGTTTGGGCTGGTCAAGCCTAAAATGAAATTGTGGTTAGCGTACCATGACTTGATATGATTCAAGGTCTTAATTTCTATTGATACTATGATTATTTATGCATCAATTCATCAATGAAGACATATCCTAGCTTCTTCATCAATAATCTGAGACTCACAAAACTTCGAATACTATACTGACTGATAAACTGAATCTTGATTATCCAGTGTATGGATTATACCTACGTACTTCATTCAATTCAGGCTTCACCCTTGACACATGTGAGAAAGGATGACATCACCACAACCTGAACAAGCCAAAGCCTCATTTGTGATCCAGGCCATATCATACAAGATATGTGGTCTTACTGACAACCATTCCTACAGAGATGACTGACATCAGATCATAACCTATGAACTCTCATCCACGATAATCTGGAAGCCCCTTGTGTACCATCATGGTTTATGGGCTGTGTCTGGAATTCTTCCAACACTCTGACATCAGGTGACAAGATCATTCCATTGCTTTCAAATTGTCTTGTCCACACATGAACACAGGGGGACACCTTTGAATCAAAGGTATGGGGGCCACACTTAGAAATCCGTGCCCAGGTCTTCCTAGATGAGGCTGTCCAGAGATCAAGGAGAAGCTGACCTCAAGTGTGACCGAGGCCATGCCATCCACTCCAGGAAGGTTGGACACAGCCTAACCACATGGGGAGCCGGTCTAATGAGTGCAATGATGGCAAAGGCCATAAAGTGATATCAGTGGGACCCTGGCAACTACTGAGTAGAGAGCACACTGGGTCCAGCTTAAATTCAAGGGTGTGTGGCCCGCACCCTCTCTTCATATGACTCAGTACTATGCTTACTGCAAAGGAGCCAGGCCCCCACACCATGGCCCTAACTGGGACAAGGACTACCCATAATGGCCAAACAACCTAAATATAAAGAATGTTTGGATTGCACTTGGTCTTATCAGGACTCATCTTATACCTGGCCCCCCAGGTTAGACTTAGTTCACTAAAAATCTTAGATGCAGTCACAAGTCTTGCTAAAATGATGACTCACCCTCAATCCATAGCAGTGTAAACTGGAGTCTCCATGCCACCAAGAAGTGTTGTGGGTCACAGCCTTCATCAAACCCCCAGGAGTTATGCTCACCTCATAGGATCCACAACCATCAAATATGTGGAGCACACTAGAGAAACAGTCTTGGCAGATTTTGGCATAGTGGGTGTGTGGGCCGCACTCAGTAGCCATTATGTGCCACCAAGAAGGGTTGTGGGCCATAGCCTTCAAGCCCAGGAGTTATCAGAGGATCCAGAACCACCAAATGTGTGGACTACACTAGAGACAGTCTCGGCAGACTTTGGTATATTGGGTGTGTGGGCCGCACTCAGTAGCCATTATGTGCCCGGCTGCTATCTTGTCTTCGAGAGATCCAGAGAATGATCATCCAGGGTGCGTGTTAGACAACACCAAGAACTTAAAGGAAATTGGAACCACTACAATGACCAGCATTGGTGGTCTGATACTTGTCTGTGCTCTCACAAATTGCAAGACTGTGCTCCAAACCCTTAACCTGACATCTCATTCCCTAGACACTCCCTGTTGACCTTGATCCTCATCCAGACCCAACTAAAACTCCGAGCAATCCATTGGATTAAGAATATGATGACCCAGGAGCCCAGGCACAATTTTAACTCAACTGTGTAATGAAATTCAGGGAAAACCCTGAAATCCCTCCTTTGGTGGTAACTGTTGAAACATAGTTACCCATGCTTCCTGAACATCTCACCAGAGCCTAAGGAGAAATAGCCAGACTTAACCTGGTTTCTATAGACCTCTACCTTCATTTATGAATACAATTCAGAAGCCTTGTCATCTTATCATTTATCGGGCATTTCATGTCCTAGCATTGTGGATAAGGATTTTAATATATAAAGTTCATCTGCTACCATGGTTTTTTCCTGAAATGTTTACTTCGGCTCTTTCTCTGTATTTCTGAATGATGGTTTTAAATCCTTAACTGAACTTCTTAAAACAGGTGGTGATGGTTACAAACAGCAAGTGTGGGCAGCTAGCACATCTCTTCCTCACCTGCTGTGTCTATGTGCATGTCACGTATCTGTATGCTCGTGGCTCATCCTGATGATGAGTGTACCTCTGCCCATGCTTTGTATCTTTGCCTTTAGCTGGAGTCTCCCAAGGAAAAAGAAAGGGACAAGGAAGGAGGAGCCCTATCCAGTGCCAAAATCATGGCGCTAAAATTTCTAAACTATAGTGACAGTAACCAGTCCCTTCTGGTGCCAAAATGCAACAGTTTTTAGAGGAGTTATGATGAAGGGATGGAGGGCAGAGAAGGTAGAATAGGTTCGGTGCCAGCCACAGGGCACCAGGCATCTGGAAAGTGTTTTCCAGTGATTCTCATGTGGAAGAATGCACTCAAAGTAATATTCCATGCATAGTTCCCCAACACAGGTACAGAGTCAAGTCAAAGGAACAGTAAAGTGTTCTGTGTCCCTTGAGTTAGAGGACTTAAAGGCTGAAGTAAGGCTGGGCTTCCACTGATTATCTTGGGCACACAGGTGACTGATTAGTGTTCACTATCCCACTACACACATCTCTGCCTCCCATTTCCCTAGTCTTCATCCCTGGACAATTCCCAGTGCCACAGGCCTCGGAAGAAAACCATGGTCTTATGAATCATTTAGACATCCTCCCTTACATTTAGACATCCATGGTCACAGGTTTTATTTACTCTGCTTGCACTCCTGGACAGGGGCTTGCAGACTTTGAATGCAATGCACTTGAGCCAGTGTAAGAGGGAAGGGTGTTTGCAGTTCACAGACATCAGTGACTTAGAACAGACTTTCCAGGGATGGAGACAGGATTTCTAGTGATAACTGGGTCACCTTAACCAAAAATTTTATTGCATTCCTTGTTCTTTTGCCTGTTGGATGGATCTGGGGATTCAAAACTTGTGAGGAACTCTACCAGTAAGCTTTAGTGTGTATATACCAAGGTCCTACCACTAAATATGTGGGCTCAAACCTAAGACAAAAATAGCCCTGGCCAAGCCATGAAATCTAAGAATCCTAGGTAAAACCTAAATGATAGAACACCAGAAGAAAACCTGATAAGAAAGTAGCCCAGTCAGAACATGACCTCAGAGCAGCCAAGGACACACCCTAAACCTCAGAAGTCAGAGAATCAACCCATCCCTTTATAACCTGGAATGTACCAAGTCCTCAAAGAAGACAGGACATAACCTGAAACCAAAGATTCCCAAGCCAAACACTCAAATATCATAACCCTGGCATGAGAAACCTTTTGAGTCTCTGGTTATGGGGATCCAAGAGACTCCCAAAAATATATAGACTAATGCTTCTTCCCTCGGTCACCTCCCAGGAATCGAAGGCATGGTCCTTCTGCTGAAATCAAGTACTTGGGTCATGTGACAGAAAACTTGGGTTGGGTGTGACACTACAACAACCTCCGTGAAGCCTAGTTTCATAATCCTGGCAGGTGCTGTAGAAGTTGCCAATGGAGGGATACAATCAGTCATGATGCCTGCTGACCACCAAGTGACCAACAAGGTTGGGTGTATGTCCCAAAGGGGTCAATGGTGGCACTTCTATGAGGAAGTAACTGGTCTTTCACATTGGACTTAAACCATGGCTTGCTAGACAGGAAGGAAATCCTGACTGGGACCAGAATCCTCGCAAACTATTCATGGCTACTGAGGATATGGATTTTATGGCAGAACCTACGACTGACCCTGTACTAAACCACTGTGATTCCTGATCAACTCTGCATATTTATCCTAATACCGCAGGGTGGGCATCTTCTAGAAATGAAATGGAAGCTGCAGCCATGACACCACACCAATATGGCTACCTAAATGATAACGAAACACAGACAATGCCATTGGGCACTGTAGAGTGAAGGGTGCATCATCTTGGGCACTGATCCTGAGACAAAGAGCTATAGGCAGCTGTTGGGGTCACAGGGTGTGCAGATAATGAGGAAAGGATCACCAAAGTCAGAAATAAACCAAAAGCCACATTAGTCACTGTGGGAACACCGCTTCTAACTGGTTAGGGTCCCTGTCAGGCTCAGTCAGAGCTGATAACAGTATCCTGAGAAGGTGTGAGCATAAACCCATGAGCAGATTGATGTTCAGGGAATAATAAAGAAGCAATTCATAAATTGAGGATTAGTTCTCAAGCCCAGGGTGTGGCAGATAGCAGGCTGCTGGGGCCATTCTAAGACAGTGATCTTATCTCAACCTTTAAGGGGCACATGCAGGCCAGGTGGTTTTACTGCAGCTGTAAAGAATGTAGATCTTGAGGACCTGCAGTAAGAAGGGGACAGCAGACCAATGCCTGGAGTTACTCTTGACTCTTCAGCAACTTACAAGAACAGCTCAGAGAGGGAGAATTCATTGTCCCAGGAATGAGTCCCCTACCTGGTGATCCAACACCCAGTGTTCAGACCTCACTGAACAGACTCAGCACAGTGTAGGCACACATTTATACATTTATCTATAAATTTGCATCATAAAGAAAAAGACGCTGAAGATCTGAGAGACAGGGAGGGAGAAGGGAAACGTTATTTTCATTATAAAAATTTAGGAACTACTTAATGGATAATAATCTTTGGCTGGGTTAGATACTCAAATATTGTAAGATTTTGCAGCAGAACAGCCTTCCTCTAATTTTATTTCAATGTGCCTGTTTCCACCTTCAGATCTTTCTTGTTATATGAAGTCATGTGGAGGAATTTTTGTATTTAAATTCTAATTTCTGTACCAATAGATCTGGTTGCAGTCCAGACTCTAGCATTGTAATTATTATGAAGCATTTCCTGACTCAGTATTTTGTAAACTCCATGACTTTCTGGTTGGTCAGCAAAGATCTGAACCACCAATAGCTGGGCAGGAGAGGAAAATGCTGGACCTCTGGGCCCAGAGAGAGAGAGAGAGAGAGAGAGAGAGAGAGAGAGAGAGAGAGAGCTGCCAATAATACATGGATGAACAAAGAAGACAGGGTGGAACCAAGAGGGCATGTAACAGGCCACATGACTGGGGAGTAGACCAGGCCAGCATTGTGGAGTTAGCATAGCTCAGAATCTACCCAGCTATTGTACCTTAAGTCTTTCATGAATACAGAGATCTCTGTAGTTTTGAACAAGAGCTGGCAGAGAAAGCCATATTATTACAAAGTCATGATCACAAACATTACATCATGATGGTCATCCTGGTTCTATGGTAACAGTGAGACCTACTTTGAACTTTTAAATCAGCCCTCATCCCAGGACATACTGCTCTATCCTGTTATACAACCCCCATGCCACCCTGCTAAGTCCTGTATGGCCATGTGGAAGGAACTGTGTGGCATGGTTTCCCACTCCTGAAGCAGAGCCAGCAAGTTGTGGGGCTTACATGACATTTTTCTGTGTATGAGGCTTGTTTGTATAAATACTTTATATATATATATATATATATATATAATTGTTTATAATATATTATAAATATATATTATAAAATATATTTTTCGTTCATATTCCTCCATCAGGAAATATTCTCCCTGCCCAGGCTATCTTGAAATAGTCTCCCTGCCCATGTTATCTAGGAATATCCTCTCTGCCAAGGTTAATGACTCCATGATAATCAGAGACAGCAAGAGTCAGGGAGATAAAGGGTGTGTCTATGTCCTTAGCAAAAAATAGTAAATGATGAGACCTTCAGGACAGCCTTAAAGTTGTGGGAAAGAACTCTGAAAATATGAACTCAAAGCTATATAATTTACAACTATGCAAAATACATAAAGATGCAATAGGAGTTGTATAAGGAGCTTCATTGACCTAAAAGAACAAAGGCAGATGCACTATGAGTCAGCTTGTCAGAGAGACACTCGAGGATAAAAGAGATTTAGGAAGTGGTGATCACAGGGAAAGATCCTACCCAGCTAAGTGTATTGTTTATGCTTACAAAGGCAGGCAGATTCCTGAGTTCAAGGTCAGCCTGGGATAGGGTGAGTTTAGGTCCAGGCATGGTGGGAATGATAATTTCAGAATAGGATTCCACCCAGCTAAACTTATTGTCTGTGCTTACAAAAGCAGGCAGATAGATGAATTCATCTGCAATGTTAAAAAATTGTGCTTATAGTGATTTCCTAGGAGTCAAGGGGCTAGGGTTATAGAATGCTGATAATTAAAACTTCAACTGAAATAAACAAAATTGCAACTGAAGCTGCTTTCTCTGGGATAACTCCAGTCTGTGGCAAGTTGACACAAAAAACCAGCCAGTACAGGTCAATATATTGACTAGTTTTGTGTCAATTTGACACAAGTTAGAGTCATAAGAGAAGTCATCAATTGAGAAAATGCCTTCATGAGATCAGGTTGTAGGCAAGCCTGTGTGTTGCACCTCCATACTTGATACTTAAGTTCTAAATCTACCATGTCCAGATAGTTCCTCTGAGCTCAGGCAAAACAGAGGGCTCCCTTTACCTAGTGGGGCTTCCTCTTCTCTGTCTGATCTGGGGAGCCTGACCCCTAAACTTCTACCTGAGGAATGTCACATAGTCCTTGGCAAACCTACAAGGTCAAAGGTCTCTTTCCTGATAACAACCTGCCCAGTGCTTTAGAGATGACTCAGAGGCTCAGCACAGGAATGCACTTCCAGAGGTCCTGAGTTCAATTCCCAGCACCCACATGGTGGGTCATAACCATCTATAATATGATATGGTACCTCTTCTACCCTGCAGGCATACATACAGGCAGAACACTGTATATATAATATATAAATAAACCTTAAAAAATAACTTAGATGTAGATAAGAACCTGCCCAGCAAATACCTGGGATTTCTGGAATGCCTCTCCATAAAAATAAGGCCATTCACAATGCTTTAAACTCCAGCCAATGATTTCATTCACCCTCAAAACTCCTTCCCTCTCTCCAAATTTCATAAACAGCCCATTCCCACCAGAATAAAATATACATGTATAAGCCCACCCAGAATAAAGTTATGTACACAAGTTAATAGGGCTGTTTCATTTAGTCAGAGAAGGCCTTCTCCCCGCCCCCGCCCACACACATACAACTTCCCCCTTCCCCCAGAATTCACTCCCAGCCTGACAAGGATTCTGCAAGTGTTCTGGAGTCTGCTTCTGTAAGGGTCCGTGATTTGCTGAAGAACGATACCCCGGACTCAAACAGTATGTAAATACACAGAGTGCGTTATTTTGCAGAAGTCCTTCATGCTGGGGTCTCCCATTACCAAGACGGACCCCGAAGTGAGCTCAGAGGCCCAATTTAAAGCACATTAGGGGAATTCCAGGGTAGGTGGGCTTTGTCTCACTTTATCTCTGTCAAGTGCAGTAGTGAGAAGTGGAGAGTATAGAACAGGAGTCTTGCTACTTTGTTTCCAAGTCAATTCCCGGTAAAAGAAAGCTCAACTCCATCAGTTAACAAAACAAGCTACAAGCCTAGATGATGCAGATCTCCCGCTACACTGCTCTATTTCCATCCATATTATCCCAATATAACTTGCTGTTTCTCCAGGCCACGAGCCTCTCTCTCTGCCACCTCTCCGTTGATCTCCTGTAGCTCCTCCCCTTCCTGTTTCTTCCCCCCTACGCCCCCGCCCCGCCCCCGAGTCGATCCTCCCCTAGACTCTCAGCTCCTCCCACTTCCTCCTGCCCTATCATTGGCTCAATCCTTTATTTGAAAAGTTAAGGTGGGGAAAAGGTTCACGGTTGGCAACTCCTCATCTGCAGTCCCTCTGAGGAGTGGAGTTAGCATCAAAATAAAAGCCCAGGGCTATCCACATCGGGGAGTTCCATCTGTAACTGACTGAACAGTCAACTGAGATAACTCACTACCTTCCCACCAGCCTGTCTCATCCCTCTCACTCCATCCTTCCAGCCTGCTGTGTAGCAGCTTCTGGACAACCTGAGGGAGGAAACAGGACAGGGAACCACAGTTGAACCCCAACATGCATAACACACCTGCAGGGCATTTCTTAGTTAATGACTGATGGGGGAGGGATTAGCACATTGTGGGTGGTGCCATCCTTGGGCTGGTGGTCCTGGGTTCTATGAGAAAGTAAGCTGAGCAAACCATGGGAGCTCACATGTAAACAGCACCCCCCCTTGTGCTCTGCATCAACTCCTGCCTCCAGGTTCCTGCCCAGTTTGAGTTCCTGCCCTGATTTCCTTTGATGATGAGCTGTTGATATAGAAGCAGTAGCAGAATAAACCCTTTCCTCCTCAAGTTATCTTGGCCATGGCATTTTATCACAGCATTAGTAACTGTAACTAAGGCAATCAACAAACCCAGTCTATCAGATTTCATTCGCAGAAACCGCGAATTGCTATTGAAAGTGTATGTGATGCATCTGTCTTGAAATAATGGTTATTGATATCATAGAGAGGGCTTCTACCAAAAATATGAATATGTTTCCAGATTAAACTCATTTTATTTCATGTTTTCAACAGGGATGCATGTTTCTAACTAATTACTAAGTGTTTGTGCCCTGTCTAAATTCCTTTTGGGTTGCCTCAATTTTCTGCCAGTTTGCCACGCCCCCTGATTGTTTGTGACCCCCCCCCCCTGCTTGTTCGCCACCCCCTCCTCCCCCACCCGCCAGACTGGAATTACTGTCTGTCCTTTGCAGTCACTATGTCCTTATTTTTCTATAGTTTTAGCGTCATAGCATTTCCTCTCTATGATAGAAAATTTAGACTCTTACCATGACTAATCTTGGAGAAAATGAGATGGGACCCTGTCCTCTTTTGGAAAGAGTGTCTGTGCTTTGGCTTACTCGATGCACATGGAATTTATCCACATCTGTGCAGCTTGTTTGTGTTTATGGTTGTGTATCATGGCACTGGGCAGGGCCGGTAACAGCTCCTGTGTTCCCTCCACTGTGGATGGTGAATATTGGGTTTGTTTTCCTGCATTCTACTATCACAGGACCTAAAAATGCTGTGATGTCGACTTGTAGGGCTTCCTCCCAAAATACAGTTCTTTACAGACTTTGCTTATTCTCTAACCTAATCTTTAAGCCTAATTTTTTTTCTCCAAGGCCATTTATAAAGGATTTATTTTCTAAACCATGCAGGAGATACTAACATTTTTAAATGGAAAAAAGACTGCTCCCTTTAGTTTCCAGTCATATAATCTCCAAATCTGAGCAAATTAGCCTGAAGCAGCACCTCCCTCCTCGCTATATGGCTGTACAATTTTACATCCCATGGATAGCGAGTGGGAATGCCATGTCCTTCTCATCTGTCAGTCAGCCTCCCATCACTGAAACAAAATGCCTGAGACAATGGACTTAAAAAGAAGAAAGGTTTTCTTTCTCTCTTTTTTTTCTCACCATTTAGGAACTTCTGACCCATGGCCATGGTCTTTGAACCTGTGGTAGGGCAGGACAGCATGGCAGGTACCTATGGTAGAGGAAATCATAGACAGGATGGAAGAGAGAGAGAGGAAAGGGGGTAGACACTCACAATCCATAACAGAGAATTGTCCTAGCAATCCGCTGACATCTCACAAGGCCCTGCCTCTTAAAGGGTCTGCCCTCTCCTACTGTAGTTTGCAAACATATGACACATTTCTATTCTCTAGTATTTGTGAAGACAAGAATATAGTCTGTTTGGTTGAAAATTCAGTGGGAAGAGTGTGTGTTCTGTTGACAGTGGTCAGAGTGTCTCATACAAACAAACAAGTCAAGTGGGTCAGTGTATTGCTCAAGCTTTCTACAAACAATGTTTTTCTACCTGCTTATTGTACCCATACTGAGAAACATGTTATAATCTCTAACTACAACAATGGATTTCGGTGCTTGTGATCTTCCAGCTCTTTCCATTTCCCTTCATGCCTTTTGAGAAATTTGAGATTCTTGCATCATCTTAGAGAAGTGGCATCTCCATCACTGTGTATGGAGTTCTAGTATCTCCCCTGGAATCCTGGTAATATCCTTTGTTTTGAAGTTTGCCTCTCTTACATTATTTAGTTTTCTCTGAATGTTTTTTGAATTTAGTGTTCCCTTAGTTTTAACTTAATTATGCTTGTATTTTTAAAGTAAGAAATTCAAAAGCATCATATAAATGGGTCCTATTTTCTAATAATCTAACAGACTATGGTTTAGTGTCTGGAATCCAGAGAGGAGCTGGAGGGAAACCTGTCTTTGGGATGGGGTATCAGGGGTTTCCTGAGTTGGGAAATTAGAGTTGGCAGGAAGATGGCACACTAGCCTCATGGGTGATTTGGAATTCATACATCTATGTCACCTTGTCCCTTTAGTGCTGGGTTTATAGAAGAGCACAATCACACTCATCTCTTACGTCCGTTCAGGGAATGCAAACTCTAATCCTCACATGTGAGAATAAGCCATCTCTCCCATCTCTCTACCATATCTCTAACAGTCTCTTACCTGGGCCTTGTACTACCCACCAGTGCTCAGGGGCACCTCCACCTTACCCTGCTGGAATCTACCATCCAAGGTGACCCAGAGATCAAACCTTTAGTTTAAATGAATGTTGCAAAACCGACAACTACAAAGCACTAGTTTTCCTCATCTGATCTCCAGTCATTTCTTCGAACTTCTCCCCCCTTCTTTCTCACTCATAAAGAGATCATGGCAGAGCTGAGTGTTTGCTGCATCTGCTCCACTTCAGCTGAGCTTTGGCTCCAATGCTCTTCAGCTCTCCAGGGCAAAGGGAACAACAACATATTCAGAGATTTGTGTTAGAAACTGGTTCACGTGACCATGAGAGACAGAATGTCTGGGCCTCGTAGGTGTCTGCCCTGGAACTCAGTGTGGAAATTAAAGACCTTTGCGTCTTCATTACTTTTGGAAGGTTTGTATAGGTTCTTTCCAGTGAAGTTTATTAATTTATGTTTCTTGTAAAGTTGAGTCTGGACAGTTTCATATGGGGAGGAGCTAGAAAGCATCTAGGAAATCCTTTAGCTCCCAAAAGTACTTTTAAGTGGCATACCAAAGACCCTGCAGTTCTGGAATTAGACACTCATTTTGCGGCTTGTGTTGATTATTTTGGTTTCAGTTTGCTTACATGTGGAATTGACTATATGTGGAGTTAAGAAAAACCCAATTTCCTGGGCACACCTATGAGGATTTTTTTTTCTTAATTAAATGCTTTGAAGGCAGAAGACCCATTACTAATCTTGGTCATTAACATGGGAAGATTCACCTTTAACCTGGGCAACACCTTATGCTGGCTGCCTAGATAAAGGACATGGAAGAAGGAACCTTGCTCTCTTTGCCTCTTTACTCTCATTCTCATTGTCAAGTGCATTTCTGCACTGGCATTAAAGCATATTTCTTCAGGATTCCAGTGTATACTACAGACCAGCTGAGACATCCATACTCATGGACTGAACAACTTCTGGATACTTGGAACTTCTATTGCTAGACAGGCATTTTTGGACTGACTGGACCAGAGACTGTAAGCCATCCTGATAAATCCCTATTCTATCCTCTAGGTGTGTGTGTGTGTGTGTGTGTGTGTGTGTGTGTGTGTGTGTGTGTATGTGTGTGTTTGTGTATGTGTGCTCTATTATATTCTGTTCCTCTAGAGAACCCTGACTAATACAAGACCTTACTCCTAGAACATAGTACAAGGAAATACTCAGAATCTTTGGCAGGCAGGGGCCTGAATTACTTTTGGAAGGTCTCTATAGGTTCTTCCCAGTAATGAAGATGCAGTCGTTCTCCCTTACCTGGTACAAGAGGTTGGTAAAGGGGCTGTAGAGATGGCTGAGCTGTTAAGAGTCCTGACTGCTCTTCCAGCGATTCTGAGTTGAAATCCCAGCAACCACATGGTGACTCATAACCATCTGTAATGGGATCTGACCCCTTCTGCTGGGTGTCTGAAGACAGCTACAGTGTACTAGTATACATTAAATATATACATAAATCTTAAATAAAAATAGGTAGGTAGAGTGGGGTAGGACAAGGACCAGAAAGGCTGGTGAAGAACAGGGAAGAAGGAAAGGGAGGCCCTGAAAGAAAGACACCCTCATGGTAATCCCAATCCAGGTTGAACTGGGAACAGGGAAGCTATGGAGCTTCTGGGAGCACAGCACACTGACTATCCAGCCTTAGGACACAGCCTTTCTTTCTGCTCACTGGGGGCAGTCCACCACTCCCAAACAAGTTTCACAACAGATTTCTACTCCTGGGTGAACAGCTGCTCCTAGTTTGCTGGGAACTTTCCCAGGTTAGGCAGAGAAAGTCCTGTGATCTGCACTCAGCTCAGCTCTGGGAACAGCAAAGCCATTGCCATTTTCATTTGTCTCTTGAGGGTGCTGGGGTCCAGTCTATAATATTTGGTTCCCAAAGAATCCCAGAGATCCATGTGCTGAGAAACACCTTTAGAAATGTTCAACATCATCAATCATTATGGAAATGCAAACCAAAACCACCCTGAGATTTCACCTCACACCAGTGGGAATGGCTAAGATTAAACACTCTGGAGGCAGCAGGTTTTGGTGAGGATGCAGAGAAAGAGGAACACTCCTCCACTGCTGGTGGGATTGCAAGCTGGTACAATCACTCTGAAAATCAGTCTGGCAGTTCCTTAGAAAACTGGGCATAACACTTCAAGAGGACTTTGTTATACCACTCCTGGGCATAAACCCAGATAAGTGTATTCTTTTTTTTTTAATTTTTTTTATTCGATATAATTTATTTACATTTCAAATGATTTCCCCTTTTCTAGCCCCCCACTCCCCGAAAGTCCCATAAGCCCCCTTCTCTCCCCCTGTCCTCCCACCCACCCCTTCCCACTTCCCCGTTCTGGTTTTGCTGAATACTGCTTCACTGAGTCTTTCCAGAACACTTAACAAAATAGGACAGACGCTTTCATAATATTCCATGATCCTCATTTTTTGCAACTGGTTATGTGAACTTTACTGGTATTTATAACTACCTTCCTCTACTACCCATTCTGTATTTTCTTCACCCTAGGCAAGCACCTCAGCAGGTCTTGGCTCTTTTCCTGGAGGACTGACCCATACCTTCATTCCCAAAGGGTGTGTGCCCTTCGTCATGCTTCTTGGATTAGGTTGTTGTAGTTTCCACTGACTTTAATCACAGGACTTGGTAGGACTAAGAGATGCCCTAAGGGCATCTGCACTCCAAAGACAATCCTGATTACCTCCATTGTGGAGAGGCAGTCCAATTTCCCCCTGCTGATCTGGATCTATCACCCCTAACACTACTATTCCTTTCTTAGCCTATTGACTTAAGGGCAGTAGAAGCCCAAAATGACCAGAGGGAAGTCTGAGTTTCCAGTTCAACGAAATGTTTGTTGTGGCTCCTGGTAGAAACACTCTCCCTTCTGGAACAAAAACTTCTAGGCCAGCAGAACCTAGGGTTGTGGGAACATGAAGCAAAAATTCTCCTAGAGGGTCACTCGAAGTGATAGTGCGTGGAACTATTCCCTTTTTCATCTCTTGATTCCTGGACCCATGGATCCTGCCTATAGGAGAAATTGTACTGTGTTTGTATCAGATGCTGATTCAAAGCAAATACTACCTTCTGAAGAACTTTGCCCCACTCCTTCATGCTGTTGCCACCTAATTAGTGCTGTAACTGTGTCTTCAAAAGACCATTCAATCTTTCTATCAGACCAGCTTCTTCAGGATGATGGATAACATGGTAAGACCAATGAATTCCATGATTTGGGGCCCATTGTCCCACTTCTCTGGTTGTGAAATGAGTTCCTTGGTCAGAAGAAATATTCTCTGGAATAGAGTATCTCACAATAGATAAGGCATTCTGTGAGTTCATGGATGGTGGTTTTGGCAGAAGCATTACATGCAGGAAAGGCAAATCTATAACCAGAATAAGTATCTACATCAGTAAGAACAAAACATTGTCCTTTCCAAAGAGAATGTGGTCCAACGTAGCCAAACTGCCACCAAGTTGCTGGCTGGTCACCTTAAGGAATGGTGCCATCTTAGTGCTGGTTTCTTCTGTTGGCAGATCTGGCATTCAGCAGCAGCTGTCGCCAAATCAGTCTTGGTAAGTGGAAGTCCTTGTGGTTGAGCACAAGTATAACCTCTGCCTCAGCCACCATGGCCACTTTCTTCATGTGCCCATTGGGCAAAGACAGGGATGGCTGGGGAAAGAGGCTGACTGTCCACAGAAAGTGTCATCCTATCCAACTGATTATTGAACTCTTGCTCAGCTGAAGTCACCATTCAGCATTTACATAGGACTCAAATATCTTCATATCCTTTGCCCATTTGGAGAGATCTGTCCACAAACTTATTCTCCAGATGTCTTTCTCACCAATTTTCCAATCATGATCTTTCCAAGTCCCTGACCATTCAACCAATTCATTGGCTTGAGCTCAGGAGTCAGTGAACAATCATACATCTGGCCATTTCTTCTTCCAAACAAACTGTAATACCATATGTACTGCCAGAAGTTCTTCCTACTGTAAAAATTTTCTTTCACCTGTATCTTTCAGGGTTGTCCCTGAAAGGGGTTGCAATACTGCAACTGTCCACTTCTGGGTGGTGCCTGCATAATGTGAAAAGCCATCAGTAAATCAGGCTCTAGTCTTGTCTTCTTCAGTCAGCTGGTCATAGGGAACACTCCATGAGGCTATAAGTGCATGCTTGGCAGCAGGTGGCATTGTAACAGGGGTAGAAACCATAGGCATTTGAACATCTTCTTCATGTAACTTGCTTGTGACTTCAGGACCTGCTCTGGCCTGATCACACATATAGCACTTCCATTTGATAATAGACTGCTGCCATGCACGTCCTATTTTAGGACTTAGCGGGTCTGATAACATTCAGCTCATGAAGTGCAGTTAGGGTCGCATAGTACCTTGGTATCCTATTGCCAAACGTCCAGTATCCACTAAAGACCAATAGCAGGCCAAGAGCTGATTTTCAAAGGGAGAGTAGTTGTTTGCAGATGATTGTAGAACTTTGCTCCAAAATCCCAAGAATTTCTTCTGTGATTCACCTACAGGGGCCTGCCAGAGGCTCCAAACAGCATCTCTATCTGCTACAAATGCCTCAAGTACCATTGGGTCTGCTGGAGCATAAAGTTCAAATGGTAGAGCATCCTTCACAACAGCCTGGACCTGTTGAAGAACGTTCTCCTGTTCCAGGCCCTATACAAAGCTAGCAGATTTCCATGTTACTTGGTAAATAGACCTGAGAACCACACCTAAGTGAGGAATGTGCTGTCTCCAGAATCCAAACAGTCCCACTAAACATTGTGCTTCTTTTTTAGTGGTAGAACGTGCCGGGTGCCATAACTTATCTTTCACCTTAGAAGGAATATTTCTGCATGCCCCACACCACTGTACTTCTAAGAATTTCACTTAGGTAAACAGTCCTTGAAGTTTTGGTTGGATTTATTTCCCGTCCTCTGACTCGCATATGTGTTACCAATGAAGTCAAAGTGGTTGCTACTGCCTGAATACTTGGTCCAATCAGCATAATGTCATCAATATAGTGCACCAATGTGATATTTTGTGGAAGAGACAAATGATCAAGATCCCTTCTAACTAAGGTATGACACTGGGCAGGATATTCAATATTCCTCAGGTGAAAATTATTTGTTTAGCTCTGTACCCCATTTTTAATATGGTTATTTAGTTCTCTGGAGTCTACCTTCTTGAGTTCTTTCTATATCTTAGATATTAACTCACTTTTGGATGTAGGGTTGGTAAAATTCTTTTCCCAGTTTGTTGCCTTCAGCCTACTTTCTAATAGAACCGATGACCAACAGCTCAGGAATGGAACCACCCATTAGGGCATGGGTGCTCCCTCATTGATCACTAATTTATAAATGTCGCATAGCTGGATTTCATGGAGGCATTTACTCAATGTAAGCTCTTTTGTGATAACTCTAACTTTTGCCATGTTAATACACAAAGCCAGCTAGAACAATATGTTAAATTTATCTTTCATTTGGTCCTATTTTATAACCATCTTACATAATCAATTTTAAAGTTTTATAAATATTAGAAGAGAAATCTAGTGGACTTTTGCTTTAAACCTTGTGACTAACTTCAAGAAAATAAAATTTCAACTCTTGTTGACATTTATTTTTATGAAATACTTCTTTACTCAAGGAATAGCAATTGGAACAGAAAGGATAAGATATAAGTTATTCTACATGCCGTTGAATGACTCTTTCATCCCCCAACATTCATGTTGAAGTGCCATATTGTATAAAAAGAATGCTAACATTTAATATAGTTAAGTGTATGTCACCAGCAAGAAAGCAGTCTTCTGATAGAAGACTAGGTCAAATTTCCCTATATTTTCTGAATAAATATGTGACCTTCTAGATGTAATTGTGGTAAGTTACACTCGACCCCTTGTGCTCCATTTTCCTGCTCAGAACTCTGCCTGTTTATCCAGAAGCTCAATGGCACCATGAGCATCAGGTAAGAACATGTCCTAATCCCTTGACCTTCAAATCCCTTTAAAGCACACCCAAAATTCAAGAAATGCACCCTGGAACCCATTTCCTGACAGAAAAATTTACATGCTTTCCTAGAGCCCATGCAGGTGCCAGGGATCAGAGAACACATTGATTCTTGACACTCCAGTGGCAATTATAGTATCCCAAACCCCAGAGGCCACATAAGCCACAAAACCCTAGCTAACACTTCTTTCTTGACCTGAAGCCTCACTGGTCACCTTTCCCAATCCACTCATTTCAAAAGACAAAGAAGAAGCAAAATCCAAGGGGAAAACTTCCAAAAAATGCCCATCTAACAAAGATAATCTCAGAAATCAGCTCTTAAACCTGTAATAAAAACAAATCCCAGATGGCCAGTGGCCATCATAAGAACACAATCAAAACCCCCTAAAGCAATAGGGAACCACCAGAGTCCAACTATCCTACTACAGTAACCTATGCATAGCCTAAAGTATGCAGGTACCCTAAGGTATAAGGTGAAGGGCAAGAAAATTAAATCCAATCATATTAAGATGATAGAAGCCTTTGAAGAGGAATTCAATAAATTCCTTAATGAAATAGAGGAATAAAATCAAACAAATTATGGAAATTAATAAAAGTGTTCAAAGCATGAAAATGCAACAGGAGTAAAGAAGAAAACACAAACTTCAGAAATACTGTTGATGAGAAACCTATGAAACAGAACAGAAACTATAGATGCAAGTATCACCAAATCAATACAATAGATGGAAGAGATAATCTCTGTACATGTAGAAGATACAATAGAAGCAATTAACACATTGGTCAAAGAAAATTTTACATCTAAATTGTTACTGATACAAAACATCCAGGAAATATTGGATACTATGAAAAGACCACATGTAGAAATATCAGGAATAAAAAGAAATTTTTAGCTTCCAGAATTTATTTTCAAAAAGATGTTAGAAGAAAACTTTCATAACCTAGAGAGATACTTATAAACATTCAAAAAACTACAGAATGCCAAATATATTGTAGCAGAAAAGAAAATCTTCCTTCCACATAATAATCAAAATCTAAATGTATAGAACAAAGAGAGAATAATAAAGTTCCATTTAAAAATCAAAGTATTATATACAGGCAGGTCTATTAGAAATACTCCTGAAGTCTCTACACAGATTAACAGCCCAAAGGACATGGGAAGATGTCTTTCAATCTTTCAGAAATCACAGGTACTAGCACAGACTACAATTCAATCACTATAGATGGAGTAAACAAGTTATACCATGAAAATTTAAACAATATCTATCTATATTCTCCTCCATGTAGATAATAAAATACTAGAAATCTCCAACCAAAAGAGGGTATGTACACACAAGAAACCCTGTAAACAAATTATTTCATAGCATCAAAATCAAAGGAAGAGAAAATTGTGTGCAGGCACGCAGGCACACACCCATAAACACACACACACACACATAATCATGCCCTATATCAAATCATTACAAATTAATAAAAAATGGTAAGATCTCTCACCATCAATGTACACAATTACACAATAAAGAGACATAATGCAACAGAATAAATACAAAAACAAGATACATCCATCATTCTGCTGACTACATGAAATACATCTCAATATTAAAAATATAGACCTTATCTTACAGTAATGCTCTGGAAATTTTTTCTAGAACCAAGCAATGGACCAAAGTATTGCGTAGCAATTCTAATATTGAATAAAATAGACTTGCAATTGACATTCATTAAAGAGATGGGGACGTACACTTCATATTCATCAAAAGAAAAATCCACCAAGATGGTTTCTTAATTGTTAGTATCTAGCCACAATTCAAGGCCAGGCTCATTTCTAAAAGAAACATTATTAAAGCTTAAAACAAATCAAACTCCAAATATTATTAGTGGGAGAGTATAGCCCTCAATTCTTACCTATAAACAGGTTACCCAGACAGAAACTAAACAGAGAAATAATGGAACTAACAATGTTATGATTTGAGTGGACCTAGCAGATATCTTCAAAACATTTCACTCCCAATACTATTGAAAAAAAAAAAAAACCCTGTCTTTAGTACTTCATAGAACGTTCTTCAAATTGGCCACATAGTTGGTCACAAAGCAATGCTCAAGAGGTACAACTAAATTGACATAACTCCTTGGCTCTTATCAAACCACCATGAAAACAAGTTGGACTTTTACAAAAACAGGAATAACGGAAAGTCTATAAAATCATAGAAACTGAACCTCTCTTTAATTAATGACCACTGGGTCAGGGAAGAAATAAAGCAAGAAATTTAAAACTTTCTAGATTTCAATGAAAAGGAAAGCACAAAATGAGAAAACTTATGGGGCACAATGAAAGCAGTGTTTTTGTTAAGAAATTATAGAGTTCCCATATTAGCAACACAACTGCATTTCCAAAAACTCTAGAATAAAATGAAGCAAACACATCCAAAAGCAGTGCATGACAAAAAATAAACTCATGGCTGAAAACAATAAAATAGTAAAAAGAGAAAAATACTGATAACCAGTAAAATAGAGTAGGTGTTTTGAGAAAATCAAAAAGATAAGAGAATCCTATGTGAAGGGGGTCATTTCCCTAATTTCTTTCTCAGCCTGCTTATCCTTTGAGTATAGGAAGGCCACTGATTTGCTTGAGTTGATTTTATAACCTGCCACTTTGCTGAAGGTGTTTATCAGCTGTAGGAGCTCTCTAGTGGAGTTTTTTGGGTCACTTAGGTAGACTATCATGTTGTCTGCAAATAATGATAGTTTGACTTCTTCCTTTCCAATTTGTATCCCTTTGACCTCCTTATGTTGTCGAATTGCCCGAGCTAGTACCTCAAGTACAATATTGAAAAGATAAGGAGAAAGGGGGCAGCCTTGTCTGGTCCCTGATTTCAGTGGGATTGCTTCAAGTTTCTCTCCATTTAGTTTGATGCTGGCTACCGGTTTGCTGTATATTGCTTTTACTATGTTTAGTTATGTGCCTTGAATTCCTGTTCTCTCCAAGACTTTAAGCATGAAAGGATGCTGAATTTTGTCAAATGCTTTTTCAGCATCCAATGAAATGACCATGTGGTTTTGTTCTTTGGGTTTGTTTATGTAGTGGATTGTATTGATGGATTTCCGTATATTGAACCAACCCTGCATTCCCGGGATAAAGCCTACTTGATCATGGTGGATGATTGTTTTGATGTGTTCTTGGATTCGGTTGGCAAGAATTTTATTGAGTATTTTTGCATCGATGTTCATAAGGGAAATTGGTCTGAAGTTCTCTTTCTTTGTTGGATCTTTGTGTGGCTTTGGTATCAGCGTAATTGTGGCTTCATAGAAGGAATTGGGTAGTGTTCCTTCTGTTTCTATTTTGTGGAATAGTTTGAAGAGTATTGGTGTTAACTCTTCTTTGTAGGTCTGGTAGAATTCTGCACTGAAGCCATCTGGTCCTGTGCTTTTTTTGGTTGGAAGACTTTCTATGACTCCTTCTATTTCTTTAGGCATTATGGGACTGTTTAGATGGTCTAGTTGGTCCTGATTTAATTTTGGTATTTGGTATCTGTCAAGGAAATTGTCACAATAGCCACAAACAGTATAAAGTATCTTGGGGTGACTCTTACCAAACATGTGAAAGATCTGTATGACAAGAACTTCAAGACTCTGAAGAACGAAATGGAAGAAGACCTCAAAAAATGGGAAAACCTCCCATGCTCATGGATCGGTAGAATCAATATAGTTAAAATGGCCATTTTGCCAAAAGCAATATACAGATTCAATGCAATACCCATCAAAATCCCAACTCAATTCTTCACAGAGTTAGAAAGAGCAATTATCAAATTCTTCTGGAACAACAAAAAACCCAGGATAGCTAAAACTATTCTCAGCAACAAAAGAAAATCTGGGGGAATCAGTATCCCTAACCTCAAGCAATACTACAGAGCAATAGTGTTAAAAACTTTATGGTATTGGTACAGTGACAGGCAGGAGGATCAATGGAACAGGATTGAAGATCCAGAAATGAACCCACACACCTATGGCCACTTGATCCTCGACAAAGAGGCTGAAAACATCCAATGGAAAAAAGATAGCCTTTTCAACAAATGGTGCTGGTTCAACTGGAGGTCAGCATGCAGAAGAATGGGAATTGATCCATCCTTGTCTCCTTGTACTAAGCTCAACTCCAAATGGATCAAGGACCTCCACATAAAGCCAGACACTCTGAAGCTAATAGAAAAGAAACTGGGGAAGACCCTTGAGGACATCGGTACAGGGAGAAAGTTTATGAACAGAACACGAATAGCGTATGCTCTAAGACCAAAAATTGACAAATGGGACCTCATAAGGTTACACAGTTTCTGTAAAGCAAAGGACACCATCAAGAGGACAGATCGGCAACCAACAAATTGGGAAAAGATCTTCACCAATCCTACATCAGATAGAGGGCTAATATCCAATATATATAAAGAACTCAAGAAGTTAGACTCCAGAAAACCGAACAACCCTATTAAAAAATGGGGTACAGAGTTAAACACAAAGAATTCTCACCTGAAGAACTTCGGATGGCGGAAAAGCATCTTAAAAAATGCTCAACTTCATTAGTCATTAGGGAAATGCAAATCAAAACAACCCTCAGATTTCATCTTACACCAGTCAGAATGGCTAAGATTAAAAATTCAGGAGACAGCAGGTGTTGGAGAGGGTGTGGAGAAAGAGGAACACTCCTCCACTGCTGGTGGGGTTGCAAATTGGTACAACCACTCTGGAAAGCAGTCTGGCAGTTCCTCCGAAAACTGGGCACCTCACTTCCAGAAGATCGTGCTATACCACTCCTGGGCATATATCCAGAGGATTCCCCACCATGTAATAAGGATACATGCTCTACTATGTTCATAGCAGCCCTATTTATAATTGCGAGATGCTGGAAAGAACCCAGGTATCCCTCAACAGAAGAGTGGATGCAAAAAATATGGTATATCTACACAATGGAGTACTATTCAGCCATTAGAAACAATGAATTCATGAAATTCTTAGGCAAATGGTTGGAGCTAGAGAACATCATACTAAGTGAGGTAACCCAGGCTCAAAAGGTGAATCATGGTATGCACTCACTAATAAGTGGTTATTAACCTAGAAAACTGGAATACTCAAAACATAATCCACACATCAAATGAGATACAAGAAGAAAGGAGGAGTGGCCCCTGGTTCTGGAAAGACTCAGTGAAACAGTATTCGGCAAAACCAGAACGGGGAAGTGGGAAGTGTTGGGAGGGAGGACAGGGGAAGAGAAGGAGGCTTATGGGACTTTTGGTGAGTGGGGGGCCTAGAAAAGGGGAAATCATTTGAAATGTAAATAAATTATATCGAATAAAAAGAAATTAAAAAAAAAGAGAATCCTATGGACAAAATCACTAAAATTAAAAGAGAATATTCAAACTAGCACAATACAAACAGGGGGATATATCAATAGATACCTAGAATATCCAAAGAATCACTAAGACTTTCTTTAAAATCCTGTGCTACAGAGTATTGCAAAATCTACATAAGATGGAGAATATTCTCAACAGATCGCACTTATCAAATTTAAATAAAGAACATGTAAACAATCTTAACAGTGCTATGACACCTAAGAAAATAGAAGCACTCATAAAAGTCTCTCAAAAAAAATTACTAGGGAGAGATTGTTTCATTGGAGAATTCTACCAGATGTTCAAAGATGAGTTAATACAAATACTACTCAAATTATTCCCAAAAATAGCATTGATATACTTATTTTATGAGGCCATATTTACCCTATTACCTAAATCACTCCAAAACTAAGCAGAAAAGTGAACCAATTTCCCTTGAACATCAATGCAAAACTACTCAATGAAATACTCTCAAACAATGACATAACCCACTATAATCAAGAAGGCCTCATCTCAGGTGATGGGATGATGGTTCAACATGTGAAAATTCATTAATGTAATCTATCAAATAAAGAGAAAGAAAAAATGCATAACCATCTCATTAAAATCTTTAAAAGACGTTGACAAAATCCAGTATGTCCTCATGACAAAAGTCTTGGCAGTATCAGAGATATGAGAGACATATCTGAACAGAATACAGGCAATATACAGCAAGCCAATAGGCAACATCATATTAAATTGAGAGAAACTTAAAGTTCAGAAAACTCAGGGATAAGACAAGGCTCTCTACTTTGTTCTTATCTATCCAATATAGCATTTGAAATTTTACCTAGAGCAATAAGATGTGTAAAGGAGCTCAAGGAAATACAAATGCGAGGTAAAGAATAAAGTTATATGTAAGTGACACCAAAAGAATGATGCCTGGGATCTCCTACAACTGATAAATACCTTCAGCGAAGTGGATGGATATAAAATTAACTATAACATCAGTAGTCCTCCTATGTACAAGCAAAATGAAATGGGCTAAAACAAAAATCAGGGCAATAACACCCTTCTCAATAGACAAAAATAATACAAAATATCTTGGTGTGACTCAAACCAAGCAAAAGAAAGACCTTTATGACAAGAACTTCAAGTCTCTGAAGAATGAAATTGAAGTAGATATCTGAAGATGGAAAGATCTTTCCTTCTCTTGGATCAGTAGGATTAACATAGTAAAAGTGGTCATATTACCAAAAGCAATCTACCGATTCAATGACATTCATATCTCTTATCAAAATTCCTATACTTACAGACCTTGAAAAAAACCTTCACCTTTCTATGTCAAACAAACAAACAAACAAACAAACAAACAAAAACTGGACGTTCAAATCAATTGTCTACAATAAAACCTCTTCTGAAAGTATCACCTTCCCTGATTACAAGCTGAAATGTAGAACAGTCATAATGAAAATCACATAGTATGGGCATAAAACAAAGACAAGTTTATATAAATGGAACAGTATAAAACATCCAGAAGTAAAACTACAAACATATAGACACTAAACTTTTGACAAAGAAGCCAGATCTATACAGTGGGAAAATGAAAGTATCTTCAACAAATGTTGCTGATAAAACTACATGAAGAAGAATGCACACACATACATGTCACCCTGCAAAAACCTCAAGCCCAAGTGGATCAAGAACTCAGCATAAAACCAGATACACTAGCCCTGATAAAAAGAAAGTGAAGAATAGCTATGATTACATTGACATAGGAGACAATTTCTTGGACAGAAAACAAATAGCTCAGACACTATAATAAACAATAAATGAGAACTCATGAAAATGAAAATTTTCTACAGGGCAAAGAATATTTTCAAAAGGACAAACTGGTAGTCTCTACAAAGGGAAAAAAATCTTCAGCATACCTATGTCTGACAGAAGGCTGATATCCAAAATATGTAAATAATACAAGAAACTATGAATCAATAAATCAAATAACCTAGTTTAATATCAAGTACATATCTAAAGAGAGAATTCTCAACAGAGGAATATTTGATTTCTGAGAAACAGTTGAAGCCATGATAAACATCCTTAGTCAAGAGGGAATTACAAATCAAAAAATGTTCTGAGATTCTACCTGTCAGAATGACCAAGATCAAAACTTCAAGTGACAGCAGATTCTGGCGTAAATGGAGAGCAAGATTAACACTCTTCCATTGCTAGTGTGAGTGCAAACTTGTACAACTATTTTTAAAACCCATCTGGCAGTTTTTCAGAAAATTGGGGATAGTTATACCTCAGGATCCAGCTGTACCATATCACAAGATCACTTGTTCAACTATATTCATAGCAGCTTTACTCTTAATAGAAACTGGAAAAAAATCTAGATGTCTCTCAAATGAATGAATAAAGTAAATTTGGTATATTTACATAGTAGAAAAATGATGACACAATGAATTTTACAGATAGATGGACAGAACTCAAAAAGGTCATCCTGAGTAAGTTAATGCAGACTAAGAAAGCAAGCATGGTATGTTCTTACTTATGAGTCGATATTAGCCATAAATTGAAGGATAGCTATGTTATGATCCACAGCTTCATAGAAGCTAAGCAACAAGAACTAACCCAGAAGATATGCTTGAATCTCAATGAGAAGGGGGATTAAAATAGACACGAGGGGTCAATTGAAAGAGGGGGCTGACTGGGGTTGAGGGGCTGATGGGAAGAGATGTGATCAAGTTGGGGGGAGGGCAGAGGAGAGAGTAATGGGAGAGACAACTGGACTGTGGGAAGGCAACTCAGGGATGAGCTAGAAACCTAGGGCATTTGAAACTCCCATGAATCTGTGATAATGACTCTAGGTATGACTCTGAGCAATAGGAGATATTGAACATGGCATGACCATGTAAACCAGGCAACACCAGTGGGGGGATAGCAACAGGAACCCACCCACAAAACCACAAATTTACTGCCTAAGAGATGTGCAGCTCTAAAGATGGATCAGAAATTGAGGGAATGACCAACCAGTGACTGGACCAGCTTGAGTTCGTGAAAGGGATCTCACCCATGAATTTGTTAATATTCTACTAAATATATTTGAAGTCAGAACACTAGGGTAACTGTCATCAAAGGGGATGCACCCAGCATCTGACGGAAATAGGTGCAGAGAGCCATAGCAAAGCATTAGACAGAGATTGGGGAATCTTGTGGAGAGTGGAAGGAAGGATTGTAGGAGCCAGAACAGCCAAGGACAGTCACTATAAGAACAACCTTTGGTAACAAATAACCTGGGCCTATAGGGGCTCACAGAGACAGAACTTCAAACCAGAGAGCCAGCATGGTAAATGACCTAGGCCTTCTGCATGTTTGGAACAGCTGTGCAGCTTGGTCTTCATGTAGATCTACTAACATAAGCAGGAGATTTCTTTGACTGTGTTGCCAGCCCTTAGATTCCTTTCTCCTAATTGGGCTGCCTTGTTTAGCCTCAATAGGAGATGTGCTCAGTCTCACTGTAACCTGATATCCCGTGCTGCTTGATATTCAGGGCAGGCCTCCCCATTTCTCAGGAGACAGGAGAGATAGATGAAAAGAATAAGAGAGATGAACTGAGAGAAAATGATGCAGTGAAAACTGCAATTGGGATGTAGAGTAAATAAACTACTTAACAACAATAATGTTTAAAAAGTGATTATATTACAGTTAATATAATATTAATATAACATTTAATATAATATTAAAAAGTGATTATATTATATTACAGATTATATCTGTAATTATGCGCCTGGAATACAAAATCATAGTTTATGTTTAAGCATTTCCTCTTTATTCCCTTTTTATATCGTTTTTCATGCTCTTTTGTTTGTTCTTGGTTTCTTTCAGGGGGTGTCTATTTAGAATAGGGTATATGTTTCTTGGATTAGGCTACTGTGCTGCTTTGTGTATTGATTCTCTTGACTTTTACACAGAGATCATTTTATTTCCCAATTGAACTTCTGAATATCCCGCACATTATACAGGAGCATGAGGACTCTTATGACAATAGGTACTGAAACACTTTCATGTGTCTCCCTGGATAATTAACAAACCAACTGTTCTAAAACTAAACACGTTAGAAACAGAATTGTTTAACAATCTTAAAGTTAATAAAAACTGAAACAAAGCAAAACAAATTCAATAAAATTTTGGAAGCCAAAATGTTTTCAAAGCAAGCAAAAAAAAAAAAAATGGATATCTTGAAACACACACTTTGAATGCTAACCCCAAAGAGTATCAAGTAAACATTATATCCCATATTAAACAAAAATGGATGACAAATCAAACTAAAGGGACAAGCCAACTGAAAAGACTTAGTAACTCACCAATGTCATCTGTAGGATCAACACCAGAGAGGTAGAATACAAAGTTCTATGATAATATCTTGTTTCTGATCTAAGGGAAAGATGTATAATTATTAGAGTTTACACTTTGGTTCACCATGAAAGGGGAGATACATTATTCTTAAGCAAAATATCAGTGTATATGTCCCAAGATCAGTGATTTATGTGGCAACTTTGAGGAAGGTTGTATAGAAACACTAATTATGCTATTTACCAGGTACTTTGGTAGTATTTTCAAGTACTTTGGTAGAAATATCAAGTTGACTGGACACAACAACCTAAGAAAAATTATTTTATAAACTATTTATATTTGTTGTTGACATTCCTATATTTTTTGTTGGTGAAATTTGTTTATTCATATATTACAGAGCCTCAAGGATGCTAGACCATGTACAATAATAATAGTGACTAATAAATGACTGTTAAGAAAGCAAAAATCTTACCAAGATCACTCGCCACTACACTACTGACATTCCAGCTTCCCCTCATTATGAAGTTCTAATCTTGCAATCTGGTTTGTATTAAACATGGATATTTGAAACAATTTTAAATGAACATTAATGGATAAATGTAGCCTATCACTTGCATTGTTAATATTGTTACTGCTATTTTGGTGTCTTGATTTTTAAAATAATACTTAACCATAAAGGTAACATCTCAAATAATAACATTACGGTTTAGAATAAAACATGTCACTATTAGTATGAATTTTCAATGTTTATAAATACAGATTCTTTATATCCAAGAAATCCAGTCCTAAAAATTCTTAATTAAGATGCTCAGAATATCCTAAACACATAAACACTTTAATTTTTATTATTTCTTGTGATTATCTTTAACTTGGACATGATTAATGCTAATGTGAACCTTTAATAGTTTTTAAATATATTTAGAATTTAATAAACACAATACTTGTTTTAAGTTGCACAGAATTGTAAATATAATGTATTACAAATGGAGGAGAGATCAAAGCTTACCATATCTTTCATATGTTATATATATATACATATATGTATATATATATATATACATATATATGTAAAAACAGAGAAAGAGAGGTAGACATTTATTTTAATTAATTTTAATTACATTAATAAATGTCAATTTCAAAACTGTAAACAGAGTATATAATTGTAATTTTTGTCACTTTTGTTTCTAGAATTTTATCATCTCAAATTAGAGTGACAAAAACATAATTACTGGACCTTTATATAAAGAATACTGTGAATTAGGCATTTGCATAAAATATGGTATTAATTAGAACTTTTGGATTTACCTAACAATAATTTGCTGTCTATATTTACATGGCTTTTGTAGAAAGATACCCAAATTGATTAAACCAATACCAAGTACATCTATTTCCTTATTGGTAAAAGTTACAGTCCTAATGAGAGTCTCCTTAATAATTTTTAAGCATAGAAATGGTCATTCTTACATTTTAGTGTCTACTTCTGTTAGTCATATAGCATCAAGGAAACTAATGGAGAGCCTACTGTCCGATGGTTTAAGAGTACTTAAGAGTTTCACCAAGCTTCTGAAACAGTTATATTGATTGTAGTTGCTACTTGAACATAGCTGAAATAATTATTGTTACAACCAGCACATACCACATATCTTGTAATTTTGGGAAACTCAAGTGTCTGCATTTCTTTTGGAGAAGGGATTTGAAATGAAAGCAACAAGTTTTTGGAAGTTGGCCAATAGTGTAGTGATCATTACAAGATTTTAACTGAAGCATGTCATGTGCACATCAAGACATACAGTGGGATGGTTGGGGATTGGCAGAAGGACTGAATCAGTGATGATAGAAAAATTCATAGTAACTATGAAAGGACATTCTCATTCATGGCATTATATAAACAAATTATAGAAATCTGATGAAAAATTTCAGCTAACAAATAAAATTTTCATTTTTCTCTCTGACTTTCTCCCTTCTTATTGATCCTTAATAAAACAGGATGTTTGAAGAAGATAAATTATTACTAAGGGTATGGAGATAAACAAGGCAATAAAGGATCCGAATATTTGCTGCTCTTGGGAATGACTAGAGTAGGTCTCCTAGCACGACATGACATGTCGTGAAAACACCAGTAACTCCAGCACCCTGGGATCTGACATCCTCTCTGGTCTCTGCAATCACCCACAAACAACCCTTATATTTACTAAAAGACATACAGATAAATAAAAATAGATCTTAAAGACATAGGATGAAAATAGAAAATTCTCTTTCCTGTATGTGTGTTTGAAGCCAAGAGCAACCTACAAGAACAATTGCTTCTTTTATAACTCTCTAGGCAGGAAAAAAAAGAAATCTACTGGCACCAATTTTCAACTTTGTTGAACACTGTTTGAAATGACTTGAACTTCCCAGTTACTCTCACAAAGGAAACTATTAACCTCCCACATAAAAACAAAAGCATGAAATCCATACACATATCTGTGCCTTTGAAAATGGACACAATTTAAATCCCATATAAAACAAGAATGGGGAAAATTGTCTAGGAATTCTATAAAGTTCAAAGTAGGATCACCATTTGCTTCATTTCTCACAGAGAATGAGCTGAGTTTGCTCTGGAGGACACAAATGAAAAACTGCTTTGTCTTGTCTACAGAATGGACTAACGTGGAATTTAAATAAACATGGGATAGTGTACACTATTTTTAACAAATGCACTATTTGAAATGAATCCTGATTAGACAAGTTACTAAATTGATATAAGACAAAAATAGATGTTTAATAAATGTCCAATTGGACCTAAGAGATTTTTCCTGTTTTATTCTATAAAGGCAGTATTTTTCTTTCTAGAAATTGTGTTGACAAAAACACACACACACACACACAAACATACACACACACGACGCATATACACAGAATCCTAGAATATTAATATAACTAGAATATTAATATAATAGGTATCACTGAGAAAGGATCAAAGTACTAAATAAGTTCATTTTAATAAATTGATATATGTTTTTATAAATATTGTAAATCTAAGTTTTCTTAGTGTGATATTTATAATAAAATAAATAGTACAATCTAAGGAAGAAAAGAGTAAATAAGAAATATGTGATCATTTACAGGAAGTATAATCTGAAACATATTTAAAATGTGAACATTATATGCAAGGATTCTGAATTGTTTTCTGTATTTGATCTTGTGACCGAAATGTGAATGAACCAGATGTCCAACTTACTTTACACAAATTCTTTATAATCATTCAACATAATGACCTTATGATTCCTCTTTAGATATCGTGGATAGTGAGCCATCTCTGCTATCTAATTACAGACAAATTAGTACAGATACCAGATCATGCAAAAAGTTAACACAGTGGTGATAAACAGATATACCAGACCAATTTTGAACATTGTCTCTATCACTAACTGTATATTTCCCACTAATAAATATCCATTTAGTTATATCAAACTTAGGAAGTGATGTATTTGTGTAATATGTGAATATATATGTATATGTTTGTGTATGTATATGTATATTGTTTGTTTATGCATGTGTATGCATGTTGTTTATATATGAAGATATATGTGTATGTATATTGTTTGTATATTGTATATAATATGAATAGTGTATGCATATTGTATGTATATTATATTTGGTTTCCATTACCATTCCATTCCACTGTGCCAGCTGTCTTCTTAATATCTTTTTTGCACTGAACTTATTTTGTGAGTTTTTCCTTAGGTTTCAATGTGCAATTTTAAATGACATAATCATACCATTTGTACAACATATACAAAGTTCAAATTTGCTTTGGATTAAATGGTTCTAGGTCCAGGATTCCTCTTGTATCTGTTATCTACTGGATAATGTAAGGAATGTAATTATACAGGATGTTCTTACTCTTTGATTGTCAACTAGTCCATTGAGATATGTAAGCCAAGTACATTATTCCTCTGCACGTTGCTATACATCATGGTTTTTACCACAGCAAAAGGAAACAAACAACAAATGATAAGATCGATATTAAAATTTACCTTTCAAATTCTGGTAGGGAAACAAGATCATTGGCAACAACATATATTCTTTTTGGACCAAAATTTACCAAAAGGCAAATTATTTCTGGCACTGGACTTTTTAATTTGTTAACCCATAGCATCTAATATAAACTGCATCTGGCTCTGTTATTAGGTGATTTTTTTTTATTATACATTTACACGTCTATGAGACAACCCAGAGCCAAAAAGACAAATACATTTTATTTCATTTGAAGATAGCGCTTTGTTTCTTCAGATTTCTTTTCATTTGACATACTGTACTCATAGAGGTCAGGAGCTTAAAATACATAACTAATATTTTAAGAAGCATCTACAATATTAAGTTTCTGTATATCTAGTTTTCAAAGTTTTTTAGTGTTAGTTGTCTATTGCTGTATTACCACTTATAGGAATTCAGATCATTTCTCAGATACAGACTCAGACCCACATGGAGCCCAGTGACTGATGAAAACTGCAGGAATGAGTCTAGGAGGAATGATCTTGGGGGGAAAAAGTAGCCAGAGACCAGAGAAGTATAACAAGAAGAACTCAGATAAAGGGTCAAGACACTGCAAGGAAGTGCTAAAGGAAGAATTTAGATAATGGGTTAAAAATAGTGTTTGATCAAACTCCTCTTGCAGTTTGATTTCTAGAAGCTAGGGAAACAATATATAAGCAGCTTTGGGAAAAATAAATGTGTTTATTCTTGAAGTGAATCCAGAGTTTTGTTTATTTTTCTTTATTCTTCTTTGCAACAATACATACATATGCCAGCTCTACCTACCAACCCTCTTCCCAGTGCCCCCCTTCTCTGTCAGAAACACTGATCTCCTCAATTTCCCTTCAGAAAGTCATAGACTTGTTTTCCAGTGATGCCAGCAGAACATGGCATAACAAGATACAATAAAACTAGCCATAAGCCCTCAAATCAAGGCTTCATGAGTTAAACCTCTAGGGATAAAAATCAGCTCCAAAATTAGGCATAAGAATCAGAGACACCCATACTATTAGGAGTCCCACTTGAAAGATTTTCATTGCTGTGAAGAGATACCATGACCAAGACAACTCTTGTCAAAGACAATATGTAAATCATATTAGCTTATAGGTTCAGAGGCTCATAGATTCAGTCCATCATCACCAAGGGGGGAGCATGTTGGCATCCAGGTAGGCATGACACTGGAGGAGAAGCTGAGAGTTCTACATCACATTTAGAAGGTATGGTGGTTTGAATATGCTTGGCCCACAGAGTGACCTTATTTGGAGGTGTAGCCTTGTTGGAGTAGATGTGGTCTTGTTGGAAGATGTGTGTTATTGTGGGCATGGGCTTTAAGACCCTCATCCTAGCTGCCTGGCTTCTCCTAGAGGCCTTCAGATCAAGCAGAATGTTCAGCTTCTCATGCACCAGGCTTGCCTGGATGCTAATATACTCTGACTTTGATGATGATGGATTGAACCTCTGAACTAGTAAGCAAGCCCTAGTTAAATGTTTTCCTTTATAAGAGTTGCCTTGTTTATGGTATCTTTTTATAGCAAAGAAAATCTAACAAAGAGAATCAGAAGAAGACTGAATTTCTCTTCTCCCATTGGGCAGAGGTTGAGCTAGGAGCCTCAAAGCTTGCCCTCACAGTAACACGCTTCCTCTAACAAGGCTTCACTTACTCCAATAAGGCTACACTTTCAAATAGTGCTACTTCCCACTGGTAAAGCATATTAAAACCAACACAAACCTAAACTAAACAATCTCAGATTATGTACAGAGAACCTACCACAGATTCATAAGGCTCCCGAATTGTTTGTTTAGTCCTTCTGAGACCTTATGAGCCCTACTCATTTGTTTCTGTGAAATGTGTTATGGAGTCTTTGATCCCTCTTTCCTACAATTCTTCCTCACCCTTTTCTTTCAGTTCTCAAGGTCCATTTAATACTTGGCTGTGGGTCTCTATGCTGTTAGAGGAAACCTTTTTTGAGAATAATAAGACAAGGAATCAGTCTCCGAGTTTAGCAGAATATCTTTATGAATTACTATATTGAATTCTTTTTTTTTTTAGTTTTTCAGATTTGGTTCTATATTATGTCTCTGAGTCTTCCACCTTCCAGATCCTGGTAATGAAAGCAGTGAGAATTGTTTGTATACCATCATCCTTCTATCTGGGTCCCGGTGATGCTCCTGGCTGTGCTAGCCTAGGTACTGTACCCAGCAACACCTCCCCTGTCCTAATTTATCTCTTCTTGTTCTGTCATTCTTCTTTAACCCTTTATACTACTGTGTTCTCAATTCTCTCCCTTGAAAGACATGCTCCTCACATATAAACATGCACATATGCAAACTTAAAGACTCTCTTGAGGTCTGGGATACTAATTTCTCCCAGAAGTTCTTTTAATATTGAGAATAATTTTAGCTATCCTGGATTTTTTGCTATTCCAGATAAATTTGAGAATTGCTTTTTCTAACTCTGTGAAGAACTGAGTTGTGATTTTGATGGGGATTGCATTGAATCTGTATATTGCTTTTAGCAAGATGGCCATTTTAACTATATTAATCCTGCCAATCCATGAGCATGGCAGATTTTTCCATTTCCTGAGGTCTTCTTCGATTTGCTTTTTCAAAAATCTGAAGTTCTTGTCATATAGAGCTTTTACTTGTTTGGTTAGAGTCACACCAAGATACTTTATATTGTTTGTGGCTATTGTGAAGGGTGTCATTTCCCTAACTTCTTTCTCAGCCTGTTTATCCTTTGAGTATATGAAGGCAACTGATTTGCTTGAGTTGATTTTATAAGCTGCCACTTTGCTGAAGTTGTTTATCAGCTGTAGGAGTTCTCTAGTGGAGTTTTTTGGGTCACTCAAGTATACTATCATGTCATCTGAAAATAGTGATAATTTTACTTCTTCCTTTCCAATTTGTATCCCTTTGACCTCCTTATGTTGTCTAATTGCTCTAGCTAGAACTTCAAATGCTATATTGAAAAGATATGGAGAGAGAGGGCAGCCTTGTCTAGTCCCTGATTTTACTGGGATTGCTTCAAGTTTCTCTCCATTTAGTTTGATATTGGCTACCAGTTTGCTGTATATTGCTTTAACTATGTTTAGGTATGGGCCTTGAATTCCTGTTCTTTCCAAAACTTTTAGAATGAAAGGATGCTGAATTTTGTCAAATGCTTTTTCAGCATCCAATGAAAGGATCATATTTTTTTTCTTTGAGTTTGTTTATGTAGTGTATTGCGTTGATGGATTTCCTTATATTGAACCATCCCTGCATCCCTGGGATGAAGCCCACTTGATTGTGGTGGATGATCGTTTTGATGTGTTCTTAGATTCAGTTGGCAAAAATTTTATTGAGTATTTTTGCATCGATATTCATAAAGGAAAGAGCAATAGTGTTAAAAAACTGCATGGTATTGGCCCAGGGACAGGCAAGTGGACCAATGGAATAGAACTGAAGACCCAGAAATGAATCCACACACCTATGGTCACTTGATCTTCCACAAAGGAGCAGAAAGCATCCAGTGGAAAAAAAATAGATAGCCTTTTCAGCAAATGGTGCTGGTTCAACTGGAGATCAGCATGCAGGAGAATGCGAATTGATCCATTCTTTTTTTTTTTAATTTTTTTATTCGATATAATTTATTTACATTTCAAATGATTTCCCCTTTTCTAGCCCCCGCACTCCCCGAAAGTCCCGTAAGCCCCCTTCTCTTCCCCTGTCCTCCCATCCACCCCTTCCCACTTCCCCGTTCTGGTTTTGCTGAATACTGTTTCACTGAGTCTTTCCAGAACCAGGGGCCACTCCTCCTTTCTTCTTGTACCTCATTTGATGTGTAGATTATGTTTTGGGTATTCCAGTTTTCTAGGTTAATATCCACTTATTAGTGAGTGCATACCATATCTCCTTGTACTAAGCTCAACTCCAAGTGGATCAAGGACCTCCACATAAAAGCAGACATACTGAAACTAATAGAAAAGAAACTAGGGAAAACCCTTGAGGACATGGGCACAGGGGAAAAGTTCCTGAACAGAACACCAATAGCTTATGCTCTAAGATCAAGAATTGACAAATGGGATCTCATAAAATAACAGTTTCTGTAAGGCAAAGGAGACTGTCAAAAGGACAGAACAGCAACCAACAAATTGGGAAAAGATCTTCACCCACCATACATCTGATAGAGGGCTAATATCCAATATATACAAAGAACTCAAGAAGTTAGACCCCAGGGAACCAAATAGCCCTATTAAAAATGGGGTACAGATCTAAACAAAGAATTTTCACCTGAAGAAATTCGGATGGCCGAGAGGCACCTTAAGAAGTGCTCAACATCATTAGTCATTAGGGAAATGCAAAACAACAACCTTGAGATTTCACCTCACACCAGTCAGAATGGCTAAGATTAAAAACTCAGGAGACAGCAGGTGTTGGCAAGGATGTGGAGAAAGAGGAACACTCCTCCACTGCTGGTGGGATTGCAAGATGGTACAACCACTATGGAAATCAGTCTGGTGGTTCCTAAGGAAACTGGGCATGACACTTCTGAAGGATCCTGCTATACCTCTCCTGGGCATATACCCAGAGGATTCTCCAGCATGCAATAAGGACACATGCTCCACTATGTTCATAGCAGCCTTATTTATAATAGCCAGAAGCTGGAAAGAACCCAGATATCCCTCAGTGGAAGAATGGATACAGAAAATGTGGTATATATACACAATTCAGCAATTAAAAACAGTGAATTCATAAATTTTTTAGGCAAATGGTTGGAACTAGAAAATATCACAAAAGAATACACATGGAATGCAATCATTGATAAGTGGATATTAATTAGCCCTGAAGCTCTGAATACTGAAGAAACAATTAGCATATCAAATGATTCCAATGAAGAAGGAAGAAGAGGGCCCTAATCCTGGAAAGGCTTGATCCAGCATTGTAGGTGAGTACCAGGACAGAGAAAAGGGAGGGGGAAAGATAGGAGAATGGATGGAGAGACGAGGACTTATGGGATATATGGGGGGGGGGGAGTGGGAAAGGGGAAAGCTTTTGGAATATAAACAAAGAATATAGAAAATCAAAAAAATGAGAAAAAAGATTGTCTTACATGGAAATCAAGCAACTTCAAAATAGTGGGTATAACTTCTACTACCGTTACTACAATGATTTAAGAGCTGAACCTGTATCACGGATCCATTGGAGAATTTTTACACAAATGAAAATACAGTCCATTGCCCTGTTATATTTATTTCTTTTCTTACAATGATCAAATGCATGACAAGAAACAACCTAAAAAAATGATTTATTATTGTAGAGTTTGAGGTCTAGTCCCTCATGGAGTGGAAAGTATGGTAGCAGGGGTATGAGATCGCTTATTGTATTAGGCAGAGTAAGGTAAGAGAAAAAAATGAGAAGACCTGAAGTAAACATAAACAACATCAATGTGAGTCCATTGTGGATCACTTTTTTCAGAGAGGTTCCACTTCCTATAATGTTTAATATATTATAAAGCAGTACCACCAATCAAGGAGTAAATGTCTTAACCAATGAGCTCATAGGAAATATTCTATTTTGAATACAAGTGGATGAGTGGTGCTTTCCTCACTACACTATGCAGAGGAAAGGAAAAATCTAAGGGATAGAGAGATAAAAATAGGTAGGTAGATGATAGATAGATAGATACATAGATAGATACATAGATAGATAGATAGATAGATAGATAGATAGATAGATAGATAGAAGTGATATAGAACAAATCAGAATGTCATCTTAGAGAGATACTTCTGTCTTCAAATACTCATAAATTGTAAGATTTAATTCATTTCTCACTGAATTTTTATGTACTGTTGCAATTGAAAATCAAGTTCAAAGTGAGCATTGAGAAAATTATTAACAAGTCTTTGTCTCTTTCTCTGTGGTTTGGAAACTGTAAGCAATGAAATTTGCTCATGGAACACTATTAATTATGTATAACTATCTGACTCTCAGGAGGTTTTTAAGGTAGAGGACAGGCAGAATTATTTGCAGTGTCAGGAAAATTGCCTAGGTTGTTTTTTGAAATGCCTGTAGTATTATTTATGACAACTAGAAATTCTCCAGTTATTTCTGTGTGACACTAATAAGAGATCATTACAAAAGGTCACTCTAGGAAAATGCTAGTTGGGTAAAATCCATTATCATTAAACAAGCAATTAAAACAAATGTTTCCTTAGTAACAAGCTCATTCTAAAGATTTATGAGGTACTAAAATGATATCAGACCACATTTGTTCCTAGAAAAGTCTATAGTTCCCTGTCCCATCTTTGTCTAAATGAGTATACACATTTTCTGGTAACTTTCAAAGCACATGGAAAATATGATTACATATGCAGAGGTCAAGAACCTTGTGAAAAACATAACGCTATTAGTCATTTATTACCATATTGATTATAATAGTGCCGTCAATATATCACATAAGCAACAAATTGATGTCAGTATTTTGATCATTTCTAATTCTTCTTATAAAGTTTTCATTTACAACTCTGCTCACTAAGATATCCAGTGGTTCAGTAAATGATTATTTAGAATTGAATGGACCAGAGTCACAAGTAAGAAATGGGCATAAAATTAACTAGTACTAATAAAGTTTGTGCATAAATGTGTTCAGAAGTTATGTTCTGTAATTATTTAAGAAATTATATTTTAAAGTGTTATTTATATTTTTACATTTTTTCAATATATCCCAAATGAATTTTGGCAATATATCCCAAATGCCCTCCTTCTACTCCTCCTGGTATTCATATGCACTACTTCCAGTGTCCTGCGATCTCCCTTCTAAATCAGATTCACTCCTCCTCCTATTTAAGCAATGTTGAATTTTATCAGATGTTCATTGTACATATTACTATATGTACTTTACATTTTCCACTTTTTAATATTGCAAAGCTATAATCATTTTTCAATATAGTTTATATGCTGATAAACAAATGTGCTAATGATTATTGTTTCCTATCTTTCCACTTGTTTATATTTGTTTTCAGTGAGAGGATTAGTTTCACTAGAAAAATCCCTCAAAAACTAGAAGGAAAACAAACAAACAAACAAACAAAAAAGATTTGGATTGTATGTAAGCTTCCCTTACTACCGTGGTAGCTTAGTTGTAACTGCTTGCACATGCACCGAATAAATAAATAAATGTAAAAGAACACGAAACCAAAGCTCCTCTTAAATTAAATCTTGTATACTTAGCAACCCCTGAACATTTTACATTCAACTAATAGAATGAAGATTCAAAAAGATATTCTTAAGAAACATGAAAGCCAACATAATCTAGTTGTATAATATGTTAGTATTAGTCACATCAAAAATACGGATACTCACCGCATTCATTTCCCTAGGAAAAATGTTTTTCTTCCAAACTTTTACACACACTTATAATATTGTTATAAGTCACAGTTTCATTTGAAGCTTTACCATTTGATAATATTTCTGTCTTTACAATATTTTATAACCCTAAATCAAAGCTTTAATTTCATAAAGCAATTTTCTTCATGATTAGTATGTAACTTAATATAGGTGTTTTCATTTTTCAATTGCTTTTTTCTGGTTAACAAACAATGAAGTTAGGTATCAAACTGTCAAACCTCATTTTTTTCAGATTTATTCAATTTCTATCCGGATTTTTTAACTTTGGATTTTAAATCTAATTATCACATGTAGCATTTTATTACCTCTTCATAGTTCTTCCTCAATTCGTTTGCATATACCACACAGTTGCTAAAAAAAATTGGTTTCATCATAAAGGGAAAAATTCAAGAATGAGGGAAAATACAAAGGAAATTTATTTTAAAATCTAAGATTTTGAAGCCTTTACTATTTAGTGTTGATTTTGATCCTAATGTCTCTACTTCATTTTCATATCTCACTCTAAAGTATGGTGCAAGAGACAACACCAATGTGGAAAGCATATTGGAAGCTCTAAGAAATCATATATAAAAGGCATTAGAAGGAGAAATAGGGAAGTTATGTAAATATATAACTCACATATGAAATTAGAATAATGCAAATTAAAATTAAATATTCCTAATGAAAATTGTCAGTATATTTTTTCTCTGTGATGATATCAGTTCAATTGCATATATTCTGCATTTTAAAACACAGCCAACTTCTTTTTCATTAAAACATCTTTCTTCACAATAGTCACAAATAATATAAAATGCCTTGGTATGACACTAACTAAGCAACTGAAAGATCTGTATGACAAGAATGTCACGTCTCTGAAGAAAGCAATCAAAGATCTCAGAAGATGGAAAGATTTCCCATGCTCATGGATTGAATAAAGCAATTTACAGATTCAATGCAATCCCCATCAAATAATCTCTCTTTACTCAGCATTTTCAGTGAGTTAGTGTATTAAACATCCCATCAAAATACAGTTTGTATTGTCCCTCCACTGGGGACCTGCCTAACTACAGGAGGGGCTGCTTCAGGTTCCAGGATCCCACTGTTAGGTATCTAAGCTCAGGTCACCTGCATTGACACCCAGGTCTCTGGAAGTTCCTACAAACTCCCTTCACCTCCCAACTCCTGGGAGTTGCAGATTTCCATTCATTCTTCTGGTCTCTGGGCATCTATCCTCTGCCCACACCTGAACCTGCCCTAACCACATTGTCCCCCTCCCCTCTTTGTCCCAGTTTTCTCCATCCTTCTGCATCCTACTACTATTTTGTTTTCATTTCTAAGTATTATTCAAGTACCCTGCCCAGGGCTTTCTTATTTAATTTCTTTCAGTCTGTGGGGTGTATGATGGTTATTCTGTTCTTTCTGTATAATAATTGCTTATTAGCGAGTATATACTATGCAGGTCCTTTTGGGCCTGTATTACCTCACTTAGGATAATAATTTTTAGTTCCATCCATTTGCCTGCAAAACTTATTATGTCCTTGATTTTAATAGCTGGATAGTGTTCCATTGTATAAATTAAACATATTTTTGTATCCATTTTTTGCTTGAGGAGCATCTGAGTTGTTTCCAGTTTCTAGTTGTTATAAATAAAGCTGCTATGAAGATAGGGACACATGTTCTTGGGGTATGGTATCTTTTCGGTATATGCTCAGGTGTGGTATAGCAGGATCTTCAGGTAGACTTATTTCCAATTTTCTGAGAAGCCAACAGACTGATTTCTAGAGTAGTTGTATAAGTTTACAATCCCACCAGCAATTGTGGAGTATGCCTCATTCTCCAAATCTGCACCAGCATGTGCTGTCATTAGAATTTTTGATAGCAACCATTCTGATTGGTATAATATAGAATCTCAGGGTGATTTTCATTTTCATTTTCCTGATTGCTAAAGATGTTGAACATTTCTTAAAGGATTTCTGAACCATTCAAGATTCTTCTCTTGTGAATGTCCTATTTACTTCTACACCCCATTTTTTACTTGTGCTATTATAAATGTTTGTGTCTAACTTGTTGAGTTCTTTATAAAGTTTTGATATTAGGCCTCTTTCAGATATAGGGTTGGTTATGTTCTTCTCCCAATCTGTAGGCTGTTGGTTTGTCCTGTTGACATTGTCCTTTGCCTTTCAGAAGCTTTGTAGTTTCATGAGGTCCCATTTACCAATTGTTAATCTTAGAGTCTGAGCCATTGGTTTCCTGTTTAGGAAATTGTCTCCTGTACCAACATGCTGTTTTATATTGAGGCCAATGATCTACTTGTACTTGAGTTTTGTGCACAGTGATAAATATGAATCTACTTATATTCTTCTACATGCAAACATACAGTTAGAAAAGCATTATTTGCTGAAGATACTTTCTTTTCTTTCAATTGTATGGTTTGGTTTATTTGTCAAAAAAAAAACTAGTGTCCATCAGTAAATTACTGGTCATCAACTCTACTCCATTGATGAACCTGTTAATTTCTATTTCAAACTGAAATTTGACCTTTCAAAAAGAAATGCAGGGACAGAGATTGAGCCGAGAGTGAAGAAATATCCAACCAATAACTCTCCCAACTAGGAAAACTATCTAGTGGGTAAGTACCAATACCTGCAATTATTAATAATACTCTGCAACAAGGCCCCAGTATATATGTAGCACATGACCAGCTTAGCTTCCATGTATCTTGTCTGGACTCAGTAGGAGAGGATGTGCTTAATCTGGAAGAAATTTGATGTGCAAGAGTTAGAGATAGCCAGGGGTATCCTACCCTTTCAGAGGAGAAAGGGAATGGAGGAGGGACTCTGTGTGAGGGAACCTGGAGGGAGGCAGCATTTGGGATGTAAATAAAGGAATAAATAGATAAATAAATAAATAAATAAATAAATAAATAAATAAATAATATGCCTTTATATTACCTAAAGGTTTTTGTTTTAATATCTTACCTATAAATGTAACTGTTATTCCTCTTATATAATTGTCATCTTAGACTTACTACTGAATAAACTCACCTTGTCTAGCTCTTTCTGTCTAGTTCAACGCAGCTGTTCTGGCTCAAACTCCTCTCTAAGATGACTAATTCAATCTGGTTTCTCTTAGCTTCTCACTGAATTTATCTGCTTGGCCTCAAACTAACTCTAGCAATTTGTTCTAAACTATGTTTCCTTTTTATTCTCTGTCTTCAATGCCTCTGCTGACCTGCACTGACCTGCATGAACTAATAAAAGAACTTAATTCTACTGCACTGCATTGTACGGCACTGATTCCCAACTAACTGCACCAACCTCAACTTCACTCAACTCAAAGATTGCACTTCCCTCTCTTTTTTATATTTTCCTTTTGAGAGTTTTGTGTTTTCTATTTCTGACTAATTCTGTCTTTCTCTGATGTGTCACATTATCTGATTGCTAATAGGATGTCACTTTCAAATATTGCTGCTTCCTTCTAGAAACTGAACTTACATTCATTTTTTTAGGATTAAGGTTGTGTACTAACGTCTTATATACATTCCAGATTCACCACATAGGCCTAGAAGGTCCTTGGATTTGATCGCTTGCCAGAGCAGCCATGTTTCTGGTTTATAATTCCTCTACATTTGTCAATGTTTGGTTCCTTAATGTCAATGAAAATTTCTTTCTGCCAGAACATTTTTATTATGGATGAAAATATCAGCTGCTTCTAGGTAACAATCCTAACACATTCAGTGGTCATTGTAATTAGACTATCTGCAGCATTCCATAGTCATTCTTGAAATATTCCTCAAGAATTCCAAAGTATCCATGTTACTTTTTTCCTTTTATCGATCTTACTTTTGTAAACTGGTCCTACTTTATTTTTAAGTATTTCAAACTATCATCCACATTCATAACTTCTAGATTGGAATCTGTTTAAAAACTGTGATCATACCATTTTCTTTTCCTAAAATCCTGATTATCAGCTCCAGTCCACCAAAATGCTACTTTAGCTTCATGATGGATGCTCACAGAACTTATTTTGTCTTCTTTCAAAATGCATACTTAGACATTGCACTTGGGTTTTGAAGAATAATTAACATGTGCCTGAGTTGATACCCTTAATAGTATTTTTATTCCTCTACAAAATTCAGGACCTGAACCCTGTTAAACTTAGTTCTTTTATGTACTAACATCAACAATAATGAGTAATATTTTCTTTTCTAAATGATAAGACTTTGCTGTTCAACTAATTGAACAATTAAATAAAGAAATGAAAAATAACTCCTCAATGAAAAGATATACCTGCCTCTCCAGACAGACTTTATTTTGTTTTTATATATTTGTTTCAATACATACAACTTACCTGTATTTATACACTAGGTACAGAAATGGGTCTTTGTTTTTGTCCTCTTTATCGTTTTGTGCAAAGTCTTTGAAGGTTGGGTCATGAACATGTCTTTTAGTATTTCAAAATAAGATTCATTAGATAGTTTATAAAACATATCGAGGGGGCTGGAGAGATGGCTCAGTGGTTAAGAGCACTGACTGCTCTTCTGAAGGTCCTGAGTTCAAATCTCAGCAACCACATGGTGGCTCACAACCATCCATAAATAGATCTGACACCCTCTTCTGGAGTATCTGAAGACAGCTACAGTGTACCCACATATAATAAATAAATCTTTAAAAAAAACATATTGAATAATCAGTTTGTGGAGGGAAGTATTTTGGATCATAAAATGATCAAAAATAAAAGTCAAATATAGAGAAATTGTATTTACCAATGTTTTGGTTTTGCCCTGTTAATCCTAGACATCCTGTTTTTCTTATATTTTCTTCATAAGCAGAAATAGCATAGACACTTATTGGAAAAATTGCTATACAACCAGGGAGGACCTATTAAAATATTGTTCACTCAATTGAGAGTAAAATTTATTTTAAAGGGTTTATGGAGCTATCAGTAGAGATAAAATAATTCCCACATAATCAATGAGGAATAGATAAACATTTTAGTCTTTAGGACATAATATGAATATCAGAACACATGCAATAGATATAATGATTCAATAATTTATAATCACCAAAATTTTAGTGAGATACTTGGGATTTTAATTAGTTATAAATTCTTGCCTATTGTGTCTGAGAACCTGAATTGAATCTCCACTAAGAAAAACTAGATTAAGCATGTGAAATAGACATAGTGAATACAACTAAGTAAAATACATATAAAAAGATATTGTGGCTTTGATATTTCAGGAAAGTTAAGAAATTGTTTGTCTTTCTGAATTTTCACTACACTTATGGTAGTTCTTACCTAATTCCTACCATATTAATTTGCAATTTAAGCCAGAAATATTTTAATGAATTTTGCTTACTATTAATCAAATACTCTCCTTGTTGAAATCTTAAACCAGTATTCAGGCATTGTGATGCATAAATGCCATTGTGTTTCTTTTTTTTTTAACATGCAAAACAAAGCAAAACAAAACAAAAATCTACCTTTTGGCAATTCTTAAATACTAACATCTGAGCATTTGTCATCAGATAGCCACAGGCATCATTTCATTGTTATCTGAAATCACAAGTCAGATGGGAGGAAAGTTCCAGTGTCTGTGAAATAAATTCTCAGCAGTGTAACTCCGCTGTCGACAGCCAGAGGGGTCACACATTGGTTGGCTGAGCTGGAATGTAGAAATTGAGAAATGAGCAGCTGAGTTGAAAATGAAAGTCTGGTGCTTTCTGAGAGACAGCGAGGCAACTGTGACATTGTGGTAGGTTCAGGAAATGGGAACAGAGGAAGTCTGGATTGGTGCCCTGTGCAACTGTGCTTCATTCAGTTCTTGACACAGAGTCATTATTAAAAACAAAAACTTCATATAACAAAATAAATCAAAACTCTTGAGACTCTTTGGGAAACATCACTAGATGAATATATTGTCCAGGGGACCAAATACAGGTCATAACCCAGACAGAAATTTTAACAGATTGATGTGTACAAAGACACATGTGGTTTCTATTGATTAAATAGTCAGGCTACGAGAAAGTGAAATGCAAACATCAGAATATGCCAACACTGAAGGATTACTCCATGTTTCTTATACTTTATTGTTTATTATGCTTGTCTCTATCTAAAATTCTTAAAATATCAGTCAGTCATTGAAATGTCATCTCTAACTTGACTGTATTTTGCAAAAGCTAAGAATTTAATAAGTTATAGTTTCTATAAAATATCATTGCCAATTATATAACAGAGAATTAACTTATCATACTAAAGTAAATTATTTGACATAAGTTCTCTGTTAAGATAACCTCAGACTGTTGTGAATTTTCCTATACCTGGAATACCTATTGAATCATATTTAAGATTGGTAGAGAATGGAAGTGTATAGGAATTTGATATACTATTTGTTAAACAGCAGTTCTGTGTCATTTTGAATAATAACACTTTATATAACATTAGCAATCATGATGTATTTATCTCATTTAGCATGAGTCTCAATGGTTTTGAACTTGAACTACATATAAACCTACATATAACTAAATATACAACCAGGTATAAAAATATAAAAATTTTAAATATAAATATGTAGTTTAATAATTCCCTTTGATCGGGGGGGGGGGGGGGCACCGGGGTGCAAACCCGGCCAGGAGGTTTTTTTCCCCCCGGGGCCGGCGCGCACACCACCGCCATTTTGCCTAAGGGAAGCCAGAGAGACCTAGCAGGCAAAACCAAACCGGCTAACAGGCATAGCCCGAGGCAGACATAGCAGGGGTCTCAGACGGTCAGGCCATGGACTGCCCCCAGGCCCTGGGCTGCTCGGTGGGCCATCTGTGTGCTGACCCGGCCAGGAGGTTGTTAGCCCAGCAGACTCTCCCAGCACTCTCAGGGAGCGCGCCCACGCCACCATCCTAGCCACCTGACAGACCCAATTAACACTCACAGCTGAGGGGAACTTTGCTCCGACATTGGCCTGCCAGGCTTTTGCCTAGACTCAGGGCCTGAGCAGCTAGGCTAGCCTTGTGTGCACCAACCCGGTTGGGAGTTCTGCTGCCCAGCAGAGAGATCAGCACACAGAAAAGGTCCCTGCAGCATACAGCCTCAGCGCTCCCTGAAGGAGCAAACGGGCACCTTTTGCTCACAGACACAATCTGGGGCAAAGAACACTATGGCTGCAAGGGCACCCAAGAGGAGGAAAGCACATCAGCAATCTGCAACAGGGGAAACCCTGCCCTCCAGTGTTGCAGAAATAGCCCTAGAGCCTCTCAGGAGGCTGAAACACCAGCCGGAGACAAGACCAATTAGCTCCAGAGAACAAGATGGCAAAGGGCAAACGCAGGAACGCTACTAACGGAAATCTAGGCAATATGGCAGCATCTGAACCAAACTCTCCAACATCAGCAAGTCCTGGTTATGCCAACACACCAGAGAAACAAGATTTGGATTTAAAAATCACTGTTCATGATGCTGCTAGAAGAACACAAAAAGGACATGAATGAATCTCTTAAAGAAATGCAGAGGAACATGAATAAGCTAGAAACCCATTTAATGGAAACACAAAAAACACTTAAAGAAATGCAGGAGAATAAGGCCCAAGACATAGAAGCCAATAAAGAAGAAAGGCAAAAAAAAAAAAAAAAAAAAAAAAAAAAAACCTTAAAGAAATGCAGGAGAACTTGAGTCAACAGGCAGAAGTCATGAAAGAGGAAACACAAAAATCTCTTAAAGAATTACAGGAAAACACAGACAAACAAATGATGGAAATGAGCAAAACCATCCTGGACCTAAAAACAGAAGTAGAAACAACTAAGAAATCACAAAGGGAGACAACTTTGGAGATAGAAAACCTTGAGAAGAAATCAGGGGCCATAGATGCAAATATAAACAACAGAATACAAGAGATGGAAGAAAGAATCTCAGATGCCGAAGATACTATAGAAACCATTGACTCAACTGTCATAGAAAAATGATATAGAGTAAGTAAATAATACATTAAAGTGGTTATTCATTACAAATGATATATGACCATATTCACGTGTCTAATTAATTAATGTTTCTTTTAATATCTTATTTTAGATATTTTGATGCTTTCACTAAATCATAGAAGTATTTTGTCTATTTAAAAATATTAATCCAGAATTAGGACACATATATATCATGAGTTTAAAAGACCAACAGTCAAAGCAGTTAGAAGAGTGGATTTGTTAAAAAAAAAAAAAAAGTTAAGCTTTCAGTAGTATCCTATTTGGTTTGTAATATTCATTAGGGAATGGAGGAAATCACTGATAGCCACATGAATACCATTTTATACATATGCTACAAATATGTAAGGGTCCAGCCCTAGGTCAAGCTACTACCTGCTCTTTGGTTTTGGTTCATGGTTCATGGGCCCTGGTCATTTGACTCTGTGGTGTCCTTGCACCCTCTGGATAGAAGTGACCTAGCTGGATCACTTCTGTTTTTAAAATTTAATTTTATTTTTTATTCGATATATTCTTTATTTACCTTTCAAATGATATTCCCTTTCCAGGATTCCCCCATCCCCAAAAGTCCCATGAGCCCACTTCCTTTCCCATGTTCCCCAATCACCCCTTCCCATTTCCCTATCCTGGTATTCCCCTACACTGCTTCACTGAGCCTTTCCAGGACCAGGGGACTCTCCTTTCTTCTTCTTGGGCATCATTTGATATGTGAGATATTTCTTGGGTATTCCAAGCTTCTAGTCTAATATCCGCTTATCAGTGAGTGCATACCATGTGTGTTCTTTTGTGATTGGGTTGCCTCTAAGGATGACATTTTCCAGTTCCACCCACTTGCCTAATAATTTTAAGAATTAATTGTTTTTAATAGCTGAGTAGTATTCCATAATGTAAATATACCACATTTTCTGTATCCATGCTTCTGTTGAGGGATATCTGGGTTCTTTCCAGCTTCTGGCTATTATGAATAGGGCTGCTATGAACATAGTGGAGCATATGTCCTTATCACATGCTGGGGAATCTTCTGGGTATATGGCCAGGAGTGGTATAGCCAGGAGAAAATGACACCTTTCACAATAGCCACAAACAATATAATGTATGTTGGTGTGATTCTAACCAAATAAGTGAAAGATCTTTATGACAAGAACTTCGTGTTTTTGAAGAAAGAAATCAAATAGGACCTCAGATGATGGAAAAATATTCCATGCTCTTGGATTGGCAGGATTAATACAGTAAAAATGGCCATCTTGCCATAGGCTATATACAGATTCAATGCAATCCCCATCAAAATCACAACTCAGTTCTTCATAGACTTAGAAAGAGCTATTCTCAAATTCATCTGGAATAACAAAAATCCAGGATAGTTAAAACTATTCTCAACAGTAAAAGAACTTCTGGGGGAATCAGTATCCCCGACATCAAGCAGTGCTACAGAGCAATAGTGTTAAAAACTGGATGGTATTTGGGCAGTGACAGGCAGGTAGATAAATGGAATAGAATTGAAGACCTAGAAATGAACCCGCAAAATTATGGTCACTTGGTCATTGACAAAGGAGCTACAACCATCCAATGGAAAAAAAATAGCCTTTTCAACAAATGGTGCTGGTTCAACTGGAAGTCAGCATGTAGAAGAATGCAAATCAATATATTCTTATCTCCTTGTACTAAGCTCAAGTCCAGGTGGATCAAGGACCTCCACATAAAACCAGACACACTGAAACTAATAGAAAAGAAACTGGGGAAGAGCCTTGAGTACATGGGCACAGGGGAAAATTTCCTGAACAGAGCACCAATAGCTTATGCTCTAAGATCAAGAATTGACAAATGGGACCTCATAAAATTACAAAGTTTCTGTATGGCATAGGACACTGTCAAAAGGACAAAAACATCAGCAAGCATATTGGGGAAAGATCTTTACCAATCCTACATCTGATAGAAGACTCCAAAGAGCCAAATAACCCTATTAAAAATGGAGTACAGAGCTAATCAAAGAATTTCCACCTGAGGAATACCGAATGACTGAGACACACCTAAAGAAATGTTCAACATCCTTAATCATCAGGGAAATTCAAATCAAAACAAACCTGAGATTTCACCTCACACCAGTCAGAATGGCTAAGATCAAGAACTCAGAAGAAAACAGGTGCTGATGACGATGTGAAGAAAAAGGAATACTCCTCCACTACTGGTGGTTTTGCAAGCTGGTACAACCACTCTGGAAACCAGTCTGGTGGTTCCTCAGAAAACTAGGCATGAGAGCTGGATCACATCTATCTCAACCTTTTCCACAAGAATCCCTGAGCTCTGCTTGAACTTAGGCTGTGAGTCTCTGCATCTGTTTCCATCTGCTGCTGGATGAAGTCACTCAGGACACAGTTATACTAGGTGACTGTCTGCAAGCACAGTGGAGTATCATTAATTGTGTCAGCTGTTAGTTGTTTCACATGGGATGAGGCTCAAGTTGGGTCAGCCATTGCTTGGTCGTTCCCTTAATCTCTGCTCTATTTTATCTTTGAACCTCTTGCAGGCAGGGCAAATTTTGGGTTTAAGGTTTAGTGGGTGGGATGATGTCCCTGTCCTTCCACTGGTAGTAACCACTTCAGACTTCATATCTGCTGTTGCTAGGAGTGTCAGCTAGCATCACCACTAGACACCCCAGCTCCTCCCTTATCCCAAGACTTCAGCTAGTCCACCCCCAATTTCTGTCCTCTCTCGAAGCCCTCTTGCCTGACATCTCCCCACATCTGACTTCATCCACTTTCTTCTTCACCCCACCTCTTCCACACAGTTCCCTCTTTCCACTGACCTCTGATGACCATTTTTTCCCGTTTATATTAAGATCCAGGCATCCTTCCTTGGATCATTCCTTATTACAGTTTCTCAGGGTCTGTGGAACCTAGCAGCTATCTTGTTCTTAATGGCTAATATACACTTATATGTGAGTACATATGATGTTTGTCTTTCTTGGTCTGTGTTACCTTTCCCAGAATAATATTCTCTCTAGTTCTGTTTGTTCACAATTTCATGTCTTTGTTTCTTTTCTCTTTCTTTTTTTTTAAATATTTTTCTTTTCTTTATTTCTTTTTTTTATTTTTTTATTTTTTATTCGATATAATTTTTTATTTACATTTCAAATGATTTCCCCTTTTCTAACCCTCCACTCCCCGAAAGTCCCGTAAGCCCCCTTCTCTTCCCCTGTCCTCCCACCCACCCCTTCCCACTTCCCCGTTCTGGTTTTGCCGAATACTGCTTCACTGAGTCTTTCCAGAACAAGGGGCCACTCCTCCTTTCGTCTTGTACCACATTTGATGTGTGGATTATGTTTTGGGTATTCCAGTTTTCTAGGTTAATATCCACTTATTAGTGAGTGCATACCATGATTCACGTTTTGAGTCTGGGTTACCTCACTTAGTATGATGTTCGCTAGTTCCATCCATTTGCCTACGAATTTCATGAATTCATTTTTTCTAATGGCATATTTTTATTTTCTATATTCTTTGTTTACATTCCAAATGATTTCCCCTTTCCTGGACCCCCCTCCCCATATGTCCCATAAACCTTCTTCTCTCCATCCCTTCTCCAATCACCTCCCTCCTTTTTTTCTGTCCTTATATTTCCCTCCAATGCTAGATCAATCATTTCCAGGTTCAGGACCCTCTCCATACTTCTACATAGGAGTCATTTGTTATGAGATTTGTGCCTTGGATATTCAGGGCTTCTGGGCTAATTAATATCCACTTATCAGACATTGCATTCCATGTGTATTCTTTTGTGATTGGGTTACCTCACTTAGGATGATATTTTCCAGATCAAACCATTTGCCTGAAATTTTGTGAATTCATTGTTTCTAATTGCTGAGTAGTATTCCATTGTATAAATATACTACATTTTCTGTATCCATTCCTCCTTTGACGGGCATCTGGGTTCTTTCCAGCTTTTGCTATTATAAATAAGGCTGCTATGAACATAATGGAGCATGTCTCTTTATTGCATGCTGGGGAATCCTTTGGGTATATGCCCAGGAGAGATATAGCAGGGTCCTCCGGAAGTGTCATGTCCAGTTTTCTGAGGAACCATCAGACTGATTTCCAAAGTAGTCGTACCATCTTACAGCCCCACCAGCAGTGGAAGAGTGTTCCTCTTTCTCCACATCCTCGCCAATACCTGCTGTCTCCTGAGTTTTTGACCTTAGCCATTCTGACTGGTGTAAGGTGAAATCTCAGGGTTGTTTTGATTTGCATTTCCCTAATGACTAATGATGTTGAGCACTTCTTAAGGTGCCTCTCAGCCATCTGAATTTCTTCAGGTGAAAATTCTTTGTTTAGATCTGTACCCCATTTTTAATAGGGTTATTTGGTTCCCTGGGGTCCAACTTCTTGAGTTCTTTGTATATATTGGATATCATCCCTCTATCAGATGTGGGGTGGGTGAATATCCTTTCCCAATTTGATGGTTGCTGTTTTGTCCTTTTAACAGTGTCCTTTGCCTTACAGAAACTTTGTAATTTTATGAGGTCCCATTTGTCAATTCTTGATCTTAGAGTATAAGCTATTGGTGATCTGTTCAGTATTCCATTGTGTAGTTATAACACATTTTTTTTTTATCCATTCTTCAGTTGAGGAACATCGAGGTTGTTTCCAGTTTCTGGATATGAATTAAAGTTCTACAAACACAAGTGAGCAAGTTACCCTGTGGTATAATGGAGCAGGAAAGATGGCTCAACCATTAAAGGATATACTTACAACCAAAAATGTAACAATTCATAAAATATATATATAATAAAGGATGAGTATATAGCAAAGTTTGGAGGGAGAAATGTTAGGCAGAAAATAATGTAATTCTATTATAATCTCAGAAAATATAACTATACTTTTATATTTAAAAAATAAAATGTATTTTCATAGCAAAAATATATTTAATGATATGTACTCCAATAATTGCATCAAATCTGTGTTACTAACATTTACATTTAAAGCATAAAAAGTAATTTTAATTAATTGCTTTAATTATGAATGCCAATATAATTACTTTCTTATAGTTTGCTTTCATATAGTTTTTATTAGATATTTTCTTTATTTACATTTCAAATATTATCCTCTTTCTGGTTTCCCCTCTGAAAAGCCCCTGTCCCATTCCCTGTTTCTACCTATTCACCAACCCATCCACTCCCACTTTCCTGTCTTGGCATTCCCCTATACTGGGGCATCAAGCTTTCTCAGGGCCAAGGGCCTCTCCTCCCTTTGATGTACAACAGGGCTATCCTTTGCTACATATGTATCTGGAGCCATGGGTCCCTCCATGTATACTCTTTGGTTGGTAGTTTAGTCCCTGGGAGTTCTGGAGGTATTGATTAGTTCATAATGTTGTTTCTCCTATGAGGCTGACAGCTCTTTCAGTTTCTTGGGTCCTTTCTATAGTTCCACCATTGGGAAACCATGAGTTCCAATGGTTGACTGGGAGCACTCACCTCAGATATATAATTTCTATTACATATATATATATATATATATATATATATATATATATATATATATATACATATATATATATGTGTGTGTGTATGTGTGTGTGTTTTATATACAATGATGAGAAATTGATATGTTAAAATAGTCTTATAATATTGGTGAATATCTGTCTCTATACCCGTGTTTCTTTGACTCTTTAATTTTAATGTATAAAAAATTTTCTAGAACTCCATCAGTAATTATTAGGGGAAAGCTCAATATCATGATTTAACCAAAATAAGCAAACAGAAAACAAACAGGATAGCTTTTTTAAAATTGTCTGGGCAAATTAAAAGATTATTAGAATTTACATAAAACTATGAGCTGTGGTACTTCTTGAATATGAATTAATGAGTTCAAATTACTGTAGTTATCTACTATGGTATTTAAAATTACATGAATATAGTTATAAATGATACACATAATTATAAAATATATCATTTGATCCTTGTATATCAATAACATGCAATCACATCAACCATGAAATGATGATCATTCTTGTTTCATTAGTTCTGCATTTTCTACTAATATATAATTTACATTATTTGGATAATTACTAGTAATCATAATACTAGAAATAGAAATTTGTTCTTTATATCTTAAAATATAAATAATTTTACTAATTAAAATATTAGATTATAATGCCTTTACATTACAATCTTAATATAGGATATTATTATAAATTAATGTTGAACATAATCAGTCAACTGAACTTATAAGAAGCATCACGAGTAAGTAGTGAGCATATTTAGAATGTAAGAAATACTTTCTTTAAAAGCTCAAATATTTAGCTCTTCACAAATTGGATTTTTATGGTAAGTATATTAATTTCTTTTCTAGTATTACTTGCAACACTTTATGTTTTAATAACATATTTGAAACTAGTGAAGTCAAAGTGCAATGAAATTCCTTCAGTAAAATATTAGTAACATTTTTAAATCCATAATAATATTTCAAGCTTAATACATTTGAACATTAGTTCACATGCAGTATTATATTTCATTAACTTTGGTCTAAACACAAAAGCTCCTCCTTTCATTCATTCTTTATTTTACTGGCAAATGTGGTTCTTATCTGTAGCCAAACACAGTTGTAAAATAACAAATGGTTATTTACATTGAATCTGATCAAAAAGTTGATGGAAAATTGGTTACAAGGTACCATCACAGTTTCATGTGTATACTAGAGTTCTCCACCCTATCTGAAAACCATTATTAGGTTGTCTACAATAACACAGCCTGTATAACGAATAGCAATATGGTAAAATAGTCAGCGTGTAATTAGAAGAATGAGAAGGGATATCATCCTCTTTCTAAAAGAGAAATCTACAAAGGGATTTTGTTAAAAAAGGAAATAGAGACAAAGAGATAATGAAATAAAAACCATGTCCTTCCTTAAAGGCTGTTTGCATTCAATTCAACCCCAGAGCTTTCTGCAATGGTAATTAAAACCCAGCTCACACTGGGAAAATAGGGGTTCATTCTTTTGTACAGTACAAGAAATACATTAGTGAGACCATCATACCTGAAAATATTCCCACCACAATAAAATGTATGTCTGGTTTAATTTCTTGACTCATAGGACTCATAGGCCATTTCCATGATTTCCTAGAAAATGTGGACAAAACGCACATACAAAGCTGCCTGATACTCCCTAGTTATGTGTTTTTATTTAAGGCATTTAGTGGGTTTTCTCAGATGTAACATGAAGAAATATGATTCTATGTCCATGAAACCTAGAATCTGACAGAAATTCTTCTGTTCCATAGGATACTGTTGATATGACAATTGTTTAAAAAGGTAACTGTTTCTTTGCTCATGAACAGTAATGACATCTACCACTCTATAATAAATACAGTTAGTAGAAATGTACCGTTTATCCAGAAGTTGGTTGGGTGGCCAAGAACTTAAGACTAGATAGGCCAGTGGCCTAGGGCAAAACCAAATACCATTTTTCTGCTAAAGGAATTTAGCCATGAAATGACTTTGTGACTTTCTGTTATATTACAAAATGACTTTCAGGCAACATCAGAGAAGCTTTCTCCAAGAGGTGATAAGAATGAAATAGAGGCCCACAGCCAGGTAATTTACAGAGAGTTAGAGTTGGAACACTTAGCCCTAAAATGATGTCCCCATTAAAACTCTCTTCTCAGTGTTCAGGTTCAGGTAACTATGCTGCAGAGAAGGAATAAAATTTCTAAGATCAGGAGAAGATTAAGGATATCAAGGAGTTAATGCTTTTTAGGAACAACATGTTCATACACATACAAATTTACAGAGTCTGAGGCAGCATGGGTCTGAAACTGATACTAGAACTAAAAGAAGTACACATATGTGTGAATAACAAATTCAGAAGCTATCTCCAATTGATATCCACATGCAATTGCAAAATTAGAATTCTTAGCAAGAGTCTTACTGAGGAAACAAAAAACTCTTAGGGGTAGGATCTATGCCTAGTAGTTGACAGTCAAATGGCCAACACAAAACAAACTCAATAATATCTTGGAAATTTATTTGTCTCATAATGTTAAGTCAGAGTATTTTTGTTTATTTTTGTTGTTGATATTGCATATATTATGTATATATTGCATAAAATACACTGGCATATATATTATCGCTCCAGGTATGTGTGTGTTAACATGTATACCCAGATGAGAGAAGATATGAGGCAAACTAGGAATAGTATAGAGAGGAAGAAACTGTAAAAGAAAGAAAAAAAAGGAAAAAGAGAAGTAATTCAAGTGAATTTCTGGTGGGAATGGCAATCAATGCAGATTCTTTAAAAAACAATTTAGATTGTTCAAGAAAAGAGTTGATTTTGGAGAAACCTTGTGATATATATTTCTCCTCTGGACACACACACACACACACACACACACACAAACACAGACATGCAGAAATGTAAACTTAAATATTTGTAGAATATTTCCATGGTTGATACATAGATGGGTAAAATGTGTATTTTTGTTTAGTGGTTTAGTATTCAGGAACTAAAAATGGAATGAACTTAATATATGCAGCAACATTGAGGTATCAATAAAAAATTTTGAAGAAGGAAGAAGTCAGATGCAAAGGCATCTACTGAACAATTACATTTATTTATGTTGGCAAGAATAGGCAACACCATGGAGACAGCAATTCCTCATCATTATTCAATGACAGAGAGGAAAGAACTGAGGGATTTTAATTTGGGGGTTATGGAATATTTCTTAAAACAAAGCTGTATATTAAAATATGGTACTTATTCTAAAATACTTAATAGTAAATGATCACAGTGTCAAATTTGATTCTAATGCATCACAATAACATTAAAAAATGTATGGACCAAGAAAAACTATGATGGCAGCAGCCACCCAAATACACTATGAAGTTCCAAGGAGTCTTTGAGACCCATTGAAGCACAAAAGGGTAGCACTGAAGTGGAATTAGAGAACATAGGGCCCACATTAGCAACTAAGAAATAAAAAGGCAAATTGTATGATAAGATGCTTTTAAAAGGTGGATTCATAAAATTCAAAAGAAAAATGGCTGAAGGGAGCTATGTCAGATAAGATGCTTTTAAAAGGTGGATTCATAAAATTCAAAAGAAAGATGGCTGAAGGGAGCTGTGTGGTCAGAGAACGACAATACTTTTCACAGCTTTGTCTGAGCCAACCAGTCTCAAGCACAAAGGTCGTGCCCCATGAGATGGACAGCTGCCTGCACAGAGGACAGGGAGCTATTCACTGGCCTGGAGCACCTACAGAAAGAAGTCATTACAGAATATGGTCAGTCCTAGGTTCCCTGGCCCAGTTCCAGCATGGAGCCACCCTGTGGTTGTAAACTTTGCTGCCTGTCCTGTTGGAACATGGAAAGTGTGGGGCAGCCTTGCTGCCTACAGTGTACAAATACAACAGCCATGCCTGGCAGCCACCATGGAGAATAAGGGGATGCAGAGAAGGCCTGGCACTCTGCCAGAGACATGTTATTACTGAATAGGGCTAGATCTAGGCCTGTGAGCCACTCTGCTTGCAGCCTATGTGCTTACCTGATTGGGAGACTGACATCAAAGAGCTACAGAGCTTACCACTCCCTATAAGCACAATAGTCTAGTTTGTGGAGCATCAGGGAAGCAGACACTGAGAGCAGAGAGCTGTGCCACAGACAGGAGCTTTCACAAACAACTGCCTCCACCCCACACCTGCTGCCCAGATGACCTGCTGAACTGCAACATTGACTCAGGACTAGTGTCTATGGTGCTTCAGATACTAGAAACCTTGACCCTACCAACAATTTGTTGCAATGAATACATGCATGTAAATATATATATATATATATATATATATATATATATATATATATATCTCACATGATTCACTATGGTTTCCAATTTTTCTAAGATGAATAATCATTCATTAATGAAGAAATGGGGAAAAACATGTCCAGTTTTTAGAGAGACATCAAACTAAAGACAAAGGTATTGCGACAATTGCCAGAGAAGCCTGCAGTAGAGTGGAGAACATGCCGTTGTTATGTAGGCTCTACAGAGTGGTGTGCAACAAGCTGAAGCTTGCACAGACTCAGAACTTGAACAGGATGCACAGTCACACCATCACCCTGGATCCGAGTAAGGGCAAGCACGTCCAAAATGAAAAATGGCTTATTCTCTTAATTAGACCTCTAAGGTCCTCTAAGACCTCTATGTCCATGCTGCCCTTGAAGGCCACTTTAGTGTCCATTATCCACTGTCTTAGTCTATGTTGAAAGCCAAGGTTCATGCGTATTTCTTGTGACCGACAACAGCAGGTAGCTCCATGGCCCAAGTTTATGGCTCAAGTCCGTGGACCAAGTTACCACCAAAAATCACATAGATGTCTGTGGTCTGTTCTATCACCTGAAGCCATGCTGATGTCCATGGGTAGAGTCGTCACTTAGGGCGGTGTCTAGATCCATGGTGTAATTGAAGCTGGGGGCTGTGTTGATGCCTGTGACCTGGGCTACCACCAAAGTTCTTGTAGATGTTCATGTAATGTGCTTCTAACCAAAGCCATGTTGATGGGAGAGGACTGTCATGCCTCTGATGGCCAAGCATAGTTCTGAGGTCCTACTGCATCCAGCGATGTGTTGATGTCTATTGCTAGTGTTACCATAATGTCAAGCAGTTGTACATGGTCTGGGTAATTTCCTGAGTCCTTGTTGATGTTAGTGGTCTATGGTATGATCTAGCCTGTGGCACATGCTGATATCTGAGACCATGTGGAAGTCCAAGATCTATGCTTTCACTGACAGAGCACGGATGTTAGTTTTACTCTGATATTGATGACTGCAGATTCACAATTTAGAAAGGGGACATAGTAGGCATATGTGACAATTCCTATTCCAGCATTGCCAAAAGGAACAACACTCCACACATGATGGATTGTGGCAAGTGGTTGGGTGGGGAAGGACTCATTTTTCTTCTAGTGGCTGGCTGCTGGGATTTTGACCATACTTTAGTAAGTTTAAGGGTAACACAATTTGGACTTTTTTGGTAGGAAAGTCACAAAGTTTGGGTTGACAGATCTAAAAGTACTGTGAAGTGAGTGATCGAAATTTCATGATGTGAAAATATCAAACAATAAAAATATTATGAGTAATATATTGAAATAATCAACTTTTTTAAAACTTTAAAACACCAAAGAAGTACTTTTTATGGATAAATAGTCAATACTTAAATAACATGAGTGATACCTATAAGTATCCATTCAGGTAAATAAATCCATGTAGGGAAAATTCTGTCACTTGAGCTTAATCTTGCAATGATATCTTGAAATTTAGTTTAGTTAAATTTTATGGTATTGGTAGTGATGATGGTTTCATGGGTATGTGTTTATTATGCAAATCATCAAATAACGTACATTAAACATAGATGGTCTTTAAATGCCAACTGAATACATTTAAAAGTGGTTTAAAATGGAGCAAAATATATAGTCTGGCAGCAAATTTATTTATAAAAAAGCTTTATGACATATTCATTTAGGGATACATTCATGCAGAAGTACGGTCTATCTCAAGATGTGATTTTGATTCAACACATACACTTTTTTGCTGTTTCTTGCTGGCTTATTAAGGAAAGATAGTTTCTAAATTACTTATTAATGTCTATCTTTTCTATGTCTATAGTCCATCATCTAACAATTTATCATCTCTCTATATAGATAGATAAATAGATCATCTGTCTATCTATCTATCTATCTATCTATCTATCTATCCATCTATCAGCTATCTTCCTATCTAGCCATCTATTTGTTTATAATCTATCATCTATATGTCTATCACCTCTCTTTGGCTATTTTATATTATCTGTCAACCTATATCTTTGTCTTTGTATTATTTTACTAGCTATTTTCATGTAATTTTTAATACATCCATAATTTAAAAGGAAAGAAAGCTATTATTGGCTGAAAATTTCAAAGGTTTCAGTCCATTTATTCCACTTCTGTTCTTTCTGACAAAAACATTAGACATGAGCAGACAGCGGGGCAAAGTGTCTGTTTTTGTGGTAAGCAGTGATATATAAAGAGAGAAATCTCTCTCTCTCTCTCTCTCTCTCTCTCTCTCTCTCTCTCTCTGTTTGTTATACACACACATGCAAAACAAACATATACACATAACACAATCACATGGGCATAGACAGAGATAAAAAAGAAATAGAAATAGAGAGACAATGAGAGAGAGACAGATAAGAGAGAAATGAGAGATGAGAGAGGGCCTGGCATTGAAACCTCAAAGCTCACCTCTAGGGACAGACTTCCTCCAACGATGGAAGACTCAGCTTTCTCCTAATTGTTCTGACCTTTTCAAGGAGTCCCACTCATTGGTATTTAAGCACTCAAGTGTAGGAGCCTATGGGGTCAGAATCTTCTTCAGACCACCACAGGTGCCATCAGATCTTTCGCAAAGGTTTCTTATTAACATCACAGGCATCAAGGCATATGTTGGGGAAAAAGCCCTTGCTCTTTTTCATCCATATTCCTTCCTTTTCATTTTTTTCCTTTTATAGGTTGTGAATTTTGCTACCTCAATTATTTACAGCCCTTTTCACTTATATATTTTTTGCTTCATATTTGCTCAAAATAGCACATTATAAATGCTTTTAGATTGTCTATATTAAGTAATATGTTTTCATGGTTTAAGTTGGGAGATCTCTCTGATAGATATGTTAATAAGGATGAGTTACTAATGATCCTTTACATTGTATTATAACTGAATGATAGTTCAAGACATCATAATTTGTCTGATTAGAAACTATGATGAGAGTGATTTGGCTTTTGATGACTAGAAATAAAGTCTAACCATTTGTCATATAAAATAGTCAAAATATTATTAGCTCCATCAATGATAGAGTAGTATTTATTGAATTATATATTATTTTACTAGGAGAAATGATACTATCATGAAGAATTATATATCAGAAGTTCTCTTAGTGAATATGTTTGTGTCAGTTAATAAAATATAGTAGATACATCAATCTTCCACATAGTAGAGGGATGATTCTGAATACAAAGTCTCATTTTCATTACTCATTCCTTTTTGCTTGGCAGAAACAGGTTCTCTGATTTTCCAGACAACTCTCCACATTGGAAAGCATAGTGAATGAAGAGGTAAAACTACTTGTAGAAGAAGTCTTAGGTTTGGAGTCAAGAGATTGTTTCAGCATTCCAAGTAAGCAAGCAAGCTTTAGCACTGTTTTAATCATTCTTCTAGAATTTATAATATGTTTGCTTGACCCCTGATGTGAAGTATTGAACATTTTATGTTATTAACTATTTTCTTCACAGTCTGAATGTTAACTTTCTATAAGAAAAAGATATGGAAAGGGAAAACACACATTCTCTTGTATTTTAAGTTTCCTCTATAGAAAACTGTGTGCTACAAGATGAGTAGATGTTGCAGCAGGTTGAAGATTTTCTATTGCTGTTATTCTACAAGAATAGGTTTTATACTCTTAATGAATCTATTTACTAAAATATTAATTATCATAATAATTCTCAATCCTTAATACAAATTTTATGCTGGCTATATGAAGTCATAATCCACTAACTTAAAAATATGTAATTCACAAGATTATGTACTTAATAAAATGAGTATGATTTTATTTTCCAAACACATGAAATTACTGATGGTCCTATGCAAGCTCATCCTCATCTAAGAAAATAGGAATGATATCTTGTTTCTTTTATTAAAGTACTTAATGCTCTTGTACTAGGTGAGGTGTATACTTCCACTCATATATACAGGGTCTAAAAGAGAGTGACATATTGACAGTGTGGTTAGTGTATATTTAAGATTTCTTGTCATTTTTTCTGTGTTTCTGCATACAGTAGATTTGAAAATGATTTATGACTCATGTACAAGATTGGTTAGTGTTAAAGTTACCACAGCAATTATTCACAGTGTGGTTTGCTTGCTCTTGCTGACACAAGTTGTGGTTGTGTGATTGTAATGCAAAGGAGAATAAATGCCAAACATTATGTATGTGAAGCACACTCAATATTTAGAAAGGATCTTATTGTTTAATTTTGCCTTCATAGTTATTATGTGTGGGTACAAAAAGAAATCACAGTTTTATTAGTAAACATGTATATTGTAGTTGAAGGGTTGTGGATGCATTTTTAAAATTTTGTATAAATGAAGAAACTTAGGAAGAAACAGCTACTATATCCTTGAGAATTTGAGTTTCTATCTGCAAATGAAAGATGTAGGCTTTCTTCAGAAGCCATTTTCTTGACTAGCACTTACTTTTTCAGTAATTGATTTTTGTTATATGTATGCTATTCAGGTAGATCAATAACATAATTTTATTCTGTATGCACATATAGTTTATAACTTTTATTTTTATCCTGTTTTGAGATGCAGTTTTACAACTTCAAAGTCTGAGCTAAAATCAGTATTGAAACTTTAGTTGCAAAGCTCCTGGGATGTATTTTTTTTCTTGACACCAAAGCTCATATATAGGTAGACAGGCCTGGGAAGGAGAAGTTTAAAAAAATATCCCTTTCCTTTGTTCTTCAATAAATATGCAAAAGCTTCCCAATAAGGAATTAATGTTGGATAAATATTAGTATGATGCAACATAGTAGAAAATATTCCAGATATGGGATGTGTGCACATAAGTACTGCATTTTCAGGGCTGTTAAGATTGGGGTACTCACTGAATGTATCAACAGGATAGTATTTTTATTTTAAAGATTATTTTACAGAAACACTTTTCTTCTCACTTTTTAATACAGTCATTTGGCAAATGTTCTTGTGGTATTTTTATGTGCAAGACGATTATAGAAATTATAAATTCTTTATCTGATTACATATGTCCTTCACACATTGTGTATCCTTTCAGTTACAATTATATTAAAATCTTTTAAATATCCTACTATGCTGCTTGAATTGGAACAGAGTCTTCCTTTCTCCCTCAACTGTGGGAAGAGGCAAGTGATTTTACCCGCCCCCAAAAATAAAATAAGAGCACTTAACCTGGTACGATTTATCTGTTTTTCTTTTTCCAGTTTACTGAAAAATTTCAATTAAGACTCATTCTTTTCCATTCCCTAAAGAGCCCTCCATGTTCCAATACACTGGTCAGATTATTTGGACCCTGCCCCGACTCACCCAGGATGGTGTAATGGGAAGCAACAGGGAGTACCTAACCTGTATTAATTACAGAAACCAATTTTGATAGAAGCCTCTAATATGAGAGTATAAACAATGATTCTCTCTGTGTGTTTTGCTTACTTCATTCAATAAGATAATTTTAAATTCAATCCATTTACTAGAAAACTTCATCACTTCAATTTATAAGAACTGAAGAGTATTCCATAGCCTATATCCACAACATTTTCATTGCAGTCTTTTTTTTTTTTTTTTGACTGCAGGACATATAAGTTTTTTTCCTACTTCCTAGCTATTGAGAATAGATCAGCAACGGATGACATCAACAAACAGGGCAACAAGAGGATGCTAAGGTCCTGAGGCCACAACTATACACAGAGATGACAGGAAACTGAAGAAATTTGGGATCAACAAAGGTTGTCCTCCCTGGGGATGATTACAGCAATTGATTGTTTGGTGTCTAATGATCAGTGCCAAAACCATACACTCAAATAATATAATATGAACTCAATAAGTTTTATTTAGGAATATATATGTGTATGAAAATAATAACAATTAATGAAGAACAAAGAGCCAAGATTTTGAAAGCAAGCTGGGAGCATCCAAAAGAACAAAAAGCACAACAACAGCAAAACATCATCATCAACAATAAAAAACACTTTGGAGGGAGAGAAAGGAATGGAGAAACAATGTTATTAAATTATATTTTAAAATAAAAAATGTAAAATATAATACCAAAAGAAAGAAAATGTAAAAGACAAAATCTACTCAGAAACCATTTCTACAAATTAGTGACTTGAAACTAAACTACTAGCGCTACATGTGGACAGGATTTTATGAGTTGTGGGGCAGAAAATCTGCATAAGTTTACATGCAATACAAGATACTATCTTCCTTCCTAGTGGACCATCAGCACTAAATAGTAAAGACCTGATTACTGAAGACATTGCACACTCTGAATAGGAGAGACTAATCAAATTATATTTGCACCAGAAGCACCCTCATTAATAATCATAACACATGGCAGCTGGAAGATGTGAGTTACGTTGCTGGAGAGTAGAAGGGTGATAGTCATTTGTTGGTTTGAATCAAAGTCGGCCCCATAGACTCATAAGGAATCGCATTATTGGAGATGTGGCCTTGTTGGAGGAAGAGTGTCACAGGAGGGTAAGCTTTGAGATTTCAGTATTATGTTCCTCAAAAATTGATATGTAATTAATCTGTCTTCTAAATATTTGTGTTTATACTTATGGCCTAGTTTAGCCTTCAATTCTGGCCAGAGAAGTCATTTTAGTCAATCAAAGAATGAAACTTGAAAACAAAAATGCTGACAATAAAGGATAGCCTAGTAATTGATGCAAACAGGACATCGATGTCACTCTCTGTGAGGCTAAATAAGCATCAAAGAAAGGGCAGAGTGTTGTGGGAAGTGGAGAATGGAGAGGAATTCAGTAGACATGGTCTTCTGGATAGTATATTGTTTTTTCAATTAAGAACACAGAGAGGCTGGAACTACCTCCATAGGGGTCATCAAAATAGGAGAAGAAGGAGGAAAAGGAGGAAGGGGAGAGGAAAAAAGGAGGAACTGGGAAGAAGGATAAATGGAGGGAAGGGAAAGCAAACACAAAGAACAAAGAAATAAACTGAAGGAAGGTAGGGAAAGGAGAGAAACAGGTCATGGCCATAGAGTGGAGTGCTGGTGAGAAAGAAGAGTTACTGACAGTAGGAATGGAAAAGAGTGTTGTGGGTTAATGTAATTTCTGTTCGTTATATATGATATGACATTGTCTATGTATTCTTTCTTTTACTTCCATTTTAGACTCCCCATTTCTCTCTCTCTCGGCCTCCCTCTCTCCCTTTCTCCCTACTTCCCTTCCTTCCTTTGTTCCTTCCTTCCTTTCTGTCTATCTTTTATTTATTCATATTTTGTATTTTTATTTTTGAGAAGAATCTCATTCATGTCTTAGTGTAACGACATGACAGTAGGAATACCAATTGCATGCCATTGTATTCTCTTCACATATTCTCACCACTCTCCAGATATCCAAAAATCAGACACACTCATCAAAAGCTCAGGTCCTTGTTCTGAACTTATTGGGTTTTCATGAAATTAATTTTCCTTTGGTTTTCAAACTGTGATCCCTTCCTGGTAGCCAGCCAAGACTGCTATTAGTTGTGACAGGGAACTCATATTCCTTTTCACATTATTAATTTTCATCCTTAAAAATTGAGAATATTATACATGTGAATTACTCTTTCCTTGATAGAAAATTATATGGAATATCTGTACCATCTTTCAAAGTTTGCATGGACAATATAAGGCCTCTTAAAATATTTTTCCTTCCTTTAAGCATTTCCATTAAATATAATTTACTTAAGAAATATGTATTCTTTAAAAGTATTTCCAGTTCTGGAAAGTAATACAATATTTTTAAATAGGGAAACAAGAATAGCAACAAAATACCCTTGGGGTTTGAGGAATAACTCAATAGTTAAGTACACCTGATATTCTTGCAGAGGATTTGAGTTTGATTTCCAGTTCCATACATTGGCTCATAACTATTCTTAACTCCATTTCCAGGGCATCTGAAACAATCTTGTGACCTATGCAAACACTAGGCACACATATGGTGCAAATACTTATAAGCAAGTAAAATGTTCATACACATACACTAAACACATCTATAAATATAGGAGCTAGAAAAAGAGTACACATGGAGCAACCTGTGGCTCCAGCCACATATGTAACAGAGGATCAATGGGAGGAGAGGCCGTTGATTCTGTGAAGGCTCAATACCCCCCAGTATGGGGGAATGCCAGGACCAAAAAAACAGGAATGGGTGGGTTGCTGAGCAGGGGTAGGGGGTAGGGAATAGGGGGTTTTCAGAGTGGAAACCAGGACAGAGGATAACATTTGAAATGTAAATAAACAAAGTATCTAATAATTTTTTAAGAAAGATTCTTAAGGCTATTGTAGAAATCTAAAGACCTCATACTCTTTAAAATAGTGAATTTTACTTAGAGTTCAGAACAAGAATAGAAACTAAGGTATTTAACAAACATGTTTTGATTTTGGCCTTGTTTATTTCTGGTATATAAATGGTTATAAAACCACTCGCCCATTCATATACACATATGTATATCTATATGTGTATATGACTATTACTCTTTTTTCTCTTTTTTATTGAATATCGTCTTCATTTACATTGCCAATGGTAAAACCTTTCCTGATTTGCCCCTCCCCTTGCCTCCAAGGTTTATCCCCTCCTCCTGGCACACTCCGATCTCCACCCCCCTGGTTTCCCTTTGTTGGGGCCTCTGTTGAGCTTTTACCTGAACAAGGACCATTCTTCCCACTGATGTCCAACAAGGCCTTCCTCTGCCACATTTTTGTCTAGAACCATGTGTGCCCCTTGGTTGATGATTCAGTCCCTGGGAGTCTTGGGGCGTCTGGGTGGCTGAAATAGTTGTTCTTCCCATGGGGCTGTAAACCCCTTCAGCTCCTCCATTGGGGACCCCATCCCCAGTCCAATAGTTGGTTTCTAGCATCTGCCTCTGTATTTGTAAGGCTCTGGCAGGGCCCCTCTGGAGACAACGATGGCATGCTCCTTTTGGTATACACTTCTTGTCATCCATAGTAGTGTTGGGGTTTGGTGACTGTTTATAGTATGTAAGTGTTACTCAGGTTGACACTTTCTAGTTCCATCTATTTGCCTAAGAATTTCATGAATTCATTGTTTTTAAGAGCTGAACAGTACTCCATTGTGTACACCACAGTTTCTATATCCATTCCTCTGTTGAGAGACATCTGAGTTCTTTCCATCTTCATACCACTCCTGGGCATATACCCAGATGATGTTCTTAAATGTAATAGGGACACAAGTTCCACTATGTTCATAGCTGCCTATTTATAATAGCTAGACTATTACTCTTGAGAATATATCATTTTAATGTAACTCAGTGCTGTTCTGAGATTTTCAATTAAAAATACATTGAAGCCCATTTATGACATACTGTTATACACAATACTGTCCAGTATATCTGTTACTCAGACTCTCATTAAAACAGGAATAAAGTATCATTTTAGAAGGTAATAGAAATATCCTTAGGATTGAAAATTTAGTTAGTTGATATAAAAGAAATAGAACCCAGAAATTTAAACCACTTTTTCATATTTTCTTTAATAATAGATGAGAGCTGATTCATAAATCACAACATATATTTAATGATCATCAATTTGTCACAGATAATTAAGAAATGCTATGATTAATTATGTACTACTACTACAAAGTGACTTCTGTGACTAATTAAGCAATAGAAAAATATAAGTATGATTTAACTTAAAAGTAGTTAAAAATCAATATAAAATTCTATATTAATATCAAGATGAAAGATATATAAACATAAAGTCAAATTTAGGTCTAATACTTCAAAAATCTTAGAATCATTTTTAAATTTATTTATGAGTACAACCATACTAATTCAATTAATTACTTAGTGGATGGATTGAATAGAAAAAATATGGAATACTGTATAAGTCCAAATCATAATATATTAATGATTTGTACTTAATTATAAGAAATAGTTACATTAAACATACAGGAAGGATTCATTCATTTGTTTGTAGAAATATGCTTTAAGATTCTGCTCTGCTAAACAGTGTATCAAGGTTTAAGAAGAAGAGTGGAAATGGAAATGGAAGAGGAAGGGCTGATTAGGAGTTATATAGAGACTATGGCAGCAGGCAATGAAGAGAAAGTTATTACTATAGTTAAGGAAACCATTAGCATTGACCTAGAAGATGGAGAATAATCGAACCAACAGAATAACTGGGAAACAGAGATATGATGGAAACAACTCAGGGTTTTTATGTTTGTTTGTTTGTTTCTTTTGCATGAGCATAATACTTTGAGGTTAAAAGTAATTGGATAAACAGCATCACAGTACTTGAAGTTCTAGCTAAAGCAATTAGACAAAATAAGGAGGTCAAGGGGATACAAATTGGAAAGGAAGAAGTCAAATTGTCACTATTTGCAGATGACATGATAGTCTACTTAAGTGGCCCGAAAACCTCCACCAGAGAACTCCTAGATCTGATAAACAACTTCAGCAAAGTGGCTGGTTATAAAATCAACTCAAGCAAATCAGTTGCCTTCCTATACTCAAAGGATAAGCAGGCTGAGAAAGAAGTTAGGGAAATGACACCCTCACAATAGCCACAAACAATATAAAGTATCTTGGTGTGACTCTAACCAAACAAGTGAAAGATCTATATGACAAGAACGTCAGATCTCTGAAGAAGGAAATCGAAGAAGACCTCAGAAAATGGAAAAATCTGCCATGCTCGTGGATCGGCAGGATTAATATAGTTAAAATGGCCATCTTGCCAAAAGCAATCTACAGATTCAATGCAATCCCCATCAAAATCCCAACTCAGTTCTTCACAGAGTTAGAAAAAGCAATTCTCAAATTCATCTGGAATAACAAAAAACCCAGGATAGCTAAAACTATTCTCAACAACAAAAGAAATTCTGGGGGTACCAGTATCCCTGACTTCAAGCAATACTACAGAGCAATAGTGTTAAAAACTGCATGGTATTGGCACAGTGACAGATAAGTGGACCAATAGAATAGAATTGAAGATCCAGAAATGAACCCACACACCTATGGTCACTTGATCTTCGACAAAGGAGCCAAAAACATCCAGTGGAAAAAAGATAGCCTTTTCAACAAATGGTGCTGGTTCAATTGGAGGTCAGCATGCAGAAGAATGCAAATTGATCCATTCTTATCTCCATGTACTAAACTTCACTCCAAGTGGATCAAGGACCTCCATGTAAAACCAGACACATTGAAACTAATAGAAAAGAAACTGGGAAAGACCCTAGAGGACATGTGCATGGGGGAAAAGTTCCAGAACAGATCACCAATAGCTTATGCTCTAAGATCAAGAATTGACAAATGGGACCTCATATCAATCAATAAAAAGTAAAGTATATGTGACTAATTACTGTTAATAGATTATCACATAATGTATTTCTTGTCAACAAAATGGCAAAATTATGGTACGTTAACCTTATTTTTGAATTTTAACAGGTTTTTCAAAATATTTAAATATTAGCAGTCTGTTCCCTTAATCATTTAGCTACCTTTATGGGTTTCGGGAAGGATTGAAGACCCTAAAGGGGATAAGAACTTCACAGAAAGACAAACAGTGTCAACTAACCTGCATGCTTTGGAGATCTCAGAGACTAAGCCACCAAATTGAAAGCATAAACTGCCTGGGCCAAGGACCTAGGCACAGATATAGCAGACAAGCAGCTCAGTCTCCATGTAGGTACCCAAGAAACTAGAGTTTGGGCAGTCCCTAAAGCTGTTGCCTAACTGTGGAATCCATTATGCAACAGGGCTGCTTTTTCTGGACATGGTGGGAGAGGATGTGCCTAACTCTACAGATACTTGATGCATCAGGGTAGAGGAAAATTGGGGTTGGATACCTTCTCAGATTAAAAGGAGAGGGGAATTGGGGAGGTATGAGGGGGTACCTGGTGGGAGGCAGTGTTTTTAATGTAAATAAGCAAATTAATTAATTTTTTATTTAATATTTAAACATTAGAACATCAAACATTCTCGCCCAAGCACTCCATCCAACTATTCAGATGTGTTCTTCATCCAAAGTGTCTCCTATAAATAACAAGGAACCTGAACACATGAAACTTCAACAATATAACTGCCTTGTAAATGTAACTTTTATTTGCCAGATGTAATTGTTAGTTCAGTGTCTAACTGCTGAATAAGCTCACATTTTCCTTTTTTTTCATTCTTTTTTTTTTTTTTTGTTTTGTTTTTTTTATTCCTTTCTGAACTTTGGCTGCCTGGTTCAACTCAGCTATTCTGGCTCAAACTCTTCCCTAAGCTAACAGATTTGATTTGCTCCTCACTGAATTGTTCTGTTTGGACTGAAGCTAACTTTTGCAATTTGTTGTAATTTTCTGGCTCCTCCTTAGTCTTTGACATCACCTGCCAGAAGTGCACAAAATGGATGGAAATGAACTCAATTCAAATATACTGATTCCTGCACTGAACTTAAAAATCACCAAACTGATTTAACAACATGCCTTCTCTCTGCACTATCATCATCAGCTTCTCTTACTGTGCTGTTCTTGTAAAAGTTGAGCTTATCCTATCTCTGTCAAGTCTTTTTCTGGTTTATCACTTTGTCTGGCCCTCAATTAGATGCCATTCTCAAACATAGCTGCTTCTTTCTGCAAACTTACCATCTACCTTCATTGTTTGGGATTAAAGGTGTGTACTAAGGATGTGTTTGCATTTCAGATAGAGGGACTAAAGGTGTCTTATTCCAGCCATATTATACAGACTAGAAGGTTTTCAGATATGATCCCTTGTAAGTGCAGCCATGTTACTGGATTAAAATTCTTACAAAGTTCCTAAAATAGATGTTATCTCCTTAATCGAAAGGAAATTGTTGAGTGTTTGTTACACACATAATTTTATCTCCATGAATTTCTTAAAATCATTATTATCAATATAGCAAGGAAAATTATCTAAGAAGGAAGAAGTTAATATATAACAAAATCCCGATCTTGCTCAAAAGAACTCAGGTATATATACTTTGTAAATGAAAGTATTGGGTAGAAAACTCCTGTAAAACATACTCCATTGACTCTATTTCCAAAGCAATATCCCATGGTGATTTAAAGGATAGACCTCAAAATCAAAACTGAAGACACTGGAACGGATATAACTCTTCTTTCATTGTTGTAATATCTAGAAAGATTTGGAGAAAATTGAGATGGTTAGAAATAAAGAATAGCATTGAATTAATCCAGAGCTTTCAATAATATAATATTTTACCTTTGGCATGACATATAAACCAAGTAATAATATGGGATATTTAGCAAAATTATATAAATATAAAGTAACATTATGTTGATAATATTAATTGAAGAAAAATATATAATAAAATTTGTGGATTGAAACTTATAAGGATAGAGAGTTAAATTTGAGCTCTATTTTCTACAATTTGATATTTAAGAATTATGTTCTAACGATAAGAAATTGTTAATCAATAGAAGAGCATGCTTTTTATGGGAACTAATTCTAGCAGTTGATACATCTATGAAGAATAATAAAAGTATTAGTTATGTGGTAGAACAGACATGCTTTATAGTGATACATATCTAGTAGAGTGGCTAGAACATAGTGATACATAGGATATAGTGAGGCATTTCCTGTAGAATGGCTAGTTCAAATCTCATAGAACTCTAAGAGTTTTGGTGTAGAATAAAACAATTATGAAACTAATTTAATCAATATCTATCTATCTATTAACTTTTCTCTTTATCAATTTTTCTATCTATCTACCAATCGATAGACTTATGGATCAATCTATAGCTACCTATTTATTCATCCTTAAATAAGTTAATGACCACCAAAAACACAGGGAATAAATAATCTCAGTCCAGCAAAATATAAAGAATGAAATCACCCACAAGCACACACACACATGCACATGCATGAACATACACACTCCACACCACACCATATACCACCACCACCATCTGTACCACCACCAAAACAACAACAACAACAGCAACAAAAAAGTAACAGAAATCAAGTATAATTGGCTCTTGATATTTCTCTGTATCAATGCTCTAATTTTCCTATTAAAAAGATACAGACTAATATTTTGCATGTGAAAACTGGATCCATCATTCGACTGTACGTAAAAAATACACCTCACAAACACAAATAGAGATCAACTCAGTATAAATAGCTGGAAAAGTTATACCAAGTACGTGGACTTACAAAAACATGCAAATGTATCAATTCCGCAATCCAAAGTAATAAAAATCGACAGGAAAAGATACTATATACACATCAAAGTAAAAAAAGAAACAAGAGGACACTAAATTGTTAATATCTATGCAACAAACAAAAGGACATGTAAGTTTTTAAGAGAAACACTACTGCAGTTTACATAACATATTGATCCTCACACACTGATAGTTGGAAAATTCAGCATACAGGTTTTGCAAATAGAGCAACCAAACAAAAAATAAACAGAATAATGCTTGCAGTAACAGACATTATAAACCAAATATAGACAACAGATATTTAGAGAGCATGTTACTCAAACAGAATAGAATATACCTATTTCTTTGTGCCTAATGGAACTTTCTCCAAAACTGACCACATATTGAAATATAAAGCAAGTTTCAATAGCTACAAGAATGTTGAAACAACACTCTGTATCCTATTGGACCACCACAGATTAAATCTGGATAGGTTGAGCAACAGGATCATCAAAGAGCTTACAAACTCATGGAAACTGCATAACTAACAAATTAAATGTGTAAGATTGATCAGCACTAAATCTAACAATTAAATGGAAGATTTTCTAGAACCGGCTGATAATGAGTACGCAATATACCCAAAACTTACAGGGCACAATGAAGGCCATTCTAAGTGTCACGTTCACAGCATTAAGTGACTACATAAAAACTGGTAAGAACTTACACAAACAACCTGAATGTCCATCTGAAAATTCTAGATCAAAAAGAATGCCCAACCACAATTCATAAACGACAATAAATAATCAGATTCAGTGATGAAATCAATAAAATAGAAACAATAGAAAACACAAGGAATCAATGTAATGGTAAGTTAGGATTTTTTGACAAAAATTAATGAAATTGGCAAATCCTTATCCAAGTTAACTAAAGGAAATAGAATATCCAAATTAACAAGATTGAAATTGAAAAACAGAGGTATGAAAGAGACAATGAGGAAATACAATGAATTATAAGGACATACTTTACAAACTATAGTCCAATAATTTGACAATCTGAAAGAAATGGATAATTCTTTTGATTGATAGCACTCACCAAATTAAATCAAGATCAGATAAACAATTTAAACAGACTTGTAACACTGAATGAAATAGAAGCAGTCCTTAAAGCCTCCCAATCAAAAACTGCCCAAGGCCAGATTGCTATAGCACAAAAATCTACCAGAGTTTCAAAAAAGATTTAAAGTCAATATTCTTCAAATTAGTTCACAATAAAGAAACGGAAAATCATGGCCCAATTAATTTTATAAGGTCACAGTAATACTGATACCAAAACAATATGAAAATCCAATAAAAAATTAAAAGAATTACAGCAAATTTCCCTTACTGTATATGAAAAATACTTAAAATCATTACATGTGAATTAAAGTACACATAAAAAAGAGAATACAGAATGGTTAAATATGTTTCATTCCAGAGATGCAGAGGTAGTATGGAAATTTAATACATTAGAAATTTCCCAAGATATATTCTCATATGAAGGCATTTTAAATGAAATCATAAAAAAATGGGGAAAAGCATCCCAAATGTCTATTCTTTGTACCAAACAAGTCTTCAAGTACTGGGAATAGGATATATATTTATGAATGTTAGCCAAAGGGAGCTTTGGAAATCTCCAAAGAACTCAGACTGTTGTCAAAAAGATAGCTTCGTCTCGACAAACTGACAGCAAGTCCTCATTGATAAAGATAACACTAATACAACACGGAGAACATGTAGAATGTAACTAGGTACCAAACAGAACCTTCTCCCATAAGTTCTATTATTTTTGGATAGAAAGTTATTCTGAATGCTACCAAAAGACACATGGTACTACCAAGCTAGTGACAAAATCTTTGATCTAGAATGGTGTCCTGTCTGCAAAATATGCTAAAGCAATGGTGGCACACAACCTATAAAAGTAATCAACTAATATCTTATTTGACCGAAGGCTCTCTTCTTCTATGGAAGCCATACGTAACACTGCTTGAGTGATCAACAGTCAGAGACTATATAGGCCAGAGATATTGGGTAAAACAAATAAAATTGTTCTGTAAAGAATAATATTTAATGATGAATTGGCCTGTAATTGTATTCTGGTATACTCAAAGACCAGTGACTTGAGTCATCCTTAGAGGTTTTTCTTTCAGCAGATGTGAACAAATATAGAGACCAATAGCCAGACTTAATTTAGAAAGCAAAAGAGAGACTTTGTAGCACTATGTCCTAAAAGAGATGTCATATTCAAATCCCTTTCTACAATATACGCAGATGGGCAAAAGTTTCTCTGGGTATATACTATGCCTTCAGGAATTACGGAATGTATGAATGAGTTGGTCTCTTATTCTTTTCCTTTACTTGTACTTTTTCCTTTCTGTTGGTTTGCAATATACAAATTTGATGTGATATATTTTGTTTTATTTTACTACATTTTATTTTGTTATATTTTATTCTCTCTTAAACCACTTTCTTTTCTAATAAGAGACAGAGAAGTAGTGGATATGACTGGGATGGGATGTGGAGAGGAACTTAGATGAGTACAAAGAGAGCGTAAATATAACCTACTCACCAGATGTCATTGTCATCTCAGAGGCTTACTATTGAATAGTTCATCCTTTCTAGCGCTTTGTGAACTCTAGTTGGCTAGTTCACCTCAGCTCTTCTGGCTTGAATCTTCTCTTCAAGCTGATTCTGGCTTTTCTTGGCTTCTGACTGAATTGCCCTGCTGGCCTCAAACTAATTTTGGAAATTTGTTGTAATTTTCTGGTTCCATATTCTCTGACTTGTACTGTCTTTAGTAGTCTCTGCAAAACTATCCTCTGTCTCCCTGTCTCTGTCTGTCTATCTGTCTCTCTCTTTGTTTCTGTCTCTGTGTCTCTTTCTACAGTGGTTCCTAATTTCTTACATCGCTTCTCTACTCTGTCTGTTCTCATAAAAGTTGAGCATATCCTGTCTCTGATTTATTCTTTAAGTTCTTTCTCTGTTTCCTCACTTTGTCTGGCCCCAAATAGATGCCAATTTCAAACATGGCTTCTTCCTTCTAAAAATGAACTTACTTTCAATCTTAGGAATTATATATATGTACTTACAGAATGTTTGTATTCTAGCCAGAGGGATTGAAAGTGTGTGGTATGTTTGTATTCTAACCAGATGAAACAGACCAAGAAGGTCTTTATATGTGATCCCTTCCCAGAGTAGCCATGTTGCTAAAACTCCTCTACAGGAGAAGAAACCATAAGCAGGATATATTAAGTAATAAAACAATCCATTTCATTAAAAGAAAATAAAAGATACAGAATGAATAAACTTTCCTTATAATTCCATTGAAAATGGAAAAATTATGTATCACCTCAATTAATAGAAAAGCTGTGTTCATTTCATTTGTTTACACTATTTGTGATAGAGCTAAAATCTTAAGAGTTTTGGTACCGCAGTGGTGGTGCATGCCTTTAATCCCAGCACTTGGGAGGCAGAGGCAGGCAGATTTCTGAGTTCAAGGCCAGCCTGGTCTTAAGTTCCAGGAGAGCCAGGGCTACACAGAGAAACCCTGTCTCGAAAAACAAACAAACAAACAAACAAATAAATAAACAAACAAACAAGAGTTTTGGTTTTAAATGTTCCCCCAAATAACTGTATTCATAAAAAGCACTAATGAGAATATTTACAGTTTATAGACATGTGTAAGACAAAAAAGTTAATTTTTTTCATGAGGAATAAATACACCATACCTACATGAGATAACCACATAATAGAACATAGTATATCAATAAATTAACTAATCAAACACACAACAAGCATAAATCCCAAACATATTGCTGAAAACTCAACTAGAGAAAATGTATTTCTATAGTTTGAGTCATATTAATTTTTAGAACAATAAATATGACCCAAATAAAAACATTATCAAACATTTGAGTTTTAGGTTATGTTATGAAATGTCTGAATAAATAGTAGCATATAAAATTCTGGGTACCATAAATTATCAGTATCCACTGTGTTATATGAATGACAGGAGTATGCATATTTGTAAATAAGTAGAGTCTTACATCTTCAGTATGTGCGCTAATAAATTAATGTTAAACATGCAAATTTATGGAGAGGAAAAGTTACTACAAGGAATAGAATTACACTGACTGATGATAAGTCTGTGATTATAGAGACAAAAAACTTACAATACTATTGTCTTATTGAAAATTTATATTACAAAATTATTCAGTATCTTTATATTTGAACAAGGTATAGTTGTACTTTACATTTCAATATCTTTTGCAAAAACTACCCCGAACAAAAATTACAATGAAGTACTAGGCATTAAATTTTATTTTATCAAGTAATTGTGTTTTTGATTTGTTTGATGGTCTTTCCTATTTTATTTATGAAGAGTCTATACATCACATAGGACATGTTCCTGTCATGTGCATATGGATATTTTTGAAAATAAAAATATCTTGGTCATAATATATTAGGCTAAGAAATAAAATTTAGCAAACCTAAGCATATCTAAAGAATACTGAACATTAGTTCTTTCCAATATATGGTGAAATCTATAGTGACAGGAGTATTTATAAAAATAATATATGTGTAGAAGTCAAAATATGGCTTCATTAACATATATCTGAGCTAACCAGAAATTAAAGAGAACCTTCAAAATCATCCTGAGAAAATTTAAATGTAAATTCAGGATACCTCTACTTATAGAGAAATGTGAAGGCTTTCTAGTTTAAAGAAACATTACAACAGATTACCCAGGATTCTTGAAGACCATAAGAAATTGATGAAAATATATGGTAATATATTGGATGACAGAGATGAAAGACATAGCTTAAACTATGAGGTGTAAACAAACCAGGAAACCAGAGAAGATGCCAGTCATTTTATGACACAATTCTATCTGCCATTTCCACATAGAGTAATATCAATCTTTTTTCCTCACTAATCATGAAAATAATAGTTAATAGCCTTACAAATTGATTTGCATGTTTGAAAGAGGCATTAACACATTTACATTAGTATTCTTTAAACTGTGTTAGAAGTCTGAGAATATTATCATTTAAGAATAAAATATGGTAGAAAACGTAGCAACTTTGTAGAAGAAAAATAATGCAGCAAAAGCAATAAGTATAAAAGAAATATATAGTTAAAATCAGTAAAAACAATTAAAATATGTGGCAAATGAACATAGTCTTCTGGAAAATGAACTATTATAGCCATAATCTTGGAGAACTTATATCTGAAACTGTATTATATGCACATCATTAAAATTAAAACTAAAATTATGAAAGACAAAAACATTAAACAAACAGCAACAGAGGCAGATATGTCATTAATTCCATGAACATGAAAGTCTAGATATCTCCTTGGAAACTCACTTAACTACTTACAGCAAAATAATAACAAAAGCTGAACAAAATGTGCACCCAATCTCATTAAATTGCAGGGCACTTATCACTCTCCTCTGGACAAACGCGTGAGCCCAGAAGATGAGATCTTTTTCTGGAACACATTTTGACAGAGCCAGGTGGTAATACGAAAAGGCCCAATACCTCATGAAAGCAGACACTATTCTTTGTAGATCAGGTATGTTTGGGGGCAAAATACAAAACAGGAAGTATCCACTGTTGTCAGTATAAATTCCCAACAACACTATGGCTGTTTCTCTTTCTAGGGGAGTGGAAATAAATGTTTTTAAGTATTTGTTAGACACACATAGAAGGGTTTGCTTAACTTCACAAGAGGGCTTTCCAAGATTAGCTGATTTGATGGAATGGAAATTACTGAGCTACCTCTCACTGTCTATGTCAATTGCCTTTGCTAATTAGGAGAGTGACCAAGCCAGCCCAGTCATCCAACAGGGTCTCAAGGGAGGGAATGAGGATTAAAGAAGGGAAAGACAATTAGACAGTACTATAACACGAGTCCAGCCAGTTCTGAAACTAAAGCAGGTTTCTTTTTCTCCAGGCTGATCATATACCATTCCAGGTGCATGCAAAGAATTGGGTCAGTTCTTAGATCAAAGACAAAGTAGTCAAGGAAAAAACAATCAATGAACAAAGTCCCATGGTCACTGTGTCTAGGGGCTTATCAGGGTGATCAAGATACAAGGAATACAATACATTTCTCAGCTGTATTAACTTTGAGCCTAATTTCTTGTCCTAGCCCAATGTTAAATTCCTACCAAATTTCTAGATGCAGCCCCAAAAGATCTCCAAGGGAGAGAGAAACAAAAACCTGACCCTTAGCATGTCACGGTGAAATACTTGTCGGCCTTTACTGCAATCAACACAGCAACAGGATCATTATGGAAAGAATTCCTTTATCCAGGTCAAATTTGAGGAGAAATCCTGTATAGATAAACATGAATATTTATACTAAGTACCTATTCACCCCAGGTATTATTTCTTAATATTTCATTTCTAATTTACTTTACATTTATTTTAATTTTTTTACAGGTCAGAATTTATCCTCACCCCCACCCCGCCCCATGAACCCTCTGACTGTTCCACAATCCATACTTTCTCCACTGTCTCCAAAAGGATGTCCCCAACCCCCATCCTCATGACCATCTAGCCAGACCTCCCCACTACCTGAAGCCTAAAGTCTTTGAGGGTTAGGTGCATCTTCTCTGACTGAGTCCAGACCCAGAAGTCTTCTGTTGTATATGTGTTGGGGGCCTAATATCAGATGGTGTATGTTACCTGGTTGGGGGCTCAATGTCTGCGAGATCTCAGGGGTCCAGGTTTATTGGGACTGCTGGTCTTCCTGTAGGGTGGCCCTCCTCATGAGCATGACTAATTTTCATTTTAAATTTTTGTCACATTAAAAGACAAATCATAAAACGCTATATGAATAAAAGATACTGTTATACCATGATGAAACTAATTAAAAGGAACACAGAAGGGAATCATGCCGTGGAAACAAGAAGGCCTCAGTACTGGTATACTTGCTAAGATATGCAGGCAAAACTATTGTTATTACAGAGATTTTAACAGTGCTCATTAAGCATATGATAAATGCGGAAGCTAAAAATATCAATATGTAGTTGACAATAAAAGACTTATTAATTTGACATTTGTATTTTATACAAGTCATTATTATAAAGTTCATATAGGACATTTTCTAGTTCAAACCATCATTTTTTTCATAAAGCACAGTCTAATGAAATTTTAGGATTTATAGAAAAATTATCATGTATATGTGCCTATATTTCTATGTGTGTGGCAGGGTGGGGTATAAGCAAATGAAAACAGTGGCTTCAGATACAGGGCATCGGATACTCTGGAGGCAGATTTTCATGTGGTTGTGAAATATCTGTCATGAGTCCTGGATATCAAGTCTGGTCCTCTGCAATAGTAAGCACTATGTTCATAAGCTCTGTCTCATAACTCTGGATATGAGACATATCCAATGATTTTAAAAGAAAACACAAAAATATGTTCTGAGACCATATGAGGATTTAACTGGAGATCAAGAACCATAAAGTCCTCAAGTATTGAATATCGCATGATATAATACTAAAGAATATTGGATCAAAGAAGGGTCTTGGTATGAATTAAAGCATTTTAAATAAAGGATAGTGAATGTACTACTGATCAATTCTGTGGGAAACAACAAATGTGGTTAGAAGAAAATAAATAGCATTGTATAAATAAGAAAAGAACTTTGTAGTAATTTATTCAAATCTCTAATGTCTAAGTCAATTGCAAATCAGAAGAAATTTAAGGCTAAGAAAGAAGAAAGTGCTTTGGAGAATAGTAGAAATCAATTAACCTGAACAATAGGAAAACCACAAATAAAATTCAAACTGTTTCTGTGTATATGCATGAGTATATATGTGTGTGTCTGTGTATGTGTGTGTCCGAGAGAGAAACAGAGAGAAAAAGAAGTAGAGACATATATAGACACAGACACAGAGACACAGAGAGAGACCATCAAAAATATACAGAGACACAAGAGAGAAATATTGTATATATGCACATAAGCATGAAGATGTTTTTCACCCACATTGTGGCAGATACCAGAGGATATCAAATATGATTTTCTATTTTTCTCACTCCTTCATTCCTTTGAGGTAGAGGATGTCTCTAAGTAAGGAGCTCACATGTTTTTTTCTACTATATTGGCATCCAGGAAGTTTTTTTCAGTGCTGAGGTTATAACGAATATGTAATTACACACAACTTCATATACCGGCTCATTTCTGACATTTGAACTGGTTCTTCTGAATGTGTAAAAAGCACTTATACACTGGCCCTGAATTTCTTGACAATATAAGCGAAGTTAATAAATTTTTAGCCTGGCTGCGGTAGTAAACAACAGAAAACAGACCTACAAATCTATCAGACCTATCAGAAAAGTAAAATGTGCCGTTGCTACTAGTCTTATTGTCATTAAAAATGAAAGCAAATATTGGAAACAATCCCATACCCAGAACTTTGATAACTTGGAGAAAGTGCTTAACATAACAGAATTCTTTATGATAATTATGATAGTAAGAAAGAAGGGAAATAGAAAAGCCATCACAGATGAAGGATGCCTATGACAGAACATAACTGTATTGTGTTTCACCTGCAAGGTTTCAATAAATAAACTAAGAATATAAAACAAATGAACAAACTTGAACATTGGGAACATATGATTGTTTCTGTAGTCTAAATTAAAATAAGATTTTAAAGGGACATTGCGTAAATGGTATTTTTCACATACCCTTTTAAAAGTAACAAGGGAGAAAGAATGTGTTTTGCCTCAAAGCTCTAAAATACATTTATTAAATGCATGGAAGTTGTGGTAGCATGATTGTGAAGAAGCAGTTGGTTATATTGTATCTGTAGTCAAGAACCAGAAAGTCTTAGAATCTGGTGTTCAGTTAAGTGTCTAATGTCTGTTCAATATATTGTTCACACTCAGGGAATGGTTCTGATGATTTTGAGTTTGTGTCTTCCAATCCTAACTAACGTTATCTGTCAGGGTGTTTCTAGAACTTTTCTCTTTACTGAAACTAGATCATGTCAAACAAGTCCTAAAAAATAGCTTTTGTCTTCTATGCTCACATTTTTTTTTGTAAAAACAAAAATGTTCTAAATATAATGTCAATTAACTAAGATATTTGGCTTCAGAAAAATAAAAGCAAAATTCAGTAGAGACTGACCATACTCAGGTGCCCAGAGTCCCCTCAGAGGTCTTTGTCTAGTCATTTCTCAGCCCATCTTTATCTGACCTGCTGAACTGGAATCATACAAGTTCGATCTATTTCTCTGATCTGCTGACCTCAATCCCCTGCCCGCCTATAACGTCCAATACCTGGTACATCAGAAACTACCAGGGAAAACAACATGACTAAAAGCTATTGGAAGAACACAATCAACAAAATCTAGAACACAACACAACCAACAAAAATAAGGCAACTTCAGAGCATAGCTATCTTATATTATATTAGAACATAACCTGGATATGCTAACACAACTGAAGCATAAGAATGTGATGATAAATCCAGTTTTATAAAGACAACAGATGCTTTTAAGAGAATTGAACTAAATATCTTAAAAATCAAAGGAATACTATTAAACAGGAGAAGGAAATGCATAAACTAGTACAAAGCAAGATAATTGAAATAGCAACAATAAAGAAAACAGATCTGAGGGAATTCTGGAAATGGAAAACCTAGGAAGGAGAACAGAACAGCAAATATAAGCAGAATACATGAGATGGAAGAGAGAACCTTAGTATAGAAGATACAATAGAAGACACATTAACCAAAGAAACTGTTTAATAATAATAATAATAAAGCAGTATAACAATAACAATAACAATAACAATAACAATAATAAAGATCCTGACAAAAAACATCCAGGAAATCTGGAATATTATGAAAATATACAACCTAAAAATAATCATCAACATGTCTGCCCCTCTGAAAATGCAGTCTGAAGGCCTCACAGGAGATCTGCTGCAAACACAGCAACAAATAATGAATTCTCCTAAACAAGTAGAGCTGATGGGACACCTAAGGATCCCAGTGCACTTGGCACACATCCTCTATGATAAACTCCATCTCCATTTCCACCTATACCTTCTCCGGGAACAGATCAACAACATGTCTGACCATCTGAATACCAAACAATCTGTAGGACTCCAGAACATCATTTGCACGTAGGGCAACAGTCCTTACACTCTGAAGCCCTCCCACTCTGAAGTCCTCTTAGAATATCTGCTGTGCCTAGGTCACTACACCACACCATCTGAAGACCTCCCAGGATATCTGCTGCAGCCAGGGCAAAAGTTCATGGATGTGTATGGGCCTCTAAAGATCTCACAGTGTGAAGGACTCACAGGAGATCTGATATAAGCAAGGACACAGGTCTCCCTGGAGACTTGCAGCAACCCACCCAGGGACACAGGAGTCAGGCTATGGACAGAGGCACCCAGGCCAGTTAATACCAGAGATAACTAGATGGCAAGAAGCAAGTACTGGACCATGAGCAACAGAAGCCAATACACTTTGGCATAATCAGAACCCAGTTCTCTCATCACTGCAAGCACTGGATTCCCCCAAACACCAGAACATCATGATGCTCACTTTAATCCTATCTAAGGAGGATAGTAGAATTATTTAAGGAGGATTAAAAAAACTCACTGAAAGAAACATAGGAAAACACAGATAAAACAGGTAGAATACCTTAAAGAGAAAACAAATCAAACATTTAAAGAAATACAGGAAAACACAATCAAACAGGTAAAGGAATAGAATTAAGTGGTCCAGGACTTAAAATTGAACATAGAAACAATAAAGTAAACACAAAAAGAGGCAAGCCTGTAAATGCAAAACCTAGGAAGGAGGTCAGGAATTATAGATGTAAGCATCAACAACAGAATACAAGAGATAGAAGAAAGAATATTATTTGTAGAAGATACCTTAGAAGATATTGACACAATGAAAAAAGAAAATTCAAAACAAAAACTCCTAATCTAAAATATCTGGAAAATCCAGGACAGGATGAAAAGTCCAAATCTAAGACTAATAGGAAGGGAGACAGCAAAGATTCCAAACTTAAGGGACTAGAAAACATCTCAAGCATAAAAGAAAACTTCCCTAACCTAAAGAAAGAGATGCACATAAGGTACAGGACTCCTATAGAATACCAAATAGATTTGACAAGAAAAGAAAAACCTCTTGTCACATAATAAAACAGAAAATGCACAAACAAAGAAAGAATATTAAAAGGTTTAAGGGAAAAATGACAAAGTAACATATAAATGCAGACCTCTCAGAATTACACCAGACTTCACGACAGAAGCCTTGAAAGCCAGAAGATCTAGGACATAGGTCATACAGACCCTAACAGAATACAAATGTCAGCCCAGGCTATTATACCCTTGGAAACTCTCAATCAACATAGATGGAAAAACCTAAATATTCCTGTACAAAACCAAATTTAAACAATATCTATCTACAAATCCATCCCTACAAAGGATTTTAGAAGGAAAACTAAAAAACAAATAAGGTATCTACACCAAGGAATTAGACAAGAGATTAATCATCTCCCAACAAAACAAAAAGGAGAGAATCATATACACATGATGTCACCTACAACAAACATAACGGGAATGAACAATAATTTTATTTTAATATCTCTCAACACCAACAGACTCATTCCCCAATTAAAAGACATAAGCTAATAGACTGGATACACAAAAAAGCATTACCTCAGAGTAAAGAACTGGAAAATATGTTTTCCAAGCAAATTGTCCAAAGAAAAAAGCAAGATTTGCCATTCTCATATCCAATAAAATAGGCTTTCAACTAAAAGTCCACTAAAAGGGAGGAAGGATACTTCATATTAATCAAAGGAAAAATTCACCAAGAGAAAGTCTTAATTCTGAACATCTATGCCCCAAATGCAAGGACATCCACATCCATAAAAGAAACTTTACTAAACTCCAAACACAATATTGAAACCCACTCAATAATGGTGGGAGACTTCAACACCCCACTCCCACCAATAGACAGGCTATTGAAAGAGAAATTAAAGAGACACACTGAAAATAATGGAGGTTATAAGCCAAATAGATTTAACAGATACATGTAGAAAATTTCACTCTAAAACGAAAGGAATATACCTTTTCTCAGCACCTCATTGTACCTTCTCCCAAATTGACCATAAAATTGGTCACAAAACAAGTTCAACAGATAAAAGAAGATTAAAATAATCCTATGGATCCTTTAAGGACTGTATTGGTTTGGGTTCTCTAGAGTCACAGAATATATATAGGGCAGTCTCTATATAGTCAGGGAATTTGTCGATGACTTACAGTCTATAGTCCAACTCCCCAAAAATGGGCAGCAGCAGCTGTGGATGGAAGTCCAAGGATCTAGCAGTTGCTCAGTCCCACTAGGCAAGCAGGCAAGAAGAGTGAGTCAATCTTTCTTCTTCCAATGTCCTTATATAGATCTCTAGTAGAGGGTGCAGCCCAGATTAAAGGCTGAAGGTCTCCAGGAGAGGGTGTGGCCCAGATTAAAGGCATGTGCTTCCATGCCTTTAATCCCAGATGATCTTGAACTAGGAGATCTCCTTGCCTTAATCTTCTGGAATTCATAGCCACTATGCTTCAAGAGTTCCATGCCAAGATCCAGGTCAGAAACTTATATCTCTGAGCCTCCAGATTAGGATCAGAGGTGAGCCTTTCAATTCTAGATTGTAGTTCATTCCAGACATAGTCAAGTAGACAACTAAGAATAGCCACTACAAGGACATCATGGACTCTGGCTAGACTTCAATAACAACAAAAACAGAAGAAAAGCTACATACATGGAAACTTAACAACTCAATATTCCTTGATAACTTGGTCAGGGAAAAAACAAAGGAATTAGACTTCCTAGAAGTCTATGGAAATAACGATACAGCATATCCAAAATTATGTGATACTATAAAAGCAGTCCTAATTTGAAAATTCAAAGCACTAAGTGCCCTCATAAAGAAATTGGAAAGCCAGGCAGTGGTGGCATATGCCTTTAATCCCAGGACTTGGGAGCAGAGGCAGGAAGATTTCTGAGTATGAGACCAGCCTGGTCTACAGAGTGAGTTCCAGGACAGCCAGGGCTATACAGAGAAACCCTGTCTTGAAAAACAAACAACAACAACAAAAAAAAAAAACAAAAATACCCCCCCCAAATCAACCAACCAACCAACCAAACAAACAAACAGAAAAACAAATTGGAGAGATCATATACTAGCAACTTCACAACACAACTGAATGTCTTAGAATAAGAAAAAGCAAACATAACCAAGAGAAGTAGAAGGCAGGAAAAAGTCAAACTCAGGGCTGAAATAAACCAAATAGAAACAAAGAGAACAATAAAACCAAAGGCTGGTTCTTTGAGAAAAATCAACATGATAGATAAACACCTAGCCAAAGTAACTAAAGTGCACAGAGCTAGTATCCAAATTAACAACATCAGAAATGAAAAGAGATGTAACAACAGAAACTGAGGAAATTCTAAAAATCATCAGATCCTATTACAAAAGCCTATAAGCATCAAAACTGGAAAATCTATATGAAAGGTATGATTTTATAAACATACGTTTATAAACTTTTAAATTTGTTTTCTAAGTAACAAATTTAAATCAAGAACAAGCAAACTATCTAAAATGTTGCATATCCCCTAAGGAAATAGAAGTCGTTAGAATCTCCCATCCAAAAAAAAAAAAAAAAAAAAAAAAAATCTAGGGTCAGATGGCTTTAGCTCAGAATTCCACAAAACCTTCAAAGAAGAGCTAATACCAACATTCCTTAAACTATTCCATAAAATCAAAACAGAAGGAACACTACTTAATTCATTCTATAAACCCACAATTATTCTGACACCTAAAATACACAATCCAGCAAAGAAAGAGGACTTCCTCACAATTTAAATATGAATATCAATGTAAAAATACTCAGTAAAATTTTTGCAAACCAAACCCAAGAACACATCAAAACCATCATTCACCTTGATCAAGTAGGCTTCATCCCAGGGATTCAAAGTTGGTTCAACATATGGAAATCCATTAATGTAATCCATTATATAAGAAAACAAAAAGAAAAAAAATTACATGATCATCTCTGATGCTCAAAAAGCATTTGACAAAATACAATACCACTCTTTGTTAAAAGTGTTGGAGAGATATGGAATTCAAGACACACACCTAAACATATAGAGCAAACATACAGCAAAAATCAAATAAAAAAGAAAGAGACTTGATGCAATCTAATTAAAATCAGGGACAAAAAGGCTTCCCACTTTCTTCCTATCTACTCAATATACTATTCAAATTTCTATTTAGAACAATAAGACAACAAAAGTATATCAAGGGGATACAAAATAGCAAAGAAGATGTCAATGTATCATTATCTGCAGGTGACATGATTATATATATATATATATATATATATATATATATATATATATATACCCCCAAAATTCTTCCAGAGTACTTGTTCTGCCAAAAAACCACTTTAGCAAAGCAGGTAGATATAAAACTAACTCATATCAATAGCGTTGCTTTATACAAATGATAAATGGACTAAGACAGAAAATAGGGAAACAATACTCTTCACAACAGTCACAATTAATACAAAATAAGTTGGTGTAACTCTAGCCAAACAAGTGAAAGATCTATATGAGAAGGACTTCAAGTCTCTCAAGAAAAGACCCCAGAAAATGGAGAGATCTCCCATGGTTATGGATAGATAGGATCAACATAATAAAAATGGCCATCCTACAAAAAAAATCTATAGATTCAACAAAATCCCTATCAAAATTCCAACAAAATTATTCATAGATATGAAAAGAGCAATTCTCAATTTTTATATCAAAAAGCAAAATCCCTGGATAGCAAAAACAATACTTAAGAACAAAAGAACTCCTGGGGGAATTACAATCCATGAATTCAAGTTGTACTACAGAGCAATAGTGATAAAAACTGCCTGGTATTAGAATAGAAACAGACAGCTCCATCAATGAAATAGAATTGAAAACCCAAGAATAAACTTACATATTTATGAAAACTTGATCATTGACAAAGAAGTGAAACATATACAATGGAAAAAAGAAAGCATCTTTAACAAATGGTGCTGGTGCAACTGGCTGCAGATATGTGGAAAAATAAAAATAGACTCACATTTGTTACCTTGTACAAAGCTAAAGTCCAAGTGGATCAAAAACTTCAACATAAAACCAGACACACTGAATTCAGAGGAAGAAAAAGTAGGAAGAGCCTCAAACCCATTTGCATGGGACCAGCTGGTTCTCTTAAAAAGAACTCCAATATCTCAGGCTCTAAGATCAAGAATTGATGAATGGGACTTCATGAAACTGAAAAGGTTCTGTGAGACAAAGCACATACTCAATAGGGCAAACAACCTACAGATTCAGAAAGTATCTTCACTAACAGAGCATCAGATATAAGGATAAATTCTAAAATATACAAAGAATATATCAAGAAACTAAGCTCCAAAAAAAAGTCAAAAAATGGGGTATAGATCCAAACAGATAATTAATTCACAGCAGAGGAGTCTCAAATGGCCAAGATGCACTTAAAGAAATGTTCAAAGTTCATAATCATCAGCTAATTCAAATCAAAATAACCCTGAGTTACACCTTACAGGAATCAAGATGGCTAATGCCAAAAATTTATGTGACAGCATATGTTGGTGAGGATGTGGAGGATGAACACTGCTCCAATGCTGGTGGGATTTCAAACTTCCTCAACCACTCTGTACATTATTCTTGACGTTCCACAGAAAAGATCTACCTAAAGAGTCTTGGACATAAACCCAAAAGATGCCCCGCCATTCCACAAGTCACATGCTCCATTATGTTTGCAGCAGCCGTCGGTATGATAGGCAGAAGCTGGAAATAACCCAGATGTCTCACAACAATAGAAAAATGGATACAGAATATGTAGTTTATTATCCCATGGAATACCATTCAGCTATTAAGAATGATGACATTCTGAGATTTGCAGGCAAATGGAATGAACTACAAAATATCATCCTGATTGAGGTAACACAGAAGCAAAAGAAACTGCATGATATAAACTCACTAATTAGTGAGTATCATCCAATAAAGTACAATAAGAGGATGCAATCCATAGAAATCAAGAAGGTTAACAAGCAGAAGATCCCAAATGACGATACTTCAATCCCACTTTGGAGCAAATAAAAGCAGTCAGAGGAGACAGAGAGAGGAAGGGACCTGGGTAAGAGAGGGGAGGGGAAGGAGAAAGGGGGAACATTATCAGGGATAGATGGGGGAACAAGAAAGAAGTCCTGAGGTCCAGCAGAATGAATGGAATTCATTCCCACCTCAGGGAAGTGGCAGATGGTTGGATCCTCTAGAAAATACCAGAGTCATGCAAGGTGAGAGACACTGAGAACTAAAAGGAAAGGGCCTTAGATGAAATGTCAACTAATGGGGAGAGGGAACTCATAGAGTCCACCTCCAGTAGAAAGATAGGCATCAAGTAGAGGAATAGGGCTCCCATCCTACAATCAAAACCTCTGAACTGTTCCTGTTTGAAAAAAATGGACAAGAGACTAAGGGAAAGGTGACCCAGTGTCAGGCCTAAATTGGGATTCATCTGAAGGTGAGGCTCCAAAGACAGACATTATTACTGATGCTATGGTGAACTTAAAGACAGAAGCTTAGCATGGTTGACCTCTGAGAAGCCCAACAACAGCTGACTGAGTCAGATGCAGATACTTACATCCAACCATTGGACTAAAGTTTGGGACCCTGAGGTTGAATTAAAATAAAATGAGGAGTAGCTGTTCGACATAGGAAAACTAGCAATGTCCTCAAATCTCTCAAACATTGAGCTACTCACCAGGCAGTATACATGAGCAGGCCTGAGGCCCCCAACTATTTACAGCAGAAGACACCCTATTCTGGCCTCAGTTGGATAATATTTACCTAATCCTTGAGAGACCTGAAGCTCTAGAGAGTGAGGGGTCTGGGAGGGGTAGTTGAACATCCTATGGAGACAATGAGGAGGAATGGAATGAGTAGCTGTGAGTGGTTGGACAAAGAGGGGGCAATGACTATTTTTTTAAAAAGTAAAAGTAATATTAAAAAAAGAAAGAAGTCTACAAAAATACAGAATAATAGGAATAGAAGGTGAGCAGTCCCTGTTCCAAGGACCAGAAATAAGTTCAACAAAATAATAAAAGAAAATTTTCCCAACTTAAAGAAACAGAAGCCTATAAACATACAAGAAGCATACAGAAAATGAATTAGATTGGACCAGAAAAGAAAATTCTTCTACCACATAATAATCAAAACACTATATCTACAAAACAAAGAAAGAATATAAGAAGCTGCAAGGGAGAAAGGCCAAATAACATACAAAGGCAAACATATCAGTATTATACCTGAATTACATATAGAAGGGACAGGACAGATGTATTATAGCCTCTAAGAAACTAGAATTGCCAACCAACTCTACTATACAAACAAAAACTCTCAACCACCTGAAAGAGAAAAGATACTCTAAGACAAAACCAAATTGAAAAGCCTCTCCAAAAATACAGCCTTGCATTAAATACTAGAAAGCAAACTCTAACCCAAGGGAGTTTATTATACCCAAGAAAAAAAGAAGGAAATAAGTAATCCCAAACCAATAAACACATTCTCTCTCTCTCTCTCTCTCTCTCTCTCTCTCTCTCTCTCTCTCTCTCTCTCTCTCTCTCTCTCTCTCTCTTTCTCAAAACATCAACATCAAAATCATAAGAATAAAGTTATTTGTCATTAATATTTCTCAATTCAATAGACCTAATAAAAGACACAGTCTAACAGAATAGATACAAAAACAGGATCCGACTTTCTGTTGGATATAAATGCACCTAAGAAATAAGGATAGAGATTACCTCAGAAAAAAAAGAACTAAAACTGTTTTTCAAGCAGAGTCCCAAGAAGAAAGCTGAAGCAGTCATGCTAATATCTAATAAAATGGAATTGTACCCAAAATTGACCAATAGAGTTGGGAAAGGACACTTCATACTCATCAAAGGAAAAATCAACCAAGATGATGCCCAAACACAAGGGCACCTACATGCATATAATAAATATTGCTAAAGGTAAAATCACATGCTATATCCTGCACATTACTAGCAGGAGACTTCATCACCGTACTCTCATCAGTGGACAGGACATTCAGAAAAAAACTAAATAGATAAGTAATTAATGAAGCCAATGTCATGAAATAAATGGATATTAAACAGATATCTACAGGACATTTCACTCAAATGTAAGAGAATATTCCTTCTATTCAGTACTTCATGGACCTTACCAACATTGAACATATAGTCTATCACAAAGCAATCCACGGCAGATACAAGAAAATTGAAATAACTGCTTGTATCTTGTCAAACGACCAGGAATTAAGATGTTCTTCAAAAACAACAGAAACCCCACAAACTCTTGGAGAATGAGCAACTTTATGATACTCAATGATAACTGGGTCAGGGAGGAAATAAATGGAGAAATTAAATAATTTCTAGAATTCAGTGAAATAAAGGTATTGCATACCCAAAATTATGGAATACAATGAAATAGTTCCAAAGTAAAAAGTTCATAGCACTAAGTGCCCTTATTAAAAATTGTAAAAATCTAATAATAGCAATTTAAAAGTACACTTAAAAGCTCTAGAACGAAAAGAAGCAAATGCATTGAAAAGAAGGTACAGCCTAATTTGGGTCTGAAAGTTCTAGAACCAAACATAAAAAGTACACCCACGAGGAGGTAAAATTAAACTGAGGAATGAAATAAACTATAAGATACAAAGAAACTAATATACAAAATCCAGAAAGGCAAAAACTGTTTCCTTGAGAAAATTAGGAATTGTAAACAAACCCTTAGCAAAACTAACAAAAAAGGCAGAGATACAGTATCCAAATTAACAAAATCAGAAATAAAAATGGAGGCATAACAACAGACAGTGAGGAAATCCAAAGAATCTTAATGTCTTATTTTAAAAGTCTGTACTCCACTAAATTGGAAAACCTAAGCAATATGCACTATTTTCTAGACAGATATCACTTACCAAAATTAAATCAAGATAGGATAAACTATTCAAATATTCCTATAACCACGAAGGAAATAGAAACACTCCTTAAAAGACTCAGAACAACAACAATAACAATAACAACAACAACAACAACAACAACAACAAGGCAAGGGACAGATGGTTTCAGTGCAGAATTTTATAAGGCTTTTGAAGAAGAGCTAATACCAATTCTCCTCAAACTATTATACAAAATAGAAAAAGAAAGAACATTCCCAAAATTATTCTATGAGACCACAGTCACCATGACACCTAAATCACACAAGACTCAACAAAGTTAGAATAGCTTAGAACAATTTCTTTTCTGAGCATTGATCCAAACATACACAGTAATTACTCAAAAACTGAATCCAAGGACACATCAAAATTATCATCTACCATTATCAAGTAGGCTTCACCCAGGATTATAGGATGGTTCAATTTAAAGTAATCCATCAATGTAACCCACCATATAAACAAACAGAAAGAAAATAATCAGATGATCATCTCACTAGATGTTGTGGCACACTCCTTTAATCGCAGCACGTAGGAGGCAGAGGCAGGCAGATTTCTGAGTTCAAAGCCAGCCTGGTCTACAGAGTGAGTTCCAGGACAGCCCAGGCTACACAAACAACCCTGTATCAAAAAACCAAAAACCAAACAAACAAAACAAAAACAAAAACAAAGCAAACAAAAAATTATCTCACTAGATGCTAAAAAAGGCTGTGATAAAATTTATTACCCCTTTATGTTAAAAGCCTTGGAAAAATTAGGGACACAAGCTACACTCATAAACACAATAAAATCAATACACAACAAGCCAATAGCCAACATCAAATGAACTGTAGAGAAACTTAAAGCAATCTCTTAAAATCAGGGACCATACAAATCTCTCCACTCTCTCACTCTCTATTGAATATGTAGATGAACTTTTAGCTAGAGCAATAAGACAACTAAAAGATATTAAGGGGATTAAAATTGGAAAGTAAGAAGTCAAAACACTGCTATTCACAGATATGATAATATACATAAGCAACCTCAAAAAATTTAATCAGAGAGCTCCTATAGCTGATAAACACCTTCCTCAAATTTACATACATGCTACATACAAATTTACCAGAAAACAAAACAAAAACAAAACAAAACAAACAAATACAATAACTCTGCTATAAACCACAATCCATAAACTTGCTCAGAAAGATAATTTGGAAAACAGCACCCTTTACAATAGGCATGAATAATTTAAAATATTTTTGTGTAATTCTAACCATGCAAATATGTCAAGAACTTCAAGTCTCTGAAGAAATTGAGGAAGATATAAGAAGATGTAAAGATCATCCATTCTCAAGAGACTGTAGGATGTATATTGTAAAAATGGATATCTTACCAAAAGCAATCTACAGATGCAATGAAATCCCATCAAAATTATTTTTAAATAATCTTTTATTTATTTATATTTTACACTCCAAATTTTATTTCCTTCAAGGTCCACCTTTGGATTGTTCTACATCCCATACCTCCTCCCTCTACCTGTCTCCACAAGGATATCCCCACCACACCCCCATCCCACACACCTGTACAGTCCCTGGTGTCTCTAGTCTCTTGAGTGTTAGGTATATCATCTCTTACTGAACCCAGACCCAGCAGTCCTCTGATGTATGTGTATTGGGGACCTAATATATGCTGCCTGGTTGTTGGTCCAGTGTTTCAGAGATCTCAGAGTTCCAGGTTAATTGAGACTGTTTGTTCTTTCAACATGGTCACTCTCCTCCTCTGGTTCTTCCAGCTTTTCCCTAATTAAACTGCAGTGATCAGCAGCTTTGGTCCATTGGTTGTATTCTTCTGCATCTGACTCTTTCTGCTGCTTGTTGGGTCTTTCGGGGGGCAGTCATGATAGATCTATTTTTTATTTTAATTTTTTTAATTTTATACTCTCTCTCCTCCTCTGAAGATCCACTAGTTGGAAAGCCCTACAGGTGTCCTGCCACATCAAGGGTTGTAGGCCTACCAGGATACCTGAAGCAACCCAGGGTAAAAAGAGGCAGACTGCAGAGTTACTCAGACCCGCAAACATCAGGGACAACCAGATGGCAAGAGGCAAGCACAAGACCATAAGCAACAGAAGTCAATATGTGTTGGTATCATCAGAACCCAGTTTTCTCACTATGATAAGCCCTGACTATACCAATACATCTGATAATAAGGAAACTGACCTAAACTCCTATCTCATGAAGATAATAGAGTTCTTTAAGGAGGATGTAAATAACTTATTGAAAGAAATACAGGATAGCACAAATAGGTGAAGGAATTGAATAAAGGAGACCAAGACCTAAATGTGGAAGTAGAAACAGCAATAGTAATAGCTAGAAACTGGAAGTAACCTAGATATTCCTCAGCAGAAGAATGCATACAGAAAATGTGCTCCATTTACACAATGGAATATTATACAGCTGTTCGAAACAAGGATATCTTGAATTTTGCAAGGAAATGAATGGAACTAGAAAATAGTATCTTGAGTGGGGTATCCCAGACTCAAAAGTACTTGAATGCTATGTACCCATTGATATGTGGATATCAGCCAAACAGTACAGAATATTCATGATACACCACACAGACCCAAAGACGTTAAACAAGAAGTTACATCCCACTTAGAAGGGGAAGCAAAATGATCATGAGGGACAGAGGGAAAAGGAAAGGCTGAAAAGAAAGGGGGCAGAATAAAGCATGAGGGTAGGCAGAAGAGAATCCCAGAGGGCCAGGAGAATGACTGGAAAATTCAGCTGCTGTGGTGGTGAGTGGAAGATGAGAGGAGCCTCTAGAAAATCCCAGAGGCCTGGGATGTGAGAGGTGCTCAGGACTCAATGTGCACAAGGAGAGCTGAAATGTCAAGCAGTGAGGAGATGTAACCAGAGGAGCCCATCTCTAATAGATAGAAAGAGCCTCGGTGGGGAGATGGGGATATCAACCTACCTTCAATTTTTTGACCAAGAATTGTTCCTGTCTTTAAAAAATGCAGGGACAAAAATGGAGCAGAGATTGAAGTAATGGGCAACAAGTGACCAGGTCAACTTGGGATTCATTCAAAGGGCAGGCATGAAAACCTGACACTACTACTGATGCTATGTTGTGCTTGCATACAGAAGCCCAACATGGCTTTCCTCTGAAAGGGTCTGCCAACAGCTGACTGAAACAGATGCAGATATTTTCAGCCAAACAGTATATTGAGGTCAGGGACCCTATGGAAGGGTTATGGGAAGGTTTGAAGGAGCTAAAGGTTTCCTATGGCAAACCCAAGCACAACAATATCAATTAACCAGATCCCTAGGATCTCCCATACACTAATCCACCAACCAAAGAGTACACATGGGTGGTCCATGTTCCCAGGTACATATGTAGCAGAAGACTGACTTGGCCTCAGTAGGAGAGGATGCTTCTAATTCTGTAGAGTTGATGCCCCAGGGAATGGGAATGATGTGTGTATGGGAGTACCCTCTCAGAGGCCAAGGGGAGTAGGATGGAGTGAAGAACTCTGGGAGTGGAGATCAGAAGGGGGTAACACTTAGGGATATAAATAAATTATATATATATATATACTTGCCTTATCTACCTGCTTCCCTGGACTTGATTCTCAGTAAGTCCTGTCTGGAGGCATATCACTGAGTTGGATACTGACAAAACAGAATGAATAGAGAGAAAGTTTGGAAGAAAATATATTTGAGATCTTCTGGAGTGCATATCAGAGGTGAGGGAAGGTTTTGCTACATTCTTTCTTAAGTAGAATTCCTGAAGAGTTCTCAGGTAATTCTGGCTTTATTTGGGAACACAGATAAAAATAAAGAAGCATGAGAAGAAAATTTGTATTGGAAAGCCTGTGTAATCTATTGTAGCTTGAGATGGTGAGATGATGTAAGGAGAGGCTAACATAGGTGGTCTGACAGAGCTCTCTAACAATTGAAGGGCAAGATTTGAAGGAAATGAAGAAGATATAAAGACCTTCAGTTAGCTTAAATCTGGATGAAATGGTATGGATACACTCAGAGGAAGCCATCTGGAGTCAGGGGCTTGAACAAAGTGATGAGTATGAGGGAAGGAGGTTTGGATGGGATGGTTTCTGTGATCCATTAGAGATGGGAACAGGGAGGAGAAGCAGAGGAAAGGGTGATGATTTGTAATTAGCCTACTGTTTCCCAACCTGGAGTGACTGAGCATTTTCTAGTGTTACCTAAAGGAGTGTTTGATGAAAAATGCCTGACCAGTTTAAGTTTCCTGAAATCATACATAAAACAAAAAATTTTGTATCAGAGATAGAGGTTAAATACTACATATAAGTCAAAAAATGGACACAGTAAAGCTAGATATTTCATAATCTATGGGCAACAAAAAAATTACTGGCTAGTTTAGGGGAAAGTGGAAAGGAATGTGTACATCACAGACTTCATTCTTACTGCCACACAAAATATAAGTATTGATCACTGTGAGTAGATGGGCAAAGAAGAAATGTCTATCCATGTTCAAAAGTCTATAAATGGAGAAAATGCCTTTTCCAGTGGAGAGAGGCTAAGATGTGATCTCAAAGTTTCAACACTGAACTAGAATTAGTTTTTATATATTTATATAGTACAGAACTTTTAAATGGTTTTAACCTTTGTCCTTGTGAAACATTAATGACAATTTTATTATATATTATTTGTACCATGTGTTTTCAATAGATCACACCAGAGCTCTACTGAACTCTAATTACACCAAAATATCGATGTAGACAAAGAATACTAGAGCTATATATTCTATTGAGCTTGACAAAGATGATTAAAAGTCGGAAAAAGTGGCCTAGGTAATTAATCATTGTTGTGAATTGCTGTATAGAAATTGAAACAGGTTGAGTCTAGAATGATGAAGCAAGCCTGTAAGACTTGTATTTTCCCTGTATGCTTGTCTTTTTATTTTCAAATAAGTATTCAGGTATAAATGAATTATATTTATATCATGAACTGTTTATAATTGTCTCTTCCTTGTAGCAATGTAAGCAATAGTAACATAGAATCAAATAAATAAAATATTTTAAATATTCTTATAATAGAGACATTATATGCTACTTGATTACTATATATATACATATAATATATGAATACAATATGTACTGCATATTTTATATGTATATATATATTTAATTTCCTATAAAGGCAATAGAAAATGATTGTCAAAGAATATATTTCATTTTGTTTTTTTCCAAAGGTATTGTAAATTATCTGTAAAAATAGATATTTTTCTTTCCTTTGTCGAGAACAGCAAACTCTCTGAATTTTGAGATGATATATTTCCTATAACTTATGAAAAGAGTTCAGTAAGACCTATGTGTGCGATGATATGTGTACCTCTCAAACATTCATGATTTTATATTGGAAACTTAGGAATCACTCTCTACAGACAATTGCTTCCTGATATTTTCCATAGCAGTTAATTTTAAGCATCAACTTGAGTAGACCATCGGATTCACAGTCATTTGGTCATAATTCATTCCTTGAATACCTCTGAAACTTGCATGGATAAGATTAACATTTAAATTAATAGCCTGAATAGGAAAGATTGTCTTTGCAACTGGAGTTGGCTGAATCTAGTCCATTGAACACCAAGAAAAAAGTAAAATGCTGGCCCCCAAAGAGGACAGAACAGGTCATGCATGAGCAAGAATAAGAATATCTTGTCTCTACTTTTAAATTCTAAAAGAAACTCAGTGATACTTGCTGAGTTTGAACCTTGACAGCCTTTGGAACTATTGCCTGGTTTTTTGGTTCTCAGACCTTGGTCTCAGGTTGGAACCATACCACAGTCTCCCCTGACAGATAGAATGTCAACTGGAGATGAAGGAATATGCTTACCTCCATAATCTGATGACTGAATCATTCTCCTTATGAATACATATATTTACTTTATTTGTTGAGGGTTCTGACATAATCAGGGGTTCTCTAGCTTTTTTTCTATCATATGTGAATTCCATCCCACAAAAAAAGTAGTTATAATGACAATGGCAATGAAACTCATGTGATACAGAGAACTTTTATTATTTCTTTATTCATCACAACATCATTTTTGATATTACTAATAGAATATAATATGAAATGCATAATTTATATATTTAAAGATTATAAATAAATTACAAACTTGATATTTCACATAAGAAGATGATAAATATAATTTAAACATAATAAAATTGGAAACTAATGAGATTTTAACTTAAAAATAAATTAAAGTTACAGAAAATCTAGTGTGGCTTGCTGAAAGGAGAATAGTTGCAAATAATTTTATTTTGGAACTTCTAGATTAATCTGTGGAAAAATACTCCATAATGAATGGCATGTGCAGTTCACTTGGTTCTTTATAGGAAGCACATTTAAAGACATAAAATACATCTTCCAGTTTTGCTTGGTACACTTGGTATGTGAAGCTACTTACATGCATTGAAAGAGTTAAGATAAATAAATAAATAAATAAATAAATAAATAAATAAATAAATAAACAACCCTCTTCTTTCTGTTAAGGGAAATTCTACTTTTTCCCACTGGACTTTCTCCTTATTAGTGATATATATATATCTGGAAATTTGTTCACCATTTACACAAAAATGAAAGCATATATATGCTGGTTTCCATTTGATTTGCAGTTTATTCTCCATTCATTGAAACAGTAAAATTACTACAGTAAAAAAAAGGATTATATTTTCAGACACTGGGATATGCAAGAACTTTCTAACCAGAGCATCAGTAACATAATATGCCTCACATATCAACTGTTTAAATATAAAGAAATTTTAAAGACTTTGAGAATTTAAATACCAAGGAAATAAAACTTTCAGTAGACAAGGAAATATGTTCAGCATTCACACAAACTTTAAAAGCAGCCAGTAAATATTTTATAAAAGGTAAAATTTGTTAGAAGTATGTACAATATTTTATGGTTGTGAAAATTTTCAGAATACATTAGGCATGAGGAATACTGATATGTTCTTCCTGAAATTGCAAATACTAAATAACAAGAATTTGAAAATACTAAGAAATTTGTTTGTTTTCAATGAATGTTAATATCATAATTTTTAAACATTTTTGATGAGTAGGTATACTATTTTAACAGAAAGGGGGAAAATAAACTACTTAGTTTCCTGAAGGTAAAAATGGGAAAACTACTGGTCAATATTTAGCCACTAAAATAATTTTGCAAACATTCACCCCACCAAAAACAAAACAAAACAAAACAAAATGACAATAACCAAATCCTATTCAATATCCATGAAGAACATTGGCATTACATATTTAAAAAGAACATCATATGCAGCATTTATTAATATTCAAGAAAAATAAGGAAAGATAGGGAACATTTTAAGATACCAAATGCTATTTTTCTCATCATTGCAACAAATGAACATATGTCTCAGAGTGTGTGAAGGGAAAATTGAATGTACTGTTCCTTGAGCAGGTTTCAGTTTTCACTGGCAGCTCTTAAATGAGGCGAGTTAGTTAGAATACTGAGAGGAATTATGTAAAAACATTGGAAATTCATTTTTTGCCTAGGTGTGGTTATGAACTTGAGCCTTTCAATCCACCAGGTTACAATCTGTGTGTTGGTAAAAGAGAAGCAGTTATTTTGAGTGTTGTGACAGAATGTTTTTGTTTTTGTTTTGTTTTTGTCTGGTGGGCGCTTTGAATAGACTGAGTAGCACAACATAAATGTCTGTGAAGCACAGCTCTCCAGAGAAAGCTGTTAACAAAGTACTTGTGTTGTAATCACTGAGGCCAAAGTTTTATCCTGGAACCTAAGCATACAACTAGGCATAGTAACAATATATTTTAATACCAGATCAAAGGAGGTGGCATTCTGGTGGTTTCCTAGGTCTATCTGGCCAGTGAGAATAGCTTTCCTGATAACATTGCTACATCACTGAGAGAACATACCCAAAAATATAAGTTGGAACTGAAAAGACAATTCAGTGGGTAGAGTGCTTGTTGCCCCTGCAGGGAACCTAGGTCTAGTTTCTAGCACCAAGATGATAGCTCAAAATAAAAGACTGACAATTTCTGAGGAATCTTGTCCAAGGCAGATTTTAAGAGTCTGTACTCACCAATGCCTGCATTGTTGCCTGTTTATATGTCTGCTCACATGCTTGGGAGCACATATGTGCTATGCATGCAACACACACACACACATACACACACGCAAACACACACAAACATACACACCTTACACACACACACACACACACACACACATGCACACCTTATACACACAAATGTTTATAGAGCCTAAACTAACCTTACTTGTCCCAAGGTAATACTGTAATTTATCATCTCTGGGTTAGGTTAGGGTACCTTCTCAGGCAGGCTTTTTTAACTTCTTTAGGTAGAAACAGGGAAACATCTCTTTTACCTACTGAGTTATCAATACTTCAAATATGTTCAGTAAGGGCACAGTCATAATACATTAATCATAGCACAAGTTTTTATTTTATTTATAGTATGCCTAATAAATATTAAATAGAATGCTTATTCTACTTGTTTATTTTTTTCCAGAAAGAGTTTATGGTATCTTAGATGGCACCCAAATCTATGGGACAACATTCTAGTCACGCTATAAAGGACAAGATTATATTTGAATACATAGCTCAGTGTTAGAGCACTTGCTGAATAGGGCATCTTAAGTACCTTGGGAAAAAATTAATATATTATGAAAATATTAATTAAATTGCTTACTTTGAAGTCACCAGTTAAAGTTCATATGCTAAACTGATAATTGTTAGAAAATTATCATTTTTCATTTAATCAAAGTTTACCATGATTATTTTAATGTCTCAACACAGTTGATCATGTACTGTGAAGCAAAGCTAGTTACAGGAATCCCAAATAGAATTCATCATGCTTGAATAATGTTATGACTTTCATTGACTAGATACAGCCTATTGCATAGGAACTGATCAAATATTTTATGTACTACTAACAGAAGAAAACATCTTGATGATTGCAGAGATGATTTTACCTGTGATACACAAAGTGTAGCACATGACCTACTAAAATGAAAAATTTCTAACTGATGAAAGCACATTTTTGAACATGATATGGGAAGATGAGATAATTAATAAGAAGTATTCATCAGTTAAACTATAACTGATCAAAGCAAGTGTCTTTTATGTCAATAAACAAGAGTAGAAAATCAGCTAAAGAGTTTATATACTGTTTAAGAGCACATGTTAGAGCTCTGGGGTAAATTTTACTTTGAGACTCTGTAGAGATCTAGTTGGTCATAGTTATGTATGAGAGACTCTTTTAAATAAATAGAGCTGGATGTGGGGTACATTTATGAGTCCAAAATTTGGGAGACAGAAGCAGGTGTATATCTGTGATTTCAATGCTAGCTTTGATTATATAGCAATTTCAGGGTCCTCAAATCTGCAGGAGACTCTGTCTCAAAAATATTAGGAAAAGTATCTGTTAAATTCTTGGATTTTCTTAGATCTGCATGGACCTGTTTATTTATTTTTGTTCTCATTTATTTAGTACAATGAATAGTTGGTTATATTTACCCAGTCTTCCTCCTCTTCCCAGACCCACCCCTCTTTCTTACTGACAGAAATACATATTTTCTTTTTCAAACTTATTTATTTGGCCCACTTTGTGCTACTCATCCATACTTAGATGTAGGACCTTCTGTACTGGAGGATGATCAACCTTCTAGGTGATGCACCTTTAAAAATAATACTCCTTCTCATAGGAACAATCAAGTTCTATAGATATAGACAATTGTATCAGGGTTCTTCAGAGAACAAGAATGTAGGACTCAATCAATTTTACAGATATAGTATATCTGATACCATGTTGAATAAAATCCTTGTAAAAATTTTTTTCAAAGGAACTTTTCCCTCTTGTTCTAATTTCTCATTTCCTATTCAAAATTGAAGTCTATTTTCTAGTAAAATGATACCAGAACCAAATTAGTTTCATGCAGTATATTTAAGTATTCTGATTACTATAAAGGGATATATAAAATATTCCTAATTTCCACGAAACTGTCTAAGACACATATTAACAATTAGGGTTGTTTCATTTGCATCACCAAATGAAGATAGACTATAAGAATAGGGAATTGTTTGTTACAGAATGCTTATATATTATTATTAGAGACAACATAGGCCAATACGTTAAGAAATTGTTTAAGAGTAGGGGCTGAAAAATAGTGTAGGCTAATTGGGAATACTAGATGATGAACTCATGATGATCTTCCTTTCTGACCAAGTGGAACAGATAAAAATCATTATAAATACACACACACACACACACACACACACACACACACACACACACACTCGCACAGAGAGAGAGAGAGAGAGAGAGAGAGAGAGAGAGAGAGGGAGGGAGGGAGGGAGAGAACTAGCTTTCTGGCCTAGGAAGACATTTTAGACATGGAAATTACTATCATAAACCTATTATCACTGCCTTTGTTGTGGGGTTTTATGAAACACTGTGACATTCCACTAATTATCTCTCAGTGACATATTATTCATAAATCTCACCTCATTTTTCTTACATAATCATTTATGTCTAGCTCTACTTTATAATGTAAAGCAAATTAATGAGAATTACTTGGTGTACTGGTACTGTATTTTTATTTTGTCTGTGGGTATAGATGTTGTGATATTATATTAGCTTTTTTCAAATAATAGTACTGAGTTAGCACGTTGAAGTTACAGCATCAGGAATGGCTCACTAAAAGTGGACCATGACTCAAATCTGGTCAGATAGCAAAACCAAATTCGGTTACTACCATTATGGTTGTATTTCTGCTGAACAGGAGGGTTTACCAGTTTCAAGCACGTAGCCATGGAAGATAGTTCCTTTATATCTCTCATTCATATATTTTATTTTAGTTCATGTTATAAGATATTAGGTTACCATATGGATTTTCCACACTCGCTTAAAATTGCTTAATCCAATCCCACCCATTCAGTCCCATACCACAATCTATCCATCACATTGTATCTTCCCTCTGCTTAAAGCATTTTACATCCATGTGGAAAAATTATTTTCTCCTTCTCCTCCTTCTTCTCCTCTTCCTCCTCCTGCTCCTTCTTCTCATATCCTCTTCCTCATCCTCACTCTCATTCTCAATCTTATTCTTTTTATCTTTTATTCACAATCTCTTAAAGCAACTTTACACTATCTGGATGTACCCTTACAAGTTCTTGGCTTCCAGGACTATGTCAAGTTAAGCAAACTAGACTAATTCATCCAAGCTAGGATCTGCATATGGCACAGTACCTGGACATTTTCTATCAGAGCCTGATGACTTCACTTGTATTTATTTTTCAGTGCATCCATTTTACCAGCAAGTTTCATGACTTCATTTTCATTTGTAGCTAAATAATATTTTATTGCATCATGTTTTCATTATCCATTACTTAGTTGGTGGAAATATATGCTGTTTCCCATTTCTACCTGTTCTAAACAGAGCAGCAGTGATCTTGGATATGCTATTATCTTTGTGTTAGGATATTGATTCTTTTGAATCCAAAACTATGAATCTGAGTCAAATGGTAGTTTTACTTCAAATTTTCTGAAAAACCATAAAATGTAAATGATTTTTTTATATCATAAGATGAAAGATTGAGATGCAAGCTGTACTCAAGCTGTTTGAATGCAGGACTTGGGCTGGCCCCCAGATCATTTCAGGCAACTATTCCTTGGGCTAGGCCTGGAAGATTTTAGCCTCCATACAATCTTCCAAGCTTACTGATTGACTCTAGCTTCTTTGGATTCTTCCTGAAATGCTCTGCTTTGCCTTATTTTTTATAACTTTGGCTCCTTCTTCTTCTATGGACAAATATTTCTTCATCTCTGTCTAACTTGTTCTCTCTCAAACCTGTCTCTGTATAACTGCTATGTACATATACCACCCACCACTCACCATAACTTTTATTTTTCTATCTTCTTACATAACCTCTTTTTCCAGGGCTGTTCCAGTGTGAGTTAGGCATATCTTGTCTCTGACTCATTCTGTGAAATCTTTCTTTGATTTGTCAGAGTACATGTCCCTTGGTTAGATATAAATTTCAAATCTGGCTGGTTCCTTCTACAAACTAGCCTTGCCCTCATTGTTAGGGCAAGGTTAAGGTATGTACAAAGAATGTATCTGTATTTCAGACAGATCATACTATATTTCAGGGCATTTCTACATTCCAACCAGACATATATACCTAGAAGATCATAGATGTGATTCCTTTCCAAAGCAACCATGTTGCTGCATTCAAATTCCTCTATAAAAATTTTCTTGGCAAATTTGCACAATGGCTACACTATTATATACCACCCTAGTCAGTATTTAAACATTTAAGTTTTTCCTGCATTCATGTTATCTCTTGTGTCTTTTAAAAAATAGCTCAAGTCCAACATGTGGTAGGAAGAATACTACCATGTAATAAGTTTTCTAAATGTGACTTCTACACCTCTCCATAGAACACTTAGTGATATGAGATTCTAAAAGACTTGGAAGCCACAATAATTTCCAGATCTCAAATGATTTATCATTATTAATGTGACTACATTTGAATTGTATGATTTTGCTGATAAAATCAAATGCCAAAGAATGAGCACAAAAGTTGAACTTTGTGGGAAAATAGAGTGCTTTGTTATAGATTTCTTCAATAGACCTATTATTTTCCTTTATAGCCTCCAAAAAACCCCATAAATTATGCATATGTTTAAAAATTCAAGGAAAAGATTGAATTAAAATTACTTGAATATATTGTTCTGTAAAACAGAAGGTGAGAAACATAATTCACAATGTATGCTGTTTGGGAAAAGTAAAGAAAATCCTTGATATTGCTTATCAAGAGTGCTTTAAATAAATATGTCTCAAAAGAGTCATTTTTCCCACATATTTAACATCTTCATGTGACACTTGCATAACGTGAATTTGTAAAGATATACCATAATTTCTAACTATGTAGTATTCTACATTTTTCAAGATTGAAAGAAGAAAAGCAGAGGCAATCAATAGAAATAGTTCCTGGACAGTTATTAGAGTATCATGTAATTGTTATTAATATTCTATTTTTTCTGGTCGGATAAAATAACCCAAAATATTATTGATCTCCATAAAATGTAATATTCTAAATTTTATAAACAATTCTAAAATGGATGTCAAGAAAGAAAGAGGTCATAGGTAAGAGGCAAAATATAATATTTCTATGATGGAAAAATTACATAGTCATTGAAAAAATATTGAAAAAATAATTGATCTAACACTTAATGGTAGAACCAAGATAATTTAGCTATTTATGAGACAAAAAATTGAGAATGCTTTCAGTTCATTAAGAAGCTTAATATCTAATGAGAGAAGTTTATAGCTCAGAGGCAATGTTATCTTCATTTCCCATCAGTACTAATGAGAAAAATGAAAATCAGAAGACACACAATGAAATCCCTCTCTAGATATACATTGAGTGACATATGAACAAGTTTAGGACCAAAGAAAATTGCTAGGAAAATTTATGTTAAGATGCAATTATCCAATATACAGAAGATTTTTAAGCTCTTTGAACCCTGAGAAAGGAATTCTTCTGCTAAAGATCTGATAATGCAAGGAAAATTCCTCTGTATCCTATCCTTTTAAAATAGTTCCTTCATTAGACTGAACACAAAACAACTTCATCATCCTTATCAGAACAGTCTCCAGAAACTCTAGCAAATGCACCAATACATTCCAAAACTAAGCTTCAGTTCTAGGCACAATTTCATTCTTCCTAGGATGGTGCTTAAACTAAATAATAGATAAATTTATTCAGAAGTGAAGCTGCAGACAATTTTAAAAAGCCACATTGTGAACAGAAAAAATTCACTTTTTAAGAAGTGCCACTGTGGTATATGTTTGTATTCATTTTGTATATTTTATACATAATATTATATAAATACATATTTTTATGTGAATATGAAAATTTATTTGAAAGAATAGTACATCAGTAATGTCTAAATGAACAGAGTTTGTAGGATATTTCTCCAGAATATAAATAATTTAGCAAATGTTTTCCTAGTTTCATGTAAACAGAACATCAACATGAACAAGAACAGGAACAATAACAAAAACCTTTGAAGTCAAGTAAGCTTAACTGGGCTGGCAGCAGAATTATATCACCTTAAATGGTGTAAATCTTGTACCTATGCAGATCCTAGAGTAATGGGATGCTGTGGGCTTGCAGCAAAATTTCATGGGCAAAAATAAATTTCATACAACACATATCAAGATAAGATTTCTAACAAGAAGGAGCTTAGTGCCCAGTGCATGTAGAGATGAAAGCAGAGATGAAGAGGGAATGGATATGTTGGTATATTATAAATGCCCATAACAATGGACATCAGGGATGCTGCAGTCACTGAGAGGATCCTGCAAGAGAAGATCGCATGAGCCTCTACTATGTTGGAAGAAGAGTTGCCAAAAAAAAAAAAAATGAAGAGTAAGATGATGTCATCAATCTAACCACTACCTTTGGAATTATAGTAACTGAATGTTTAATAGTCTGTTTTTCATATGTCTTTAGCTGAAATTTATTCTCCTTTTAGAATGGACATTTTTTTTTCTTTGCTATGTATATATGACATATGACATGTCTCTCAGTTTTTAGGGCCTGACAAACAAAACCTTGCTTTGAGTGTTAGAAGAAATTGGACTTTTGAGCAATGTTGAGACACTGAAGGTGGTAGAAAGTTTTGTAGGTAAATTGAAAGCAACTTGAATTTGTGGAGTTATGAGTGTAATTTTATGTTTTAAATATGAACCGTCCCAGATCTTTACGGTATCTTTTCGGTTTTTCTTTTTTTTTTTCTTTTTTTCTTTTCTATATTCTTTGTTTATATTCCGAGCTTTCCCCTTTCCCAGTTGCCCCTCTCCCCATCGATCTCATAAGCCCTCTTCCCTCTGCCCATTTCCCAATCACCCCTCCCATTTCCCTGTCCTGGTACTCCGGTACTCCCCTACAATGCTGGATCAACCTTTTTTTTTTTTTTCATTTTATAAAATCAGTTTTATTTTTTTAGCTTTTTTTTATATTTTTACTTTCTATATTCTTTGTTTACATTCCAAATTATTTCCCCTTTCCCAGATCCCCCCTCCCCATATGTCCCATAAAACTTCTCTCCATCCATTCTCAAATCACCACTCTCCTTTTTTTTCTCTGTCCTTATATTCCCCTCCAATTCTAGATCAATCCTTTCCAGGATCAGGACCTTCTCCATACTTCTTCATGGGAGTCATTTGTTATGTGATTTGTGCCTTGGGTATTCAGGGCTTCTGGGTTAATTAATATCCACTTATCAGAGATTGCATTCCATGTGTATTCTTTTGTGTCTGGGTTACCTCACTTAGGATGATATTTTCCAGATCAAACCATTTGCCTAAAAATTTTGTGAATTCATTGTTTCTAATTGCTGAGTAGTATTCCATTGTGTAAATATACCACATTTTCTATATCCATTCCTCCTGTGAGGGGCATCTGGGTTCTTTCCAGCTTCTGGCTATTACAAATAAGGCTGCTATGAACATAATGGAGCATGTGTCCTTATTGCATGCCGGGGAATCCTTTGGGTATATGCCCAGGAGAGGTATAGCAGGGTCCTCCAGAAGTGTCATGTCCAGTTTTCTGAGGAACCGCCAGACTGATTTCCAAAGTGGTTGTACGATCTTACAGCCCCACCAGCAGTGGAGGAGTGTTCCCCTTTCTCCACATACTTGCCAGCACCTGCTGTCTCCTGAGTTTTTGACCTTAGCCATTCTGACTGGTGTAAGGTGAAAGAATCAAGAAAACCAGGAGCTGGTTCTTTGAGAAAATCAACAAGATAGATAAACCCTTAGCCAGACTAACCAAAGGGTACAGAGACAGTATCCAGATTAACAAACTTAGAAATGAAAAGGGATATATAACAACAGAAACTGAGGAAATTCAAAACATCATTAGATCCTACTACAAAAGCTTATACTCAACACAACTGGAGAATCTGGAGGAAATGGACAGTTTCCTAGACAGATATCTGACACCAAAACTAAATCAGGATCAAATAGTTCAACTAAACAGTCCCATAACACCAGAAGAAATAAAAAGGGTCATAGAAAGTCTCCCAACCAAAAAAAGCACGGGACCAGATGGCTTCAGTGCAGAATTCTATCAGACCTTCATAGAAGACCTAACACCAATACTCTTCAAACTATTCTACAAAATAGAAACAGAAGGAACTCTACCCAACTTGTTCTATGAAGCCACAATTACGCTGATACCAAAACCACACAAAGATCCAACAAAGAAAGAGAACTTCAGGCCAATTTCTCTTATGAATATTGATGCAAAAATACTTAATAAAATTCTTGCCAACCGAATCCAAGAACACATCAAAACGATCATCCACCATGATCAAGTAGGCTTCATCCAAGGGATGCAGGAATGGTTCAATATAAGGAAAACCAACAATGCTATACACTACATAAACAAACTCAAAGAAAAATACCATATGATCATCTCATTAGATGCAGAAAAAGCATTTGACAAAATTCAGCATCCTTTCATGCTAAAAGTCTTGGAAAGAACAGGAATTCAAGGCCCATACCTAAACATCGTTAAAGAAATATACAGCAAACCGGTAGCTAACATCAAACTAAATGGAGAGAAACTTGAAGCAATCCCACTAAAATCAGGCACTAGACAAGGCTGTTCTCTCTCTCCATATCTTTTCAATATAGTACTTGAACTTCTAGCTAGAGCAATTAGACAACATAACGAGGTCAAGGGGATACAAATTGGAAAGGAAGAAGTCAAATTATCACTATTTGCAGATGACATGATAGTCTACTTAAGTGATCTGAAAACCTCCACCAGAGAACTCCTACAACTGGTAAACAACTTCAGCAAAGTGGCTGGTTATAAAATCAACTGAAGCAAATCAGTTGCCTTCCTATACTCAAAGGATAAGCAGTCTGAGAAAGAAGTTAGGGAAATGACACCCTTCACAATAGCCACAAACAATATAAAGTATCTTGGTGTGACTCTAACCAAACTCTTTTCAGAGCCTTTTCTTTCCCTCTTCTTGGGTATCATTTGTTATGCTAATTGTGTTTTGAGAATTCAGAGCTTCTGGGCTAATTCATATCCACATATCATTGATTGCATTCCATGTGTATTCTTTTGTGATTGCATTACCTCATTTAGGATATTTTCCAGGAATTAACCATTTGCATAAGAATTTCATGAATTCTTTGTTTTCAATTGCTGAGTAGTATTCCATTGTGTAAATATATCACATTTTCTGTATCCATTCCTCGATTGAGGGACATCTGGGTTCTTTCCAGCTTCTGGCTATTATAAATAAGGCTGCTATGAACACAGTGGAGCATGTGTCCTTATTGCATGCCGGGGAATCCTCTGGGTATATGTCTAGGAGAGGTATAGCAGGATCCTCCAGTAGTATTTTTCCCAGTTTTCTGAGGAACCACCAGACTGATGTCCAGAGTGTTTGTACCAGCTTGCATCCCCACCAGCAGTGGAGTCTTCCTCTTTCTCCACATCCTCGCCAGCACCTGTTTTCTCCTGAGTTTTTCATCTTAGCCAATCTGACTGTTGTGAGGTTAAGTCTTATCTTTCCAACTTTCCAAGCAGTTTGTTATTTTCAGTAAATTACATTTTACTATTCATATTAGTACAGGATTATGATCAATAGAAACATATGTGTGGCTGACACCTAAAGAAAAGTGACTCTTCCCTAATATTTATTAACTGCTAACAGCTTCACTTCCACAATTGAGATAGTCCATGCTGGACTTTTCAATCTTCTTAATCTTGTGCAGGCCAATTTCTCTTTAACTCTATGAAAATTCCCTGCATTACTTCTTCCTAGTGAATGAATCACATTATTATATCTCTTAATTTCCTTCTAGTATCTTTTTTAACTCTAAATGTATCTATTAAAATATATTAAACAGCACTTTAATTTTATCTAATAAGTTGTAAGTATCTTTTCTGAGATGTAATAGGAACTATTAGCTAGAAGAAAATTTGAGTATCCTTAGGGCAAGAAAATGGATCATGATTTATCATAAATCATTCTGCATATAAAAATATGAAATAGGTTTTGTTAAATAGATCTAGATGGCTCAATAGATAAATGTAAATATATTTTAACATATGCTTTTAAATATTGTTCCTTTAGAAAATATATTTAAAAAGTATACTGGAACAACAATTTTATATATCACTGAAATTATGTTAATAACATCTTAAACTATATTTTCACAAAACAGTATACTTAATGCAATAGTAAGTTGAGAGGAACATAACATTTTAGCAATTTTTATGGCCATTACATATGTATACATGTATACAACAAGAGAAATAAAAGGGTTCATTGAGTTTTACATGCCTACATACACACATGTATATATGTATAAAAATTATTGCATGTGGGACATAAATAGATGTCAGGAAATTTCATAACCCTAAACCTAACCCTACCCCTACCCCTACCCCTAACCCTAACCCTAACCATAACCCTAACCATAACCCTAACCTGACACCTGAGACTTAGACAACTACCAGATCCCTTCCAGATCTTGGAACATATGCCTGACTTGGAACATATGCCATGCTTCTCACATAAAATAAACATGTCCTACAGTTGCATAGGCTCAAAAGAGAGTTTTTCCATGTTAATGAGATATAGAGGCCGAGAAGGCTTAGCCAAGAAGCTTCCCTTCCTAGACATTCCTCTCTGCAAAAGTTTTTAGTCTCAGGCCCACCCTGAGAAGTGTAACATGGATTCATGCATCCATTTTTCCACCATGACAATAAACTGTTTAGAACCATGGAGTGTCTATTTTCTTCAAGATCCACCATGGGTGTCCCTAGCCTACAGGCCCAGACTCCATTCTTGCCTCTTCTGAGACTCCAAGCAGTCCATGGATGTCTAAGAGCCTAAGAACCCCCATTCCCCCAGCCTCATTGCAGGACCAGGGAGCCCTGAACCAGTTCCAGCTTCCCACATCTCTAACTGTGCTTTCCCATGCATTATCAGTGTTTCAGCCCTTATGTATAGCTCTGCGCCCGCCCCTGCAGCAGTGTTGGATAAGCATTCTCAACCTCCCCATGTTCTGCCTCACCAAGCAGCTGTTCCTTGTGGCTGAGTAGAAGTGGCCCTTCAATTCCATATATTTTCATGTGTCCTACATTGATGCTTTGCATAGTTAATCAGATTATATTTAAGCAAAAGTAGCAGAATTGCAAGTACAACATAAATCTGATACAAGTTACTTTGCTTTTCCTACTGTTTCATATTACTAATAGAAATATTTTCAACAAAGGACTTAAAGAGTCGCCAGGGTTTACAACCTCATAGGAAAAACAATATCAACCAACCAGAGCTCCCAGAGTCTAAACCACCAACCAGAAAGTACAAATGGAGTGACCCATTCCTCCGGATGCATATGGAGCAGAGAATGGCCTTGTTGGACATCAGTGTGAGAGGAGGCCTTTGGCTCGATGCCCCAGGATAGGGGAATGCAAGGGCTTGGAGGCAGAAGGGGGGGTTGGGGCACACCATCATAGAAGCAGAGGGAGGGGTATGGGATGAGGGTTTCTGGGGGAAAATAAGGAAAGGGGATAACATTTGAAATGTAAATAAAGATCATATCCAATAAAAATAGGTTAATATATTCAACAAACTCTGAAAGGGAACTCTTAGGCAAGTAATTCTGCATGCCTCTCCTCTATGTCAGGACAGTTCCTGATGTCTCTGTGATAGTGTATAGGGGCATCAGAAGTGACATACTAGTTCTTTTGGGAAGGATACAGAAATTGTCCACCAGCAGTGACTTACAGTACACTAGAGATAATAAATAGTGATTCAGAAATAAGCAACAATGCAGGTACGTACTTTGCAACTTCTAAATTTTTTGATCTTTATCATAATTTACTGAACTAAGGATGTCTATTTCAGCACTAACCAGTATTTAGACCCTATAAATATTTTATGTGCTTTGAGGAAGAGAGTTGTATGTCATTTATTTAAATTATTAGCATATCATAATGGTCATAAAATTGTTATTTGTATACTAATGTAGTTTAAATATACTAGAGCAAAACATATTTCACATAGGAGGCAGCAAGCATTAAGCAGGGCTTTCACTGAAATGGACATAAACAAATCTTTCACATGATAAGAGGCAGAATAGATATTACCTTGCATCATTCTGTGGCACATTAACAACGTGATTAATGCATCTGCAAATGACATTGAGACAACCTGTATTATCTCTGTACGTGCAGGAATGAAGTATTTTTAATTTTAACAAAAACAATATTTATGATAGAGGCAATTTATCTTCTTTGAGATGTAGTCAAGAAAATTAATTATGTTCTCAAGATGGTTAAAAATAGATTTTACCCAAGTGGACCTCCCTTGTTTTGAAATAAGAATGTATGTATTTGAATAGTTTAATGTACCCATTCTTCATTAAGTTTGTATATTCACATGTTAGAGCCTAATATTTACTAATTGATACACCATATCTGAAGAACAACCAATAAATGCATCACTCTTGTTCATCTCAAATATCCGTAGAAAATAATGGCCCATAGTTAACTGAAAATTAAATAAAATATTTTACTAATCAGGTAATATTTAAGTATATACTAAAAACAATTTTTCTTTTTTTTCTTTCTTTATTTTTTTATTATTTTCTATATTCTTTGTTTACATTCCAAATGATTTTCCCTTTCCCAATTCCCCCTCCCCCTATGTCCCATAAGCCCTCTACTATTTTCTTACAGGATCTTCAGAAAGGTCTTGAGTAGCTACTATTTATAAGATATTAGTAAAATGAATGTAGTTTGGTTGATAATTTAAAAAATATATTATTTAAACTATTTTTAAAATTTAATGGGATAATCGTTGAAAATTACTTAAAATACTGCTGATTTTAGATGCATATAGAAGAATAATATTATTGATTAGTGGTTAATACTTAATCACTGATAGTGTTGATAGTTTAAATAACAATTGATAGTACTTTCTTTGCAGAGTTTTCAGAAACTATCTGGATGTGTTCTGATGTGCCATGGCTCTAGAGAACAGGTTTAGGAAAAACTGAAATGCCCAAACTTGGAAAATTTGTTTTGACTATTACATATTGGAATGATGACTTTAGTCAATATGTGTGACAGTGGCCAGATGCTGAGAAATAACATGTACAAGGACTCAAGTGCCTGCACACACTTACCAGGCTAAGATTTCCTGTTAAGACTGATGAGAACTGAATCTTGACTTATTCAGGTTGGAGAGATCACAGCAAGACTGACTGAGAATGTGACAAGTTTATTTTAAGGAACCACATTTAATATATCTTTTGAAACTGGGAGAGGACAATTGTAGTTAGCAGGATATAATTATGTTTGCAATCTATACAGGGTATAAAAGATTAATGTCTGAGATTGATTGTTCTGCCATTCTTCTATATGCTTCCCTGACATATAGAGAATGCAGATAAATAGCTGGTCTGAAAGATCTACTTCCTTAAGGATTTACTCAGTTTCTCAGGAACTGAAGCATATAGTGTGCCAGGAGCCATAGATTCTAACATGAAAATCCTATCACTCACAATGCTGAAGGCAGTTGGATCAGGCCAACTCAATGTTGCCTGGCACAAGGAACCTGTGTTATTACAAATGTTTCAACATTTATGCTCAAGTATTTGGAACTGTGTGTTTTTAAGAACAATGTATTCAACACAGTTGTGATCATGAGTAAATTTATATGAAATTGTTGAATACATTGTTCTTAAACAAGAGTCCTTTCTGGAAATTGTGCTGCTCAGACTAGGGAAATGAATCCATTCTAAGCTTGTCATTGTTTTAAAAACACAAGCTGAATAGTATAATAATATTTTAAAACATTGCCCCATATTAACATTTACACAAATTAGCATTGTATAAAATATGAATAATTGACTTAGAATTAGAAATAAGCTCAAGACTCATTAAGCTTTGGGTAATTTAAACATAAACACAAAACAGCTTATCAAATAAATGATGTTCATTGTGTTTATGAGATTCACATATCTACATAAATTTAAAAACATATGTATTATATAAGAAAGGGCAATATATTAAAATTCAAAATGTAAATTATTCTTACATTTTGATAAATTTCTATGAATATAGATCTCATAGGTCTGCCATTTTAGGATAACTTGACTTTCATAAGACATTGATAGGAAAAAACATACACAAAGCAGAAATAATAAAACAACCCTGAGATTTCACCTCACACCAGTCAGAATGGCTAAGGTTAAAAACTCAGGAGACAGCAAGTGTTGGCAAGGATGTGGAGAAAGAGGAATACTCCTCCACTGCTGGTGGGATTGTAAGATGGTACAACCACTATGAAAATCAGTCTGGCGGTTCCTAAGAAAACTGGACATGACACTTCCAGAGGACACTGCTATACCTCTCCTGGGCATATACCCAGAGGATTCCCCAGCATGCAATAAGGATACATGCTCCACTATGTTCATAGCAGCCTTATTTATAATAGCCAGAAGCTGGAAAGAACCCAGATATCTCTCAATGGAGGAATGGATACAGAAAATGTGGTATATATACACAATAGAATACTATTCAGCAATTAAAAACAATGAATTCATGAATTTTTTAGGCAAATGGTTTGAACTGGAAAATATCATCCTAAGCGAGGTAACACAATCACAAAAGAATACACATGGAATGCAATCATTGATAAGTGGATATTAATTATCCCTGAAGCTCTGAATACTGAAGATACAATTAACATATCAAATGATTCCCATGAAAAAGGAAGAAGAGGGCCCTAATCCTGGAAAGGCTTGATCCAGCATTGTAGGGGAATAACAGGACAGAGAAAAGGGAGGGAGAATGACAGGAGAATGGATGGAGAGAAGAGGACTTATGGGACAAAAGGGGGAGGGAAACTGGGAAAGGGGAAAGCTTTTGGAATGTAAATAAGAATATAGAAAATTAAAAAAAACGAAATAATGAATTGATTTTCTCTGATTCATGAGGATGCTAGAGTTTAAGGAGAAATTTTTATAAAATTTGAAAATATTAGTTCATTTAATTAAATAAAGGGAGGAAAGTGGTTTTAATCTATATTTATAAATATTTCTTTAATGCCAACAATAAATTATTAAATGGAAATATAAACTTACAACAGTTTGTTTCTTTTCTGCTTCTACTCGTCCAGGAGAAAGAAAGGTTTCTTTGTTGATGTTGTTAGCCATACCATCAGGAAGAGCGAGGAGCAGCAGTAGGAGGTGGAAAAGTAAGGTGAACAATGTTAGGACACTGTGTACAACAAAAGGGAGATGTATAGCTTTTTGGTGTAGTCGAAACAAGAGGTATGGTATGCCTTTCAATTGTCCTCTCTGAGTACATTCTATGTTCGCTGAAAACATACATATACTTTGCTTAGAAGCTGTCTTGATCAACTCTTGACATTTTCCAGTTTCTTGTTTTGCTTTTGACAAGTTGATCTTTTAACATCATTACTAAATTTAATTTTTTATAAGGATCCCCAAAATTATAAGTAAAAAAATATTAAAGCAGCCAGTGCTTTATAGAACATCTTAGCTTCCTTAAGAAAATCTAGTTAGGTGAATTGATGCATGATTTTTTTATTTTCTATATTCTTTACACTCTAAAAGCTTTCTCCTTTCCCAGTACCCCCCCATATGTCCCATAAGTCCTCTTCTCTCCATCTATGCTCCTATCTTTCCCCCCTCCCTTTTCTCTGTCCTGGTACTGCCCTACAATGCTGGATCAAGCCTTTCCAGGATCAGGGCCCTCTCCTTCCTTCTTCAGGGGAATCATTTGATATGCTAATTGTATCTTCAGTATTCAGAGCTTCAGGGCTAATTAATATCCACTTATTAATGATTGCATTCCATCTGTATTCTTTTGTGATTGTGTTACCTCGCTTAGGATGATATTTTCCAGTTCGATCCATTTGCCTAAAAAATTCATGAATTCATTGTTTTTAACTGCTGAATAGTACTCCATTATGTAATTGTACCACATTTTCTGTATCCATTCCTCTATTGAAGGATATCTGGGTTCTTTCCAGTTTCTGGCTATTATAAATAAGGCTGCTATGAACATAGTAGAGAATGTGCCCTTATTGCATGCTGGGGAATCCTCTGGGTATATGCCCAGGAGAGGTATAGCAGTGTCCTCTGGAAGTGTCATGTCCAGTTTTCTTAGGAACCACCAGACTGATTTCCATAGTGGTTGTATCATCTTACAATCCCACCAGCAGTGGAGGAGTGTTCCTCTTTCTCCACATCCTTACCAACACCTGCTGTCTCTTGAGTTTTTAACCTTAGCCATTCTGACTGGTGTGAGGTGAAATCTCAGGGTTGTTTTGATTTGCATTTCCCTAATGACTAATGATGTTGAGCATTTCTTAAGGACCTCCACATAAAACCGGACACACTGAAACTAATAGAAAAGAAACTGGGGAAAACCTTTGAGGACATAGGCACAGGAGAAAAGTTCCTGAACAGAACACCAATAGCATATGCTCTAAAATCAAGAATTGACAAATGGGATCTCATAAAATTACAGAGTTTCTATAAGGCAAAGGACACCATCAAAATGACAAAATGGCAATCAACAGATTGGGAACAGATCGTTACCAACCCTACATTCGATAGAGGCTAATATCCAATATATTCAAAGAACTAGGGAACCAATAACCCTATTAAAAAGTGGGGTACAGACCTAAACAAAGAATTTTCACATGATTTTCTTTACATGGGAGGAAAGAAATACAGAAGAAAGTGAGCAAGGAATAAGACAATAGGGAAAGTAGGATAAGAAGGTTAGGAGAAGGGAACAATTGTGGGTAAGATTAATAGCACCGCCCACTCTGACTAAAAAATAACATGAAATAAGTTTCAACATAAAACACATTATAGAAGATCTACTTCGTTTAGACAAATTAGTACTCTTGATAAAAATAGCTGATGGTGACTTTGTGACTGTGGACAGCATTCTGTAAAACCTAATTGAAAATGTTTTTTTGCAGGGGAGAAAAATTCAGATGTAATATAAAACTATTCAATTTACATTTCTCCCTGGTTAGACATCATGCACATCTGCTCCTATATGCAAAAAAAATTTTTTTTGATAAGCCAACCAAAACACCAAAAACAATTGCAATCTCATTTTTAATCTATAAGTTCAGTCATTGCTCTGGAGATATAGGTGGAATAATGTAAGTTACATGTGTATGACTTTGAAAGTCTCTTAACAGTTAATTCAGTCAAACAGAGGTGCCTAACAGCTATAATTACAGAATTACATCAGATTAATTACCCCAGTCAGAAATATAAGGAAGTATAAAAATATAAACCTATTACCACATTGTATTCAGGGAAATCATATTTAATTTGATACAAAGTTGCTTAGGTGATTATGAGAATACTTACGCACATATTTGTTCCAGATTTTGTAAACACAATTTGATCAAAGTGTGTAGAGGAAATATCACATTATTTTGTGTTGGAATAAGTTGTTCAAATTAGTGTATAGTTTATTATATATAAATGTATATTTATTGAACTATCTATAAAATATATGTAATTATATAAGATATATGTATATATCTTAAAAATAAATTATTTTCATGATTTTGTGGAGCCTTTTCAAAGAAGTCTAATGTTTACAACTTTGTCAAATTACTAATAATATTTTTTATATATAATTACAAACACTTTTAAATCTATCTATTTTAACATATAGTAATATTGGTTATTCCATAAAATACACCCTTCAGAGAGATAACAGTGGAGGCCTGGTGCTGATTATTGCCAACAGTGTCATAAAAGCAGGACTGGTCCAAAATTTTTATTAAAATAGATGTAAGTAGTTCCTTAAAGTATAAATGTCTCAGCTTTTACACTAGTTTGTAAAGCACCACATCCCAAGTAAAGTAAGCTGAATGTGGATTGGAATAAACATATATATGTGGATTGTATGGATGCAAATAAACTGTATTAATAGTAATTTATTAATTCTCAGTGTTTTATGACATATCCCATTCATAATAAAGAAGAAATATTTTCTTTATAATATATACATTATAATAACCATACAATTTCTGTTTTATGTGTACACATGTATATATGCATATATATATATACATACATAAATATTTATAGGTATAGATATGTAAAACCATATAATATCTGTTGTTAATAGTTGCAAAATGGAAAAAGACTACTATTTAATACACATTTACTACATGGAGATTAATTTCTATAAAATATATCCATAAATATATTTAATATAAATGAGGGCATATGAATTTAGTGGATTATATTAATAAAAATGCACACTATTAATTATATCTTAATTCTTAGTACTGTATATCTGATATAAATAATGAGATAATAGATCAATTTTCTCTTGAAGTATTTTATTATTGTTGGGTTAAATTAAAAATTAATATAATTTTTCTCTCCTGTGTCTGTGCAGGTAGGTATGGTCAGGAAAACAGGGAACCAAGGAGTACCAGAGCAGCTGAAACAGGGTCCTTCCAGGCCCCATCTGCACCCAGGAGCTGGACTGCTTCATAGCCATCTGTGCACAGGTCTCCAGGGAGTGCTTTGACTCCTGGGTTTGAAGGTGAGATCACCATTTTCTCTCAGCTATGGCCATGAGCACATGGAACACAGGCATGGCGGAGCAGCTGGGACAGGGTCCTTTCAGGCTCCATCTGCACCCAGGAGCTGGGCTGAGCCAAAGCACTCTGGACCTGGGGAGAGCTGGTCACTCAGGGGTGCTGAGACAGGCTTGCAACCCCACAGGAGGGACAAGACCCAACCAGAGACAGCTGGACCAAATAACACCAGAGACAACCAGATGGTGAAAGGCAAACATGAGAGCATTACTAACAGAAACCAAGGCAACATGGTACCATCTGAACACAGTTCTCCTACAACAGCAAGTCCTGGAAACCCCAACACACTGAAAAAGCGAGATTCGAATTTAAAATCACAGCTCATGATGCTGATAGAGGACTTCAATACAGACATAAATAACTACCTTAAAGAAATACAGGAAAACTCAACCAAACTGGTGAAGGAATTGAACAAGACCATCCAGGATCTAGAAATTGAAGTAGAAACAACAAAGAAATCACAAGGAACAACAACTCAGGACATAGAAAACTTAAGAAAGAAGTCAGGAGTCATAGATGCAAGCACCAACAATATAATACAAGAGATAGATGAAAGAATCTCAGGAGCAGAAGATACCATTGAAAACACTAACACAACAGTCAAAGAAAATGTTAAATGCAAAAATCTCCTTAACCCAATACATCCAGGACAAAATGAGAAGATCAAAACTAAGGATTATAGGTATAGGAGAGGGCAAAGATTTCCAAATTAAAGGGACCGTAAATGTCTTCAACAAAATTATAAAAGAAAACTTCCCTAACCTAAAAAAGAGGTGCCCATGAAGATACAAGAAGCCTACAGAACTCCAAATAGATTGGACCAAATAGAAATTCCTCCATTCACATGATAATCAAAACACCAAATGCACTAAGCAAAGAAAGAATATTAAAAGGAGCAAGGGAAAAAGATCAAGTAACATATAAAGGCAGGCCTATCAGAACTACACAAGACTTCTCGCCAGAGACTATGAAAGCCAGAAGATCCTGGGGAGATGTCATACAGACCCTAAGGAACACAAATACCAACCCATGCTACTAAACCCAAGCAACCTTTCAATTGCCATACATGGAGAAACCAAGATATTACAAGACAAAATCAAACTTTCACAGCATCTTTCCACCAATTCAACTCTTCAAAGATAATGAAAACTCCAACAAAAGGAGGGAAAACTACATCCTAGAAAACGCAAGAAAATAATCTTCTAACAAACCAAAAAGAGAGCCACACAAACATAACATGTCTTTCATGTGGATGTTTCTTTTATTCAGATCAGAACTTTATCAATGCTGATGAGACCTATGTTGAACCCTGCTCCTTTTAATATAAATGTAGCCATTTTGTATTCAGTCCCCATTTTTCATATACAGTAAAATTAAGTTCAGGTTCTCAGACTCCATTTCCCAGAAGTAGTTATCCACAGATGGCACTGAAAAATTCTCCTCAAGGGTCATAAACTATGGTTTTTATTATTGATGATCTGTTATCTCAAGGCTATGAAGCTCCACTGTTCTTCACCCATTCACCACTCTGCTTATATGACTTAGGACCAAATGGCCTAAAAGTCAGCTCATAATACTTGGTTTCCTTAGCCAGAATAAGGAACTGTCTCCAGCATGCCTTCTGAAATTCTGAACTTCTGAACTTATTTTTTCTATAAAAATTCTGCTCTAGGAACAGACTAATACCACAATTAGGCTCCTGGGTCTATATTATTATTATTATTATTATTATTATTATCATTATTAATTTGATCCTGATTAATCAATCTTGTACATTCAAGAACCTACTTTTTCTTAGCTGAGATGAGTGTTTGAATAGTCTGTGTGGCTCTTTATGGATCTCCAAAACCTATAGTCTTTTTTCAACTGTGAAAATACAGACAAAATGTCTTCCCCAAAATAACACATTCCCTGGCTTCCATTCTGATGTTAAATCATCTTTTGAGTATACAGGTTTATCTAATTTTGTAGTTTATTTCTATAATCCAAAGTATTTCAGCAGCTGTTTTTCCTGTATCATTGGCATTCAAAAAATTTAAAGTTAATCATTCAATCCATTTCTGGAAGTTTTAATTCCAGCTTTCTTTTTATTAAACATGTCTTTTTTCCTCCTTTTTTATTAGGTATTTTCTTATTTACATTTCAAATGTTATCCCCTTTCATGGTTTTTCCTCTGAAAATCCCCTAACCCACCCCCCTCCCACTGCTTACCAACCCACCTACTCCCACTTCCCTGTCCTGGCCTTCCCCTATACTGGGCCATCAAGGCTTCCCCAGGACCAAGGACCTCTCCTCAATTTGATGTACAACAAGGACATCGTCTGCTACATATACAGCTGGAGGTCCAATGAGACATTACTATGACTGCTTGACCTGTTGGATTGTGTTGTATACCTGTAATATATTTTATGATATAATATGCAAAACAATCTATTCCATTTTAATGGAAACATGTGGGAGCATTTTCAGTTTTATTTTGTAAAGGTATCCCCATAATAGTTATCTCCCAACAAATGAGCAATTACAGAATCAGGACTTTTTTTTTTAACTCAAAGCAGAATCTATGAAATTTTAAATATATATTAACACTATAATGTAAACATTTTAGATTCCAAATACTGCAAAGTGAAAGACACCCATGTGCCAAATTTAATTTCTCTTCACACTCTTAGGATTATTTCCAGCAGGTAATAGAACAGATGATATGAAGAATTATCAGATTTTTCTTTTTCTTTTTTTTTTTTTATAATTTCTTTGGCTTGTGGCCAAGTTATGGAAAAATTTCTTGGTTTTTTTTTGCACTTAATATAATGTTTCCTATTAGATTTCAATTCTTAGCATATTTCCTACTAATTGATTAATATATTCATCCTTGCACCAGTGGACCAGGCAAACCAGTCTGAGATCTAATACAGGTGATATATATTAATACGGGTGATATATAAAAAATACTTTCTTTTTCAAATTATTTGTTATAGTTATATAAATAATGATGTTAATTCTGAAATATTAGAAAAAGGTTCAGCACTTTCTATTTGTAGCACAGCCCTCTGTATATTGTAAGTCAGTAATACTATTGATAGTTTCAGAAAGCCATAAGAACTGCATATAGCTCTGATGTTTTGAACCAGAACATATGGATATAGATACATTTTCATCCAGCATAATAGTTCTGGCAAAGAATCATATCCAAAGATCTAGGTCTCTGGAATGATATAACTTTAATTCTTCTGGCTAGAATATAGACACACCCTTAGTTACCTTCATTACTTCATTACTTCATTACTAAAAGAATGAAGTCGTTTCTTGAGAGAAGCAGTAATGTTTGAAAGTGACACCTAATTGAGGTGCATAAAAAGTCATGAATTGGAGAAAGATTTGAGAGAATGAGTCAGAGGCTCTTGATGATCACAAGGCTCCCGAGTCTCTTGGATATGCTGCCAAACTCAAACAACTGATGTTTTCTCTGTAAGTGGTTCCAGGTGAATTTCTCTTGTCTTTCTGTCAGATGGCACCAGTCCTCTGTGACATTTCATTCAGATATCTTCGGCTTTCTCCAGTGGTTCTTTGCTTTCTCTCTTTGGGTATTTCTTCCAAATACATTGGACATGAGATGTAAATTTCACTTTCATTTTTGTTTTTTTTTTCATTTCTATTTATTTATTTATTATATATTTTTATTTTCTATATTCTTGTTTATAATCCAAATGATTTCCCCTTTCCTAGTTTCCGCCTCCCCATATGTCCCATAAACCTTCTTCTCTCCACCCATTCTCCAATCACCTCTCTCCTTTTTTATCTGTCCTGATACACCCCTCCAATGCTAGATCAAACCTTTCCAGGATCAGGACCCTCTCCTTTATTCTTCATGGGAGTCGTTTGTTATGCTAATTGTGTCTTGGGTATTCAGAGCTTCTGGGTTAACTAATATTTACTTATCAGAGATTGCATTCCATGTGTATTCTTTTGTGACTGGCTTACCTCACTTAGGATGATATTTTCCAGATCCAAACATTTGCCTAAAAATTTCACGAATTCATTGCTTTTTATTGCTGAGTAGTATTCTATTGTGTAAATATACCCCATTTTCTGTATCCAGTCCTCCATTGAGGGACATCTGGGTTCTTTCCAGCTTCTAGCTATTATAAATAAGGCTGCTATGAACATAATGGAACATGTGTCTTTGTTGAATGCCAGGGAATCCTTTGGGTATATGCCCAGGAGAGGTATAGCAGGGTCCACTGGAAGGGAACCACCAGACCGATTTCCAAAGTGGTTGTACCATCTTACAACCCCATCAGCAGTGGAGGAGTGTTCCTCTTTCTTCACATCCTCGCCAACACTTGCTGTCTCTTGACTTTTTAACTTTTGCCATTCTGACTGGTAAAAGGTGAAATCTCAGAGTTGTTTTGATTTGCATTTCCCTAATTTCTAATGATGTTGAGCATTTCTGAAGGTGCTTCTTGGCCATCCTAATTTCTTCAGGTGAAAATTCTTTGTTTAGATATGTACCCCATTTTTAATAGGGTTATTTGGTTCCCTGGGGTCTAACTTCTTGAGTTCTTTGTATATATTGGATATTAGCCCTATATCAGATGTAGGGATGGTGAAGATATTTTTCCAATTTGTTGGTTGCCATTTTGTCCTTTTGACAGTGTCCGTTGCCTTACAGAAACTTTGTAATTTTATGAGGTCCCATTTGTCAATTCTTGATTGTAGAGCATAAGGTATTGGAGTTATGTTCTGGAACTTTTCCCCTGTGTTCATGTCCTCAAGAGTATTCCTCAGTTTCTTTTCAATTAGTTTCAGTGTGTCTGGTTTTATGTGGAGGTCCTTGATCCACTTGGTGTTGAATTTAGTACAAGGAGATAAGAATGGATCATTTTTTAAGATGATTCTGGGCCATCCGAAGTTCTTCAGGTGAGAATTCTTTGTTTAACTATGTACCCCATGTTTTAATAGGGTTATTTGGTTTTCTGGGGTCTAACTTCTTGAGTTCTTTGTGTATATAGGATATTAGCCCTCTATCTGAGGTAGGGTTGGTGAAGATCTTTTCCCAATTTGTTGGTTGCCGATTTGTCCTTTTGATGGTGTCCATTGCCTTACAAAAACTTTGTAATTTTAAGAGGTCCCATTTGTCAATTCTTGATCTGAGAGCATACACTATGGTGATCTGTTCAGAAACTTTCCCCCTGTACCGATGTCCTCAAGGGTCTTCCCCAGTTTCTTTTCTATTAGCTTCGGAGTGTCTGGCTTTATGTGTAGGTCCTTGATCTATTTGGAGTTGAGCTTAGTATAAAGAGACAAGGATGAATCAATTTGCATTCTTCTGCATGCTGACCACCCATTGAATCAGCACCATTTGTAGAAAAGGCTATCTTTTTTCCATTGGATGTTTGCAGCCCCTTTGTCAAGGATCAAGTAGCCATAGCTGTGTGGGTTCATTTCTGGATCTTCAATCCTGTTCCATTGATCTGCCTGCATGTCACTGTACAAATACCATGCAGTTTTTAACACTATTGCTCTGTAGTATTGCTTGAGGTCAGGGATACTGATTCCCCCAGAATTTCTTTTGTTGTTGAGAATAGTTTTAGCTATGCTGGGCTCAACCTCATTAGTCATTAGGGAAATGCAAATCAAAACAACCCTGAGATTTCACCTTATACCAGTCAGAATGGCTAAGATTAAAAATTCAGGAGACAGAAGGTGTTAGCAAGGATGTGGAGAAAGAGGAACACTCCTCCACTGCTGGTGGGGTTGCAAATTGGTACAACCACTCTGGAAATTAGTCTGGCGGTTCCTCAGAAAATTGGGCACTTCACTTCTGGAAGATCTTGCTATACCACTCCTGGGTATATACCCAGACGATTCCCCAGCAGGTAATAAGGATACATGCTCCACTATGTTCATAGCAATCCTATTTATAATATCCAGAAGCTGGAAAGGACCCAGGTATCCCTCAACAGAAGAATGGATGCAAATAAAATGTGGCATATATACACAATGGAGTACTATTCAGTCATTAGAAAAAATGAATTCATGAACTTCTTAGACAAATGGATGGCGCTGGAGAACATCATACTAAGTGAAGTAACCCAGTCTCAAAAGATCAATCATGTCATGCACTCACTAATAAGTGGATATTAACCTAGAAAACTGGAATACCCAAACCATAATCCACACATCAAATGAGGTACAAGCAGAATGGAGGAGTGGCCCCTTGTTCTGGCAAGACTCAGTGAAGCAGTATAGGGCAAAACCAGAACAGGGAAGTGGGAAGGGGTGGGTAGGAGAACAGGGGGAGGGAAGGGGGCCTATGGAACTTTTGGGGAGTGGGGGGTGAGAAAAGGGAAAATCATTTTAAATATAAATAAAAAATATATCAAATAAAAAAATTATTAAAAAAAAAGAATGGATCAATTCACATTCTTCTGCATGTTGACCTCCAGTAGAACCAGCACCATTTTTTGAAAAGGCTATCTTTATTACACTGGTTGTTTTCTGCTACTTTATCGAAGATCAAGTGACCATAGTTGTGTGGATTCATTTCTGGGTTTCAATTCTATTTCATTGGTCCACTTGCGTGTCATTGTGCCAATAACATGCAGTTTTTAAAACTATCGCTCTGTAGTATTGCTTGAGGTCTGGGATAATTATTCCCCCAGAAGTTCTTTTACTGTTGAGAATAGTTTTAGCTATCCTAGCTTTTTGTTATTCCAGATGAATTTGAGAATTGCTTTTTCTTATTCTGTGAACTGAGTTGGGATTTTGATGAGGATTGCTTGCAAGATGGCCATTTTAACTATATTGATCCTGCCAATCCACGAGCATGGAAGATTTTTCCATTTTCTGAGGTCTTCTTTGATTTTCTTCTTCAGAGACCTGAAGTTCCTGTCATATAGATCTTTCACTTGTTTGGTTAGAGTCACACCAAGATACTTTATATTGTTTGTGGCTATTGTAAAGGGTATCATTTCCGTAATTTCTGTCTCAATCTGCTTATCCTTTGAGTATAGGAAGGCAACTGATTTACTTGAGGTGATTTTATAACCAGTCACATTGCTGAAGTTGTTTATCAGCTGTAGAAATTCTCTGGTGGAGTGCAGCAATGGCTGGTCCAGCCGAAGGGCCATCAGCAGTGGAACCAAGGCAACACAAGGTCCAGTTAGGCCATGCGCCCATGACCACTGACCTTCACTGGCTAGCCAGGCTGCAAGCACCTGCGGATTTATGGTGCCTTTCACCGCACAGAAGCCACATCAGAACTCTGCCTCCCGCCAGTCACGAGAGACTCGCCTCCATCTTGGTATCGGACTCCAGACAGATCAGACAGACTAAGGTACACAAACATAACCCGAGGCCAACATCATGGGGGTCTAAGCCTGACGGGTATTGGCCTGCACCCAGGCCCTGGGCTGTTCGGGGGGGCCATCAGGGTGCCAACCCAGCCAGAAGGTTTTTTTGCCCTCGCCGGCACGCTCACCACCATTTTGCCTACAGGACGCCAGAGAACTCTAGCAGGCAAAGCCTTAACAGGCATAGCCTGAGGCTAACAAAGTGGGGGTCTAGGCCCCAATAGGCCCTGGACTGACCCCAAGAACTGTGAGGCTTGGTGGGCCATCTGTGTGTCAACCTGCCCAGGAGGTTGTTAGCCCAGTAAACTCTCCCAGGCACTTTTAGGGAGCGCGAGCACACACGCCAGCCATCTAGGCCACCTGACAAACCCAATTAACAGTCATAGCCCAAGGGGAACTTTGCTCAGACCTTGGCCTCCCAGGCTTCTACCTGGACCCAGGGCCTGAGCAGTCAGGCTAGCCTTGTGTGCACCAACCCGGTTGGGAGATCAGCTGCCCAGCAGAGTGATCAGAAGGCAGAAAAGGTCCCGGCAGCATACACCATTAGCACTCCCTGAAGGTGCAAACGGGCTCCATCTGGTTCACAGACACAATCTGGGGCAAAGCACACTAGAGCTGCAAGGGCACCTAAGAGGAAGACAGCACATCAGCAATCAGCTACAGGGGAAACCCAGCGATATAGTGTTGCAGTAATAGCCCCAGAGCCCCTCAGGAGGCCCAAACACCGGCCAGGGACAAGACCAATTAACTCCAGAGAACAAGATGGCAAAGGGCAAACGCAGGAATGCTACTAACAGAAATCTAGGCAATATGGCAGCATCTGAACCAAACTCTCCAACATCAGCAAGTCCTGGTTATGCCAACACACCAGAGAAACAAGATTTGGATTTAAAATCACTGATCATGATGCTGCTAGAAGAACACAAAAAGGACATAAATGAATCTCTTAAAGAAATACAGGCGAACATGAATAAGCTACAAACCCGTATAATGGAAACACAAAATCACTTAAAGAAATGCAGGAGAATAAGGCTCAAGAGATAGAAGCCAATAAAGAAGAAACGAAAAAAAAAAAAAAAAAAAACAGAAAAAACTTAAAGAAATGCAGGAGAACTTGCGTCAAGAGGCAGAAGTCATGAAAGAGGAAACACAAAAATCTCTTAAAGAATTACAGGAAAACACAAACAAACAAATGATGGAACTGAGCAAAACCACCCTGGATCTAAAAACAGAAGTAGAAACAACTAAGAAATCACAAAGGGAGACAACTTTGGAGATAGAAAACCTGGAGAAGAAATCAGGGGCCATAGATGCAAATATAAACAAAAGAATACAAGAGATGGAAGAAAGAATTTCAGATGCCAAAGATACCATAGAAACCATTGACTTAACAGTCAAAGAAAATGCAAAATGCAAAAAGCTTTTATCCCAGAACATCCAGGAAATCCAGGATAAAATGAGAAGACCAAACCTAAGGATTATAGGTATAGATGAGAGTGAAGATTTACAACTGAAAGGGCCAGCAAATATCTTTGACAAAATTATGGAAGAAAACTTTCCCAACTTAAAGAGAGAGATACCTATGAATATACAAGAAGCCTACAGAACTACAAACAGACTGGATCTGAGCAGAAATACCTCTCGCCACATAATAATTAAAACCCCAAATGCACTAAACAAAGAAAGAATATTAAAGGCAGTAAGAGAAAAAGGCCAAGTAACATATAAAGGAGACCTATCAGAATCACACCAGACTTCTCACAAGAGACCATGAAAGCTAGAAGATCCTGGGTAGATCTCATACAGACTCTAAGAGAACACAAATGTCAGCCAAGACTACTATACCCAGCAAAACTCTCAATCACAATAGATGGAGAAACCAAGACATTCTATGACAAAACCAAATTTATACAATATCTTTCCACAACCCAGGTCTACAAAGAATAATAGGAGGAAAACTCCAATTCAAGGAGGGAAATTACACCCTGGAAAAAGTAAGATAGTAACCTTCCTTCATCAAATCCAAAAGAAGATAATCACTCAGATATAAAAATAGCATCAAAAATGACAGGAAGTAATAATCTCTATTCCTTAATATCTCATAACATCAATGGACTCAATTCCCCAATAAAAAGATATAGACTAACAGACTGGATAAAGAAACAGGACCCTACATTTTGCTGCATACAGGACACACATAAATGTCACAGACAAAAACTACCTTAGAGTAAAAGGCTGGAAGACAATTTTACAAGCCAATGGTCTCGGGAAACGAGCCGGAGTAGCCATTCTAATATCAGATAAAATTGACTTTCAACCTAAAGTCATCAAAAGAGACTCTGAAGGACACTTCTTGCTGGTCAAAGGAAAAATCCACCAAGAAGAACTGTCAATTCTGAACATCTATGCTCCAAATACAAGGGCAACCTCATTCGTAAAAGAAACTTTACTAAAGCTCAAAGCACACGTTGCACCTAACACAATAATTGTGAGGGACTTCAACACTCCACTCTCCTCAATGGACCGATCAGGAAAACAGAAACTAAACAGGGACACAGTAAAACTAATTGAAGCTTTGGACCAATTGGATTTGACTGATATTTATAGAACATTTCACCCTAAAGCAAAAGAATATACCTTTTTCTCAGCACCTCATGGTTCCTTCTCCAAAATCGACCATATAATTGGTCACAAGACAGACCTCAAAAAAATATAAGAAGATCGAACTAATCCCATGCCTCTTATCAGATCACTATGGAGTAAGAGTGGTTTTCAATAGCAACAAGAAAAACAGAAAACCCACATACACATGGAGGCTGAACAATACTCTACTCAATGCCACCTTGGCCAAAGAAGAAAAAAGGAAAGAAATCAGAGACTTTTTAGAATTTAATGAAAATGAAGGCACAGCATACCCAAATCTTTGGGACACAATGAAAGCAGTGCTAAGAGGAAAACTCATAGCCCTGAGTGCTTCCAAAAAGAAAATGGAGAGAGCATACATTAACTGCTTGATGACACACCTGAAAGCCCTGGAACAAAAAGAAGCTATTTCAACCAGGAGGAGTAGAAGAAAGGAAATCATCAAACTCAGGGCTGAAATCAATCAAGTGGAAACAAAGGGAATCATAGGAAGAATCAACAAATCCAGGAGCTGGTTCTTTGAGGAAATCAACAAGATAGATAAACCCTTAGCCAGACTGACCAAAGGGCACAGAGAAAGTATCCAAATCAACAAAATTAGAAATGAAAAGGGAGATATTACAACAGAAACTGAGGAAATCCAAAAAATCATCAGATCCTACTACCATAGCCTATACTCAACACAATTGGAGAATATGGAAGAAATGGACAATTTCCTAGACAGATACCAAATACCAAAATTAAATCAGGACCAAATAGATCATCTAAACAGTCCCATAACCCCTAAAGAAATAGAAGGGGTCATAGAAAGTCTTCCAACCAAAAAAAGCACAGGACCAGATGGTTTCAGTGCAGAATTCTATCAGACCTTCAAAGAAGACCTCATACCAATACTCTTCAAACAATTCCACAAAATAGAAACAGAAGGAACCCTACCCAATTCCTTCTACTAAGCCACAATTTCTCTGATACCAAAACCACACAAAGATCCAACAAAGAAAGAAAACTTCAGACCAATCACCCTTATGAACATCGATGCAAAAATACTCAATAAAATTCTTGCCACCCGAATCCAAGAACACATCAAAACGATCATCCACCATGATCAAGTAGGCTTTATCCCAGGGATGCAGGGTTGGTTCAATATACGGAAATCCATCAATGCAATCCACTACATAAACAAACTCAAAGAAAAAACCACATGGTCATTTCATTGGATGCTGAAAAAGCATTTGACAAAATTCAGCATCCTTTCATGCTTAAAGTCTTGGAAAGAACAAGAATTCAAGGCCCATACCTAAACATCGTTAAAGCAATATACAGCAAACTGGTAGCTAGCATCAAACTAAATGGAGCGAACCTTGAAGCAATCCCACTAAAATTAGGGACTAAAAAGGGCTGCCCCCTTTCTACTTATCTTTTCAATATTGTACTTGAGGTACTAGCTCAGGCAATTCGACAACATAAGGAGGTCAAAGAGATACAAATTGGAAAGGAAGAAGTCAAACTATCATTATTTGCAGATGACATGATAGTCTAACTAAGTGACCCAAAAAACTCCACTAGAGAACTCCTACAGCTGATAAACAACTTCAGCAAAGTGGCAGGTTATAAAATCAACTAAAGCGAATCAGTGGCCTTCCTATACTCAAAGTATAAGCAGGCTGAGAAGGAAATTAGGGAAATGACCCCCTTCACAATAGCCACAAACAGTATAAAGTATCTTGTAGTGACTCTTACCAAACATGTGAAAGATCTATATGACAAGAACTTCAAGACCCTGAAGAAGGAAACGGAAGAAGACCTCAAAAAAATGGGAAAACCTCCCATGCTCATGGATCGGCAGGATCAATATAGTTAAAATGGCCATTTTGCCAAAACCAATATACAGATTCAATGAAATACCCATCAAAATCCCAACTCAATTCTTCACAGAGTTAGAAAGAGCAATTATCAAATTCATCTGGAATATCAAAAAACCCAGGATAGCTAAAACTATTCTCTGCAACAAAATAAATTCTGCAGGAATAAGTATCCCTGACCTCAAGAAATACTACAGAGCAATAGTGTTAAAAACTGCATGGTATTCGTATAGTGACAGGCAGGCAGATCAATGGAACAGGATTGATGATCCAGAAATGAACTCACACAACTATGGCCACTTGATCCTAGACAAAGTGGCTGAAAACATCCAATGGAAAAAAGATAGCCTTTTCAACAAATGGTGCTGGTTCAACTGGAGGTCAGCATGCAGAAGAATGCGAATTGATCTATCCTTGTCTCCTTGTACTAAGCTCAAATCCAAATGGATCAAGGACCTCCACATAAAGCCAGACACTCTGAAGCTAATAGAAAAGAAACTGGGGAAGACCCTTGAGGACATTGGTACAGGGAGAATGTTTCTGAACAGAACACCAATAGCATATGCTCTAAGATCAAGAACTGACAAATGGGACCTCATAAAATTACAAAGTTTCTGTAAGGCAAAGGACACCATCAAGAGGACAAATCGGCAACCAACAAATTGGGAAAAGATCTTCTCCAATCCTACATCAGATAGAGGGCTAATATCCAATATATATAAAGAATTCAAGAAGTTAGACTCCAGAAAACCAAACAACCCTATTATAAATTGAGGTACAGAGTTAAACAAAGAATTCTCATCTGAAGGATTTCGGATGGCGGAGAAGCATCTTAAAAAATGCTCAACTTCATTAGTCATTAGGGAAATGCAAATCAAAACAACCCTGAGATTTCACCTTACACCAGTCAGAATGGCTAAGATTAAAAATTCAGTAGACAGCAGGTGTAGGCGAGCATGTGGAGAAAGAGGAACACTCCTCCACTGCTGGTGGGGTTCTAAATTGGTACAACCACTCTGGAAATCAGTCTGGTGGTTCCTCCGAAAACTGGGCACCTCACTTCCAGAAGATCCTGCTATACCACTCCTGGGCATATACCCAAAAGATTCCCCAGCATGTAATAAGGATACATGTTCTACTATGTTCATAGCAGCCCTATTTATAATTGCCAGAAGTTGGAAAGAACCCAGGTATCCCTTGACAGAAGAATGGATGCAAAAAAATGTGGTATATCTACACAATGGAGTACTATTCAGCCATTAGAAACAATGAATTCATGAAATTCTTAGGCAAATGGATGGAGCTAGAGAACATCATACTAAGTGAGGTAACCCAGACTCAAAAGGTGAATCATGGTATGCACTCACTAATAAGTGGATATTAACCTAGAAAACTGGAATACCCAAAACATAATCCACACATCAAATGAGGTACAAGAAGAACGGAGGAGTGGCCCCTTGTTCTGGAAAGTCTCAGTGAATCAGTATAGAACAAAATCAGAACAGGGAAGTGGGAAGGGTCGGGTGGGAAAACAGGGGGATTGAAGGGGACTGATGGGACTTTCGGGGAGTGGGGGTCCAGAAAAGGGGAAATCATTTGAAATGTAAATAAATATATCAATAAATTTAAAAAAAAAGAAATTCTCTGGTGGAGGTTTTTGGGTCACTTAAGTAGACTATCATATCATCTGCAAATAGTGATAATTTGACTTCTTCCTTTCCAACTTGTATCCCCTTGACCTCCTTATGTTGTGTAATCATTCTAACTAGAACTACAAGTACTATATTGAAAAGATATGGAGAGAGAGGGCAGCCTTGTCTAGTCCCTGTTTTTAGTGGGATTGCTTCAAGTTTCTCTCCATTTAGTTTGATATTGGCTACTGGTTTGCTGTATATTGCTGAATTATGTTTACATATTGGCCTTGAATTCCTGTTCTTTCCAGGACTTTTAGCATGAAAGGATGCTAAATTTTGTCAAATGCTTTTTCAGCATTTAATGAAATGATCATGTTTTTTTCTTTGAGTTTGTTTATGTAGTGGATTGCACTGATGGATCTCCTTATATTTAACCATCCCTGCATCCCTGGATGATGTCTTTCATATTCTCAGATGTAGAGATGAGTTGAGGTGGGCTTAAGCTGAACCAAAAGTGTTTCTTTCTTTCTTTTCACTTCCCTCAGCCTGGAACTGGAACTTTCTATCCTTTCTATAATCTAATCTTCCAAGTTTTCTGATTGTGATTGATCAGACCAACAGCATCTTGGGTTCTGGTTGTATCTTAGAGAACATGACCTAAGGTTGAACTCAAGTTCGCCAACAAGTCTAAACCTATCACTAGTTTCCAAGTCACTCCTTAACAACCACCAGTCAGGATGAAAACACAAACTGAATTTATGGTTTGCATCCCAGTACCAGCCAATCATTTTAAAGGGTATTGACAGCCCCCAATTAGATGTGTGCCAAGTTGCAACCCCCCTTGCTTATTTGCTTGCCTCTATAAATTCTTGCTTTAAACTGGGCTTGGAGCCTCACTTTCTTGTTCTGTGGCATCATGGTCAGTGGTTAGCTCAAATTGAAGCATGGATAAAAAAGAAACTAGTGCATTTGCATCTTAATAGGCTCCTTGGTGTTCTTTGGGGATCATGATCCTGAACAGGTACAACAATTCAATCTAACTTCTTGTTCTGCTTGGCTTCATATTAACTTAGAAAATATTAAATAAGTTCTAATCTTCTGGCTCTTTCTCCTATTCTGCATCATTCTGTTTTTACCCATGACAACCTGTTATTTTCTGTCACCTGTCTTTGGAAACTGTCCCAGGAAAACTGCCACACTCTCTCTCTCTGCATTGCTCTAAAATATCCTCTCTTTCCTTTCTCATCCTTTGAGAGTTGGACATATCCTATCTATGACTCATTCTCTTAAATATTTCTCTGATTTATCACTTTGTTTGCCCCTCAACTAGACTTAAATTTCAAACATGATTATTTCCTTCTACCAACTAACCTTACCTTAATTGTTTGGGATTACAGGTGTGTACTAAGATTGCTTCTGCATTCCAGCCAGATGACATAGACTTTGAAAGTCTTTGGCTGTTATCCTTTGCCAAAGCTACTATGTTACTGGATTAAAATTCATCTGCACATATAAATATTATAAAGTTCAGAGGTGATAGATAAGGAAATTTTGTTCTTTGAATACCACAAAGAAATGACTCATATCAACTCTCAGAAATTATGATAGCGTGAGATTTATGCAAGCTCTAGCCAACTTTATATAGTTGATTAAAAAGAGCCAGTTTTCTTTAATTATATGATCCTTGGTAGACAATCAAGCTAGTTCCTATTAATAGTAAAGTAATACATAAATAGACAAAGAAATCAGGTTTGGTTGGATATGGGGTTGAGGGTAAAATGAGAAGGAAGTTTGAGTGAATACCAGTTGTAGTGGCTATTTCTGGTTGTCAACTTGACTATATCTGGAATGAACTACAATCCAGAATTGGAAGGCTCATCTATGATCCTAATCTGGAGGCTGAGAGATACAAGTTTCTGACTTGGATCTTGGCATGGAGATCTTTGGCTATGAATTCTAGAAGATTAAGACAGGCAAAGTCCAAGGTCATCTGGGATTAAAGGTATGGTGACACATGCCTTTAACCTGGGCCACACCCCCTTCTGGAGATCAACATAAGGACTTTGGAAGAAGACACACTTACTCTTTGCCTGCTTGCCTCGTGGGACTGAGAAACATTTAGATCCTTGGACTTACATCCAAAGCTGTTGTTGACCATTGTTGGGTAGTTAGACTATAGACTGTAAATCATCAACAAATTACCTATCTATATAGAGACTACCCATACATTCTGTGACTCTAGCGAACCATGACTAATACACCAGTATATATTGAGTATGAACAATTAATAAATACTTTATTTAAAATGGAAAAACAATGATAACATGTGTTTCACTAAATTCAGTTACATAGAATATATGGTTCAGAAAGATGTTCTGGCTCACTTTCTATTGAAATGAAGAAGGAATTTTACTTAAGGACTTTATCTGTAGTAAAAATATATTATCTACACTTTTCTCTGAAACAGAACAATTTTCTATGAGCACACAAAATTTTACTTAATACAAACCTAAAACTTTTACACAGTCAAAGAATCTAGGAATTTTAATATACTATCAATACATTCTGACTCTATTGCTTTCTTCAATACATACATACACACTCTCTCTTTGACTTGGATATTTATTATACAAGATTCAGTTTTAGATTTATTTTTCACTCTTTGGTAATCACAAAATTATTTTCAATATTTTACCAGACATGTATGTTTACTAAGCCTTTAATGTTTTATTTAAATCATATTTTTGTACTCTCTACTATTTCAGATACCTATTTTCAGACTGCTAAGAGATTTATAATTTAATCAACATTTCACAGCAATATCAAAGTTCTAGAATGTTGGAAGATTTATAAAGGGTTTTAAAAATGATTAAAATGCTCCATAATGAAAAACAATCTTCCCAGCAATGGTAATGTTTGACAATGATTTCAAAGTAAATGGGGTAGAATATTTCCTTCTTGTATGTCTCACATGGGCCATGAAATCTATAGACATTTCTGCAACCATTAAATGGCTACTGGAATTCCTTGTTGTTGATAAGTCATACATTTCATAATGTATGTATAAGAAATTAATGTATAAAGATTGGGTATGTTTTAAAACATCATTTCTATTTTGTTACTTTTGTATATTTGCATAGAAAATTACAACAGAATTGTATATACCTGTGTTGACATTTGTCTCATATATAATATCAAAGAGATATAATTTAACAGGTATTTTTCTTGGAAAGAGATTCTATTCTCATACAATATATCCTGATCATTTTTTTGCCTCCCTCTATTGCCTGCCCATTTTTCTCCCTCTTCACATTCACTACCTTTTGTCTATTATTAAAAAGAAGAGACATTTAAGAGATAATAATTAAACATGACAAAATAAATATAATATGATTAGGCAAAACCATCACATTGAGGTTGGACACAGCAATTCAACAGCAAGAAAAGAGTCCCTAGAGCAGACACAAAAATCAGAGACCAATTTTTTCTCATAGGCAAAAACTCCTCCAAATAATAAGCTAATTGCCAAAACATTTGTGGAGAGGAAGTGGTATATTTCCATGTAAGCCCTTGGTTGCTGATTTTGTCTCTGTGATCTTATATACAACTTACTTATTTGATTCAGAGGATATTGTTCTTCTGTCCTTTTATATCATCTATCACTAAGAATACAAATTCTAGGTAGTTTCCACTGCTAGATTTCCACACTATGACAAAATTTCACCTCCTCCACACAATTTTTTTTCTCCCTGCACATTCTCGCTTCATTCTATCTCCCCTGTATCTGATCACTGTTGATCCTTTCTGGACAAACCATCATTTTTAAGATGCTTAATAAAATATATTGAAATTTTATTCTCAGAGAACAAAAAATGAGAAGCATTAGCGAAATTTATTGTTTGAATTTCATCATTGAAATATAAAAACATTGTCATTATTTTAAAAAAATGAAATAAAACAAACATCTAACATTGGCCAGATGGCAATTATCCATGATCCCCTCAGTTGGAGAAGTACAGGCAGAAGAAGTAGGACTTCGTGGCAAATTCAGTAACACACAGTGATCTAGAGGCCACCCTGGGAAGCATGAGTCTGATATATCAAAATCAGAGCAAAAGCAGAACTGTGCTAGAGCAATGCTGCAGAAGAATCGTTCTTGATTTTTAATGAATATCTCAGAGGCACACAGTAATTTTTACATATATTTTATTACTAAGCTGCCATGTGCTGTTCAAGATCACTGAGAAGCTAGCTCTGGAAATGGGTTATCAGATCTATAAACCCAAGTATCTCATCTTAAAGTGTCCTCCAAGACATCTAGAGCACAAGGGGTGGGTTCTCCCATTGAGATGGAATTTTGGATGAGCATTCTATATCCAGATACGGAGGCAGCAGGAAGAGAGAGTGAGGCACTGGATGCAGCTTGAGCTTCTGACAGCTCAAAACCTTCTGGCATCTCAAAGCCCACCTCTAGTGTCACACTTTGCCCAATAAAGCAACACTTAGACCAGCAAGGCCTCCTAATGTTATATCATACATTTGAAAGCTATGCCCTAATCATAAAAAAATATAAATCTATGGTATCTATTCTAATCCAAACCATCATATTTAATCTTTAGACCCCCATAAGCTGGGTCTTTCTTTCTTTCTTTCTTTCTTTCTTTCTTTCTTTCTTTCTTTCTTTCTTTCTTTCTTTCTTTCTTTCTTTCTTTCTTCCTTCCTTCCTTCCTTCCTTCCTTCCTTCCTTTCTTTCTTTCTTTCTTTTTTATTATTTTCTTTATATACTGTTCAAATGTTATCCCCTTTCCCAGTTTCCCTGCCCCTGAAACCCACTATCCCATCTCCCTCCCCATTTCTATGAGGGTATTCCCCCACCTACTCACTCCTGCCTCCCTGCCCCCGAGTTCCCCTACACTGGGGCATCTATTAAGCCTTGAAAGGACCTTTCCTCACATTAATGCCTGACAAGGCTATACTCTGCTACATATGCAGCTGGAGTGATGAGTCCTTCCATGTGGATTTCTTTGTTGGTAGCTTAGATTCTGGGAACTTGAGGGGTATCTGGTTGGTTGATGTTGTTCTCCCTGTGGGTTGAAAACACCTTCAGCTCCTTCATACCTTTCTCTTGGCTCTTCTATTGGAAACCCTGTGATCAATCCAATGGTTGACTTGAGCATCTTGCATCTGTATTTGTCAGGCTTTGGCAGAGCCTCTCAGGAGACAGCTATAACAAGCTCCTTTCAGCAAGCAGTTCTTGACATCCACAACAGTGTCTGAGTTTGGTGTCTGTATATGGGATGGATCTCCAGGTGGGTTAGTCTCTAAATGGTCTTTCCTTCAGTCTCTGCTCCACACTTTGTCTCTGTATTTGCTCCTATGAGTATTTCATTCCCCTTTTTAAGAAGGACTGAAGAACCCGCACTTTGGTCTTTCTTCTTCTTGAGCTTCATGTATTCTGTGAATTATATCTTGGGTATTCCAAACATTTGGATTAATATGCACTTATCAGTGAATTAATACCATTTGTGTTCTTTTGTGATTGGATTAACTCACTCAGGATGATATTTTCTAGTTCTATCCATTTGCCTAGCAACTTCATGAATTCATTAATTTTATAGCTTAGTAGTACTCTAATGTACAAATGTACCACATTTTCTGTATCTTTTCTTCGGTTGAAGGACATCTAGGTTCTTTACAGCTCCTGCATATTATAAATAAGCCTGCTGTGAACTTAGTGGAGCATGTGTCCTTGTTATATGTTGGAGAATCTTTTGTGTGTATGCCCAGGAGTGGTAGAGGTGGGTCCTCAGGTAATACTATATCCAATTTTTTTGAGAACTGCTGGACTGATTTCCAGAGTGGTTGTACCAGATTGCATTCCCACCGACAATGGGGAAGAGTTCCTCTTTCTTGACATCCCAGCAAGCATCTCTTCTCACCTGAGTTTTTGATCTTAGCTATTCTGGCTTGTGTGAGGTGAAATCTCAGGGTTGTTTTGAATTGTATTTCCTTGATGTCTAAGGATGTTGCACATTTAAAAACTTCAAACAAGACAATACATGATATAAAATGAAGCAAAGACTATCGCGTTGAAATTAACACAGCAAATTCACTCATGTTTTATCTGAAAATTGTTGAACTCATCAAGTTATATTTTAATATTTTAATTATGTCTTCCATAGATTAGATTACAATATAATTATATCATTATCCACATCCCTTTCTTCACTCCAAATGCTCCCAAATGCCCCTGCTTTCTCTCTTTCAAATTGTTTCTGTTTATATTAGTGTCACATTCATATGTGTACATGCTCACACACCTATGAATTATCTATGAATATATCCATGGTCTAATCTGATCAGTTTGTATGTTATTTGTATGTATATATTCAGGACAGATCATTTGGTATTAGATTACTAGTTGGTGTGATCTTTTCTAAGAAAGACTATTTCTCCCATTCTCAGCACTTAGCAATTTCATATAGTTCTTTTTGTATGCTTGTCATCTCACGGTTATTCTAGCATTTACTTTAGGATATCTACTGTTGTGATCCTTGCTTGAATCACATTTAGTCATTCATGTAAGTAAGTTTTTAAAGGTATAGCTATAATATTACAAGATCACATACTCTGACAGCACCATAGCTCATTTTCTGTCTCTTATTTTTGTTTTGCCTCTTTTTCACTGTTCCCTGAGCTTCAGAGACAGGGGTTGTTTTATAGAAGTGTCCATTGGCACTAGACTCCACAACTCTGTAGCTTGATTGTGCTTTTCTGTAATGTAACTTTACTTGCAGAGAGAATTTTTGTTTGTTTGATATGAGGTATGAAATATTTATTTATGTATTTATGTATTTATGTATTTATTGTTGTAAAGGTAAATATTCTTGATAAAGTTAGGGATTATTCTGGTTTAGTAAAGAAAGAGTTGTAAGTTTTTTTTTTTCAGTATTTATAATTTAACTAGGAGGGTATTTGGCTGTTTCTAATATCAGGCATGATTTTACTTTTGTTGAGCTTTTTTGTTTGTTTTCCTTTTTATTTGTTTTTTGTTTTGTTTTGTTTTATTCGAGACAGTGTTTATCTATGTAGTCCTGGATGTCCTGGAACTCACTCTGTAGACCAGGCTGGCCTCCAACTCAGAAATCCACCTGTCTCTGCCTCCCAAGTGCTGGGAGTAAAGGCATGCACCACCACTGCCTGGCTATGTTGAACTTTTTAATTTAAGTTCAATTAGAAAGCTGTTGGTTACAACTAAGGTGTGCTTGCCACTGTTGTACCCTTATGGTTATCATTCCATGTTGGCCATTGTTGTAGTTCATAGGAAGCATAGCTAGGTAGTGCTGTTGGTTGCTTCTTTCTTTTTGAGACAGAAATTTCACAATATGGTACCAGAAAAACCAGTCCTCATAAAGAAAACATACAAGTAAGTGCCATTTAAGGGGTATTAGAGCCCTATGTTTAAAGTACTAGTGTCCTTCTACCTACAGTGAAGAACTAATCATAGTTGTCTTACACATCCATGAAAAACACCATGTGACAAGGTTTCTCATTCCTGGTGTTAACGTTTTATTAGATGTGTTTTGCCTCTTAGAGTGAGAAAACTTTCCATTCATATTATATATTTTTATATTTTTATATATTTTATATATTTTTATTTATATATAAAATAAATATATTTATTTTATATATTTATTTAATATATAATATTATATATTATATATATTTTATATAGTTATATATCTTATACTTTTATTTTGGAATATGCACAAACTCTGTGTATCATACTTAACTTTCAGATTATAGTTAGTAATGTGATTTTTCCAGACATTTTTATTGCTATTTTGTTCTTTTCCTGCCTTCTTCCTTATTTATCTACTTTACCCATTTTTATAGTTCCCTCTCCCTGAGGTAAAAATCCTTTGTCTCATTTTACTAAAACTGGAAAACTGTATAAGGCCAATTTATTGAAGTATTAGCTATGCATTTTCATGCATTTGTTTGCTTTCATTGTCCATTCTAGGTATATCTTAATATAACATTTTTTTTCTCTACAGACACATGAAATGATAATCTCCGGACATTGTTTGTGTTTTATGTTTGATATAAAATTCAACACTGCTCATTCTTTTGACATTGATATTACATCATGTTTCCAAAGGAAAATTCTCTATGTGAGCAAAATGGGGATAAAATCTAGATTAGGCCCAAAGAAAGTTGCGCTGTTTTTGTAATAAAAGTAATAGAGTAATATAGTAATCTATATTTAGATGATACTGTAAGACAGCAGCAAAAATATAAGAAGATACTGAGTCTTAAAGGAGGAGTCAGTTGTCTGAAATGTCAGAAATGTTGTCAGTGAGATAACAAGCTGTTGAGGAAGGGATTTGACTACTAGACTGAGAATTAGACATGTTTTTTTCAGCATATATTATTTCAAGGGGGTACTTCTTCATAATTAAGTATATTTTCACTAATGTTAAATTATTTTCTTCATTCTCTAATAAAATATCTAACATTTTATATATCCCATTAAAAATTTCATATGAACATTGATATATATGAAGACTCCACTCAGTAAAATTATGTAAAAATCAGATAAGCTTATATGAACATTTTATTAATGCCATAAAAGGTCCTTGGAATTATATTTAATTTATGCCACAGAATTAAATACAGTCAAATACAAAATGTTACCCTCTTCAGTGGGAAGGTAGGAAGTGTTAACTTAGAAAACCAATTGGGGAAGAGATGGCAGTGAACTGATCCTCATGCAACAATACTTTTTAAAAGAGAAAAATCACTATAAATTTTATTCCTGGTTTGACGACAACATAATACAAATTCATGGAAATATAGTAAGTAGGGCTAATTTTAATCAAGTGCAGAAGTTACAACTCAATACGACAAAATGTGTGAGGTATAGGACATCTACATGTAAGCATAAGGACCTTATACAGTGATACTTGTTGCTTTAGATGTCTAGTTACATGCTCAATTGTAAACTTTGGTGTTTTTATGTAGAATGACTCTATATCATTTTATTTTTACATTGTTCATTAAGGTAAAAAACAATGAGATAATGCAGTTTAAAACTGAAAATACTTTACATTTCTTTAGTAAATTAAGAATTAGAATCTGATTCTTTATAGCAGTCTAAGACTCAAGCAATCTAGAAATAATGAATAAAATGCTTCTTTATACTTTGTTCAAAATACACTATCATAAAACTCAAGAATCTCCTCTAATAAATCAGTAATGAGATGATGACATGTTTGCAGAGCCAGACATCATTTTTATCAATTAAATTACCATGACTATATGATAATACTGCTTTAGCTATTTGATGAAAATTTAAATATGCAATTAAAAGTATTTGATCTAAATTTCCCAATGCAAAACTAAGGAAATCACAAAGGTGCTCCTATAGTAATAAATTAATGAAATGTTTATATAAATGTTTGTAGCATGAGGATATATATTAATATAGAACCTAAACATTTAATAGTTTGCTATTAAGGAAAAGTCCTCGGACATTATGCTAGCTTTTACTAAGTAGTGTAATGATGCAAAAATCAAAAAGAAGTGAGTGCATTGTTTTTGACATGATTGAGGATAGATTCAGAAATTTGCAAAGGACAAAGTCTGAATAGGACAAGTTCTAAGAGAATTCACCTCAAAAGCATAAGTTTTGTAGTGATATCATCCAAAAAATAAATAAGATGGACACATAAGCTCTTTGACAAAGAAGCCAAAACTATATGATGGAAAACAGAAAGTATCTTCAATAAATGATGCTGGTCTAACTGGCAGTCATGTGTAGAAAATGAAAATACATCCATATTAGGCACCTTGTACAAAGATCAAGTCTAAGAAGCTCAAGGACCTCAACATAATACCAGATATACCGAATCTAATAGGAGAGAAAGTGACAAAGAGCCTTGAACTCATTGGCACAGGGGACATTTTCCTAAATAAAACTCTAATGACTCCATCTCTAAGATCAAGAATTGATAAATGAAACCTCGTGAAGCTGAAAAGCTTCTGTAAGGCAAATGCTATAGTCAATAGGACAAAACAGCAGCCTACAGATTGGGAACAAAATCTTTACTATCCCCAAATCTAATAGAGGGCTAATATCTAAACTATATTAAGAACTCAAGCTAACCTCCAAAACATCGAACAACTCAATCAAAATTTGGGGTATAGAACTAAACAGAGAATTTAAAACAGAGGAATCTTGAATGGCTGAGAACTTAAAGAAATGTTCAAAATCCTTAGTGTTCAGGAAAATGCAAATCAAAATGACCCTGAGATTCTATCTTACATCAATTAGAATGGCTAAGATCAAAAACTCAGGTGACAGCATATGCTGCTGAGGATGTGGAGAAAGAGGTATCCATTGCTGGTGGGATGGCACACTGATACAACCACTCTGGAAATCAATCTGGTGTTTCCTCAGAAAATTGGAAATAGATCTACTTGAAGACCCAGTTATGCCACTCTTGGGGGCATGTACTCAAAATATGCACCACCATGCCACAGGGGTACAAGCTCCACTATGTTCATAGCAGCCTAGTTTTAGATAGTCAGAAGCTGGAAACAACCCAGTTGTCCCACAGTGGAAGAATGGATGCAGAAAATGTGGTTCATTTACACAGTGGAATAATAATCAGATATGAAGAATTAGGATTTCAAGCCAGGCATGGTGGCACACACCTGTAATCCCAGAATTTGGGAGGCAGAGGCAGGCAGATTTCTGAGTTCGAGGCCAGCCTAGTCTACAGAGTAACTTACAGGACAGCCAGGGCTACACAGAGAAACCCAGTCTCGAAAAAATCAATAAAAATAAAAAATAAAGAATTAGGACATCAGCCTGGGGGTGGTGGCACATGCCTTTAATCCCAGCACTTGGGAGGCAGAGGCCGGCAGATTTCTGAGATCAAGGCCAGCCTGGTCTACAAAGTGAGTTCCAGGACAGCCAGGCTATACATAGAAACCCTGTCTTGAAAAACAAAACAAAACAAAAAAATACCAAACAAATAAAAAAGAATTAGGACATCATGGTTTTGCAGGCAAATAGGTGGAACTAGAAAATATCATGTTAGTGAGATACCCCAGTCCAAAGGCTGTTTCAATTCCACTTGGGATGAAGAAGAAAGCAATCATGGATTGCAGAGGAAGGGTTGGATCTGGGTAGGAGAGGGGAGATGAAGGGGAAAAGGGGAACATGATTAGGTATTGGAAGGCAGGATTGGGGAACAGGAGTGAAATTCTGAGGTCCAGCAGAGTGAATGAAAACAGGAAACCTCAGGAGGTAGGAGGTGTTGGGAGGAACTCTCTAGAGTATAACAGAGACCTGAGAGGTGACAGACTGTCAGGACTCAAAGGAAGGGCCTTAGATGAACTGCCCTGTAGTTGGGAGAGGGAACATGTAGAGACCAAATGCAGTAGAAAGAGAGGGCATCAAATGAAGGGATGGGGTTGCCATCCCACAGTCATGAACTGAACCAGACTTTTTTTCTGTTTAAAAAAACTGCAGACACAAAAATGCAGAAGTTACTCAAGGAAAGAAGGTCCACTGACAGTCCCAAATTGGGATCAATCTCAAGGGAAGCTCCAAGGTCTGACACTATTATTCATGCTATGGTGCACATTCATACAGGGGCCTAGTATCTCTCCTTTCTGAAAGGCTCAACAGCAGCTGACTAACACGGTTATTTACATACACCCATTAAAAAGAAGTGAGAATCCCTGTGGGTAAATTAGGGAAAGGCAGGAAGAAGCTGAGGTAGAGTGAGACCCTATATGAAGACCAGTAATCTCAACTAACCTGGACTCCTGAGATTCCTGAGTCATGGAACAGACATCAGGCAGCATATATATTACACACACACACACACACACACACACACACACGCACGCACGCACGCACACACACACACACACACACACACACACACGCACACACACACATATACTCATAGTTGGTATGAGGCCTCCATGTTTTCATGAAGGCATGTGTGTACCTGTGAGAGTTTTATTGATTTTTTTCAAATTTCTTTTAATTCCTAATATTTGTCTCCGATGTTTTTCACCGTGAACATCAAAATGTCAAAGTTTTCTTGAAAATAAGTTTATTTATTTATAGTTTGTTGGCTAGGTAATAAAGGAAAAGTGTAGTATGTGTAATGTCTAAAAGATCAGATAATAAAAAGGATAGGTTAATACTACATACATAAAGTCTGGTTTCTGGTGGATGCTGAAGACTGCAGGAAGGGACTAAACCACCAGCCAAAGAGTCCACATGGACAGACCCATGGATCCAACTGCATATGTAGCAGAGTATGACCTTATCTGGCATCAGTGGGAGGAGAGGGCTTCGGTCCTTTGCAGCCTCAAGCGAGTGGGTGGGTGGGTGCAGGTGCACTCTTACAGAAGCAGGGGTAGTGGGAGGGGAAACTGGGGAAGAGAAAAACATTTGCAATGCAAATTAATAAAATATACAATAAAAATTAATTAAAAAAGACTCAGTATTGAGGAGTAAAAAGATTTCAGCCTATGACAGGCCAGACTTCAAAATGACCTACAGTAGAACTTCTCGCTATATCCCAGGGTTCAAAGAGCTTGAGGACTGAAATTCAGGGGGTTTAAATATGAATTCTGTTTCTAAACTGTTGTTTGCCTAAAACATGAAACAGAAAAGTGGTCAAAGAATAAAAGTATTATTTTTCATCAATAATATAAATAATCCAATATGTTATGCTTTTAAATTTGCACAAAATCTCTGATATTTGGGTGTCACTATTTCATTTGTTCATATAACAAATATAGGTCAGCTTTCTACCTGTTACCTAAAAACATAAGTGACTTTGCTTTTCTTATTTACTAGTTCATAATCTTGATAACTTATCTTCAAAAGCTTAGTTTATAAGATTCTTAAAAATCAAATAAATAGGTGCAGTTGCATTCACAGATCTAAAACATTGAAAAATAAATTTTCACCATCATTTAATGACTTTTTAAAAAATTTTATTACCCACAATTTTTAAATTATGGATAATAAAAAATTCATAGAAATATATAATACTTTGCATTTAATTTTTTAATCAAACTTAATATTTTGATAACAAAAACCTATATTCGACTAATATCCCTTTTACTTACTGAAGTTAATTTTTGAATTTATTATTAACCAACTAAACTAGGCAGATATAAAAATAGAAGAAAGAAAATAATAAGCACATATTTTATTTATCGAGATTTTTTTCTTGAGGGAAAAAAAACTTTCAACTTATACATTCCTGATCCTACAATATGACAGCAGAATTTGCGTTTTGCAATATAAATGTGGCTGCACACTGAGAAGGGCAAGCCCAGGAAGGAGAAAGAAAAGAAAGAATAGTAAATATACTACTTAATCAAAACGGTGGCTGAGGCTGGAGGTTGAGGCTGCATGCCACAGTACACAGGCAGGAGATGCATTAGGAAGAAATGATTGGTGAGCAGAGATTAGCACGGTCAAATTAGAAAGCCTTGGCAAATGATTGGTAGGCTGTCAATGAAAACCTGAAAGCCATACTTAAGAAATGAAGGTTATGTAATATGACAAAGATATAATGTCAGAGAAACATGCTAAAATAAGTACACCACATTAACTACAATTAGGCTTGACTTAGAAGAAGACAATTCACCTGAATTAATTGCCAACTAGAATAAAATTTATCATTTTCTGTGGCTTATCAAAGTATCTAAACCAAACTCTACAGAGAAAGCCTATTTCAGATAAGACACATCAAGACACACACACAGACTGCTAAATACTGAAGACAAGTAGAAACAAAGAAAGTCAGCATGTAAGGCCAAGGAAGATATGAGTTGTTGTTAAGCTATATTTTCTTTAAAACTATTTTTACTAAGTATTACCCATTTTCATTTAAGTGTGCACGTGCACGTGTGTGTGTGTGTGTGTGTGTGTGTGTGTGTGTGTGGTGTTTGAAAGCTATGTATTTGTGGACTGTGTGCCTTTGTGTGGCTACTTGGACTTCTGCTATCCACAGAAGCCAAAGTAATAGTGGGTGTTTTCTATGTTGCTCAACTCTGTTCCTGGAAGGAGTCAGGGTAACTCACTGAAACTGTAGATAGGCTGCAGACCATAAGCCCCAGTTGTCCTCTTGTACATGCTTTCCATACGAATAGGGTTACAGGTACTATTGTGTGTCAAGAGCAGACTTATGTGTGGTTTTTGGGATATGAACACAGGCTCTTATGTTTACACAAGTGCTCTTAAACACTAAGCCATATCTCCAGCCCTCATCTACTTTTCTGATTTTTTTTATTGGAACAAAATTTTTGATACAGGTGATAGGTTGAGTCATGGATACTTTGAAGATTACCAACTTTGGAAAGATATTCACATTATAATGTACATTTTTATATAATGAACATATTCAGATTATTGTAATAAATTGAGAAACACAGTGAATTGTAACTAACCATATTACTTCATTTTCCTGTAAACTCTTTCCCTCAAGTAGTATATAAATTTCAGTGTATTAATATTTTGAGTATCTTCAGAATGATGTTCATAATAAAATAAAATATAATAATATAAAAGAAAATTGACCTATGAAAGTTGGACAAGGAAAGAAAACAAAAATAAAAGATCCCCAAAAGAAGATTCAAGCATTCAGTGTCCTCTGATTCAAGCATTCAGGAGTTCCTTAAAATTACTAAAATGAAAGCTTTAGTATATGCAAAGGATCTGGAACAGACCAACGTAGACCCTGTAATTGTTTCTTCAGTCTCTGTAGTGATATGAACTTTGCTCTCAAGGGGAGGGTGGGATTTTATGGAGACATATTGTTTAGAACAGTGTTCCAAGGTCTCTCTCTCTCTCTCTCTCTCTCTCTCTCTCTCTCTCTGTGTGTGTGTGTGTGTGTGTGTGTGTCTGTTTCTATTGCTGTCTCTCTGAGTGCCTATCTCTGTGTGTATACATGCGTCTGTCTTCGATCTGTCTCTGTCTCTGATTGTCTCTCTCTGCCTCTCTCTCTCTCTCTCTCTCTCTCTCTCTCTCTCTCTCTCTCTCTCTCTCTCTTTCTGCACTGTATCTTGTTGTAAGTTTCTGTTTGTTTCCATCTGCTGATAAAGATGCATCTTTATTGGTGGCTGAATTAAGTCCTGATCTTTTAATATAGCAATGTATCACTAAGAGTCATTTTACTATTTCACAGTTGCATTTGTTTAATTGCTTGTTTAATTATTCCTTCCTTCCTTCCTTCCTTCCTTCCTTCCTTCCTTCCTTCCTTCCTTCCTTCCTTCATATCTATCTGCCATCTATCATCTATCTATCTATCTATCTTTCTATCTATCTATCTATCTATCTATCTATCTATCTATCTATCTATCTATCTATCTATCTATCTATCTAAAATACTAGCCTAGGTCTCTTTGGATTATCTAGGTTTGGTCATCCAAACAGTGTCAGGTTTGAGGTCTGTCTAATGGAGTAGGCTTTACCTCAAATCAAATATTGATTGTTTACTCTCACAAGGTTTGTACCACCATTACACTAGGATATTTGGCAGGTTTTGTGATTAAGTTGGTGTTTACATTACTCTTTTGTAGCCTGCTGTATCTCTAGTGTCTATGACTCTCAAACATGGAGATAAAAGTTCTAAATTCGCACCAGGTATATGTTTTCCATATTCAATGTGTTGTGTAGGTATTGTCCTCAGCAATGTGGCTTACTATCAGTTTGTGCAGAGCAGTAAAAAGTTGGGTTGTTTAGAGATTTCCATGGAACACTTTCACCAATTCAAACTCATGAAAAACAGGCTTGAAACTATAATCTTTAGTGAAAAAGGTGACCAGTTGAGGATTCATCTCTCCTATTATTTGGAGATACCATTAGGATCGTATTTATAGCCCAGGCTGGCCTCAAACTCGTGATCCTCCTGCCTCTGCCTCCTTCAGCAAATCCTCCCGTCCACAGCACTAGATTTCCAGACTGTTATTTGAATGTCGTTTAGTTCTAAGAATTGAGATTTACATAACTATTTAATCCCTAAATCTCATCTACCCCCATCTCATGTAATGGTGCAGTTCTCATTGCATCCCCAACCATAAAATCAATCCTATTCCCACAGCCAGGGAAATCCATGTGCTTCCCCCTAGTCCACTCCTCCTCTGCTTTCTCTTGGTCTAAGCATCACAACTTACTTATCATTTATTTAACAGCTAATAGACTGATATGGGTGAAATATATATATATATAAAACCAATATATATATTGGACTACATTGCATCACTCAGGATAGTTTTTCCTACTTTGATTTGCCTGCAAATTTCATGAGGTCATTTTCAATGACCTAATAATACTCCATAGTATAATTTATCATTTCATCAACTCTTCTGTTGGGGAGATCTAGTTTGTTTATAATTTTTGGCTTTATGAATAGAGAAGCAATGAATATATCTAAGCAAGTGTCACTGTGATAGGAATATGCATGCTATTTTTAATTGATTGTTAATGGTACACTATAAGTTAATTGTTAATAGCATATTATAAACCAAAAATGGGATAATTTACTCTATAGGTTTACTCTAAATCTGTAGTTATATGTGCCTGTAATAACCAGGCATCTGCTGAACTTGCAGTCTAATACCTGTCACCTATCCTAAACATTAGACTACATTGAATCCTTCATATCTTTGTTGAATCTCATGAATCTCATGAATCCATTAAGATATCAGAAAAGCAATTTGTATCCCTTTGACCTCCTTTTGTTGTCTAATTGCCCGAGCTAGTCCCCAAGTACAACATTGAAAAGATAAGGAAAAAGGGGGCAGCCCTGTCTAGTCCCTGATTTTAGTGGGATTGCTTCAAGTTTCTCTCCATTTAGTTTGATGTTGATGATTGGCAGAAATAATATAGTAAAAATTGGCTATCTTGCCTAAAGCAATATACAAATTCAATGCAATCCCCTTCAATGTTCAAACTCAGTTTTTCATTGACTTAGAAAGAGCAATTCTAAAATTCATTTGGAATAACAAAAAACAAAACAAAACAAAAGAAAAAAACAGGATAGCAAAAAACTATTCTCAACAATAAAAGAACTTCTGGGGGAATAACCATCCCTGTCCTCAATATATGTTACAAAGCAATAGTGATAAAAACTGTATGGTATTGGTACAATAACAAATAGGTAGATTAATGAAATAAAACTGAAGACCCAGAAATGAACCCACATACCTATAATCACTTGATCTTTGACAAAGGAGATAAAACCATTCAGTGGAAAGAAAGACAGCATTTCAACAAATGGTGCTGTCTCAACTGGTGGTCAACATGTAGAAGGATGCAAATTGATCCATTCTTGTCTCGCTGTACAAAGCTTAAGTCCAAGAGGATCTTCCAAAGGCTACAGAACATTGAAAATGTGACTAAGCCATTTCTCACTCATAGGAATACACACATGTATACCATTTTGAAAATCACAATTTCTAATATAATCAATACCAGTTTATGTACATTCCAGATGTGAAATATTATTCTCTGTGGTATATCATTTATTTAAGAGACTAAAGGAATTTATCTACAAAAATATGTGGTGCATTGATTTAAGGGAATATATAATTTTGTTCCTCAATCTTTATGTTAAATAAGAGCAAAATTATTTCTGTAATGAGGGTAAGGAGAAAATGTATGGTTAGATATGAAGAGGTGAAAGAGTAAAGTGGTTGAATATAATTTAAATACATTGAACAAAACTAATAAAATACTTATAAAACATTTGTTTATTTGTAAAAGTAAAAAGATGTCAGTTCTAACTGATGGTGGAAATTATTAAATTGTTAGCATTTCTTATAAAGAATGCCCAAATAGAATTACACACACACACACACACACACACACACACACACACACACACACACACTCACACACAAACACATATACCTTTAGCGTAAAACTGTTTCTAAAGTCAAATAGGCAAGTAGCATATTAAACTTAGGTAGAATTTCCATAGATACATACTTTGATAAAATGGTGAACTACATCAGTAATGATAAAATATTTTTTCATAACTAATAATCACACAAACATAGCACAAAAATTGCCCCATTTCATTGTTTTAGGGCTCAGTAATTTTACAAACCATCTGAAGTTAAAATGTAATATGTAATGAATGTAGTTACGAATAATTCAAGTTTTATCCTAAACCATAATAATTGATCCTCCATTGAAATTTATTCTGTAATCATGGAAGTCAATGGCAATTACAACCAAAATAAATTAAGGTAAATGAAGAGGAAAATTGTGTCCTATGTAACATTTAGTTCATTATAAGCTTAAGCAAGTATGTCGAGCCATGTTCATCAATGAAAATTACAGTGCTTGCAGACATAATTGAATGAAAATATGCTATCTAAAAAACAGCTTGTTTTATAAGCATGCAAATCACTGTGTGTGTGTTTACATAGAAGAGCTCTTATGAGTTCTGACAAAAAAGTAATCAAAAAGGTAGATAAGTCACAATAATATTACTTCCCATCTCATTAATATTTTAACCAAAGAATTTGAAACTAAAATCTATAAGTTACAGAAACACCCAATTTTGTATCAACACTACATCTCTTTAAAACTTATACTGTGCTTCTCTTTTCTAATTGGGTTAATTAGAATCTCCATTATTAATTCAAAATTTGAATGTAGATTATTGAGACAAATATCCCCCTGACATTTAAGTATTTCTCAACAGCAGATTATGTCCTAAAATCAGATATTATAAGGAACCAAAATTATATAAAAGTAATAATTATAATACTTTTAGAATAGTGTTTTCAGATCTCTAAAAAAATTCACAAAAAGCAGAAACATCAACTCCTGCCCTTCAGGAAGGAATCTCTTCCTTATGAAAACAGGATAGAAGATAAATGCCATGTAACTGAATATTTCTACTGTTGTTTTATGCTGTTATTATTCTTAATATTTAATCAATTTTAGATTTTACAGGTGACAATTTTGCATGCCATATCATATGGTATTTTGAATCATTTTGGCAAGATTCTTATTATATTCATTCAAATTCATACCTTAAGGCCACACTCATATGTTTTGGGGTATATATGAAGATAATATTTAATGAAGCTAAGTTTATAGTGCAAATCTAGAATAATAGTAACAAATATAAGGGATATTTCAGAGCCTATTCTTTTAGATAACATTAAGCTGAGAGTTTAAGACATGAGTACTGTGTATCTTAACTCTTGAGCAACTCACAGAGGACATAATTCATATTTTTCATAGTAGATCATGAATATACACACACATCTAAATATTTTATTGTAAATAGTTCAACTCATATTATTTTAAAAATGAATCTTAATTATTTGACCTCATTGTATCTGTTTCATGCATGAAGATCAGAGTTAATGATATACTTTAGTGCTCAAAATTCCAAACCCTTTACTCTCTTCCTAGTACCCATTTTTCTCAGAAATAAAATTTTTATTTTTATGTATTCAGAAACAACTGGACTCTATGTTGCTTTGTAAAAGGTTTATGTAAAGGTGAACCCATGTGCATACAAACATCATTATGTTGGATAAATATGTTAACCTGATGCAATTTAAAACCTTCTGAATTGAGGGAACTTCAATTAAGAAAATCCATTAATAAGTTTGGGCTGTAGAAAGGTTTGTAGAGTTTTTCTTTTTCTTTTTCTTTTTCTTTTCTTTCTATTTTTGTTTTTGTTTTTGTTCAATGCATTCTTTATTTACATTTCAAATTATTTCCCCTTTTCTGGGTCCCCACTCCCTGCAAGTCCCATAAGCCCTCTTCCCTACCCCTGTTCCTTCATCTACTCCTTCCCACTTCCCTGATCTGGTATTCCTCTATACTGTTGCACTGAGTCTTTCCAGAACCAGGGGCCACTCCTCCGTTCTTTTTGGACATCATTAGTATGTAGATTATTTCTTGGGTATTCCAAGTTTCTAGGTTAATATCCACTTATCAGTGAGTGCATACCATGATTGATCTTTTGATACTGGGTTACCTCACTTAGTATGATGTTCTCCAGCTCCATCCAGTTGTCTAAGAATTTCATGAATTCATTGTTTCTAATGGCTGAGTAGTACTCCATTTTGTAAATATACCACATTTTTTGTATCCATTCCTCTGTTGAGAGACACCTGGGTTCTTTCCAGCATCTGGCTACTACAAATAGGGCTGCTATGAACATAGTGGTACATGTGTCCTTATTGCATGCTGGGGAATTCTCTGGGTATATGCCCAGGAGTGGTATAGCAGGATCCTCCAGAAGTGTCATGCCCAGTTTTCTGAGGAACCTCCAGACTGATTTCCAAAGTGGTTGCACCATCTTATAATCCCAACAGTAGTGGAGGAGTGTTCCTCTTTCTTCACATCCTCACCAGCACCTGCTGTCTCCTGAGTTTTTGACCTTAGCCTTTCTGACTGGTGTGAGGTGAAATCTCAGGGTTGTTTTGATTTACATTTCCCTAATGATTAATGATGTTGAACATTTCTTAAGGTGATTCTCAGCCCTCCGAAGTTCTTCATGTGAAAATTCTTCGTTTAGCTCGGTACACCACTTTTTAATGGGTTATTTGGTTCTCTGGGTTCTACTTTCTTGAGTTCATTGTATATATTAGATATTAGCCCTCTGTCAGATTTAGGGTTGGTGAAGATCCTTTCCCAATCTGTTGGTTGCCGTTTTGGCCTTTTGACAGTGTTCTTTTCTTTACAGAAACTTCGTAGTTTTATGAGATCCCATTTGTCAATTCTTGATCTTAGAGCATAAGCTATTGGTGTTCTTTTAAGGAACTTTTCCTCTGTGGTCATGTCCTCAAGGGTCTTCCCCAGCTTCTTTTCTATTAGTTTCAGTGTGTCAGGTTTTATGTGAAGGTCCTTGATCCATTTGTAGTTGAGCTTAGTACAAGGAGATAAATAGCAGCCCTATTTATAATTGCCAGATGCTGGAAAGAACCCAGGTATCCCTCAACAGAAGAGTGGATGCAAAAAATGTGGTATATCTACACAATGGAGTACTATTCAGCCATTAGAAACAATGAATTCATGAAATTCTTAGGCAAATGGATGGAGCTAGAGAACATCATACTAAGTGAGGTAACCCAGACTCAAAAGGTGAATCATGGTATGCACTCACTAATAAGTGGATATTAACCTAGAAAACTGGAATACCCAAAACATAATCCACACATCAAATGAGGTACAAGAAGAAAGGAGGAGTGGCCCCTGGTTCTGGAAAGACTAAGTAAAGCAGTATTCAGCAAAACCAGAACGGGGAAGTGGGAAGGGGTGGGTGGGAGGACAGGGGAAGAGAAGGGGGCTTACGGGACTTTCAGGGAGTGGGGGGCTAGAAAAGGGGAAATCATTTGAAATGTAAATAAATTATATCGAATAAAAAAAATTAAAAAAAAAAAGAATGGATCAATTTGCATTCTTCTGCTTGCTGACCTCCAATTGAACCAGCACAATTTGTTTGAAAAGACTATCTTTTTTCCGTTGGATGCTTTCAGCTCCTTTGTCAAAGATCAAGTGACCATAGGTGTGTGTGTTCATTTCTGGGTCTTCAATCCTATTCCATTAATCTGCTTGCCTGACATTGTATCAGTCCAATTCAGTTTTTATCACTATTGCTCTGTAGTAAAGTTTGAGGACTGGGATAATGAATGCCCCTGAAGTTCTTTTACTGTTGAGAATAGTTTTAGCTATCCTGGGTGTTTTGTTATTCCAGATGAATTTGAGAATTGCTCTTTCTAGCTCTATGAAGAACTGTGTTGGGATTTTGATGGGGATTGCATTGAATCTGTAGATCGCCTTTGGCAAGATGGCCATTTTAACTGTATTAATCCTGCCAATCCATGAGCATGGAAGATTTTTCCATTTTCTGAGATCTTCTTCGATTTCCTTCTTCAGAGATCTGAAGTTCTAGTCATATAGGTCTTTCACTTGTTTGGTTAGAGTCACACCAAGATACTTTATGCTGTTTGTGGCTATTGTGAAGGGTTTCATTTTCCTAATTTCTTTCCCAGTCTGCTTATCCTTTGAGTATATAAAGGCTACTGATTTGCTTGAGTTGATTTTGTAGCCAGTCACTTTGCTGAAGCTGTTTATCAGCTATAAGGAGTTCTCTAGTAGAGTTTTTTGGTTCACTTAAGTATACTATCATATCATCTGCAAATAGTGATAGTTCGACTTCTTCCTTTCCAATTTGTATCCCTTTGACCTCTTTATGTTGTCTAATTGCTCTACCTAGGACTTCAAGAACTATATTGAAAAGATATGGAGAGAGAGGACAGCCTTATCTAGTCCCTGATTTTAGTGGGATTGCTTCAAGTTTCTCTCCATTTAGTTTGATGTTTGCTACCGGTTTGCTGTATATTGCTTTTAATATGTTTAGATATGGGCCTTAAATTCCTGTCATTTCCAAGACTTTTAGCATGAAAGGATGCTGAATTTTGTCAAATGCTTTTTCAGCATCTAATGAAATGATCATGTGGTTTTTCTCTTTGAGTTTGTTTATGTAGTGGATTGTATTGATGGATTTCCTTATATTGAACCATACCTGCATCCCTGGGATGAAGCCTACTTGATCATGGTGGATGATGTGTTTTGATGTGTTCTTGGATTTGATGGGCAAGAATTTTATTGAGTATTTTTGCATTGATATTCATAAGCAAAATTGGCCTGAAATTCTCTTTCTTAGTTGGATCTTTGTGTGGTTTTGGTATCATCATAATTGTGGCTTCATATAAGGAATTGGGTAGTGTTCCTTCTGTTTCTATTTGGTGGAATAGTTTGAAGAGTGTTGGTATTAAGTCTTCTTTGAAGGTCTGATAGAATTCTGCACTGAAACCACCTGTGCTTATTTTGGTCGGAAGGCTATCTATGACCCCTTCTATTTCTTTAGTGGTTACGTCTCTTTTTCCATGTTCTCTTTGATCCTGGTTTAATTTTGGTATTTGGCATATGTCTAAGAAATTGTCCTTTCCTCCAGATTCTCCAGTTGTGTTGAGTACAGACTTTTGTAGTAGGATCTGATGATTTTTTGAATTTCCTCAGTTTCTGTTGTAATATCTCCCTTTTAATTTCTAATTTTGTTAATTTGGATACTTTCTCTGTGCCTTTGGTTAATGTGGCTAAGGGTTTATCTATCTTGTTGATTTTTTCAAAGATCCAGCTCCTGGTTTTGTTGATTCTTTGTATGGTTCTCTTGGTTTCTACTTGATTGATTTCAGCTCTGAGTTTGATTTCCTGTCCTTTGCTCCTCCTGGGTGAATTAGCTTCTTTTTGTTCCAGGGCTTTCGGTTGTCCCATTAATCTTCTAATGTATGCTCTCTCGAATTTCTTTTTGGAGGCACTCAAAGCTATGAATTTTCCACTTAGCCCTGCTTTCATTGTGTCCCATAGATTTGTGTATGTTGTGCCTTCATTTTCTTTAAATTCTAAAAAATCTTTGATTTCTTTCTTTATTTCTTCCTTGACCAAGTTATCATTGAGTAGAGTATTGTTCAGTTTCCATGTGTATGTGGGCTTTCTGTTGTTTTTATTGTTATTAAAGACCACTTTTACTCCATAGTGATCTTATAGGAGGCATGGGATTATTTCAATCTTCTTATATTTGTTGAGGTCTGTCTTGTGACCAACTATATGATGGATTTTGAATAAGGTACCGTGAGGTGCTGAGAAAAAGGTATATTCTTTTGCTTTGAGATGAAAAGTTCTCTCTCTCTCTCTCTCTCTCTCTCTCTCTATATATATATATATATATGTTAAATCCAATTGGTCCAAATCTTCAATTAGTTTCACTGTCTCCCTGTTTAGTTTCAGTTTTCCTGATCGGTGCATTGAGGAGAGTGGAGTGTTGAGGTCACCCACAATTATTGTGTTAGGTGCAATGTGTGCTTTGAGCTTCAGTAAAGTTTCTTTTATAAATGAGAGCGCCCTTGTATTTGGAGCATAGATGTTCAGGATTGAGAGTTCTTCTTTTTGGATTTTTTCCTTTGACCAGAAAGAAGTGACATTTCTTGTCTTTTGGGATGACATTAGGTTGAAAGTCAATTTTATCTGATATTAGAATCGCAACTCTGCCTTGTTTCCTGAGACCATTTGCTTGTAGAATTGTCTTCCAGCCTTTTACCCTAAGGTAGTTTTTTCTTTGACACTGAGTTGTGTTTCCTGTATGCAGCAAAATGTAGGGTCCTGTTTATGTAACCAGTCTATTAGTCTACGTCTTTTTATTGGGGAACTGAGTCCATTGATGTTAAGAGATATTAAGGAGTAGTGGTTATTGCTTCCTATCATTTTTGATGTTAATTTTATACTTGTGTGGTCATCTTCTTTTGGGTTTGATGAAAGAAGCTTAATATCCTGCTTTTTCCAGGGTATAGTTTCCCTCGTTATAATGGTGTTTTCCCCCTATTATCCTTTTTAGGGCTGGGTTTGTGGAAAGATATTGTGTAAATTTGGTTTTGTCATGGAATATCTTGGTTTCTCCATCTATAGTGATTGAGAGTTTCGCTGGGTATAGTAGTCTTGGCTGGCATTTGTGTTCTCTTAGAGTCTGCATGAACTCTGCCCAGGATCTTCTAGCTTTCTTGGTCTCTGGTGAGAAGTCTGGTGTGATTATGATAGGTCTTCCTTTATGTGTTACTTGTCCATTTTCTCTTACTGCCCTAAGTATTCTCTCTTTGTTTAGTACATTCTAGTTTTGATTATTATGTGACGGGTGGTAGTTCTGTTCTGGTCAAGTCTGTTTGGAGTTCTGTAGGCTTCTTGTATATTCATGGACATCTCTTTCTTCAGGTTAGGAAAGTTTTCTTCCATAATTTTGTTGAAGATATTTGCTGGCCCTTTATGTTGTAAATCTTCACTCTCATCAATGCCCATAATCCTTAGATTTGGCTTTCTCATTGTGTCCTGGATTTCCTGGATGTTTGGTGTTATAAGCTTTTTGCATTTTGCATTTTCTTTGACTGTTGAGTCCATGGTTCCTATGGTATCTTTGGCATCTGAGATTCTTTCATCTATCTCTTGTATTCCGTTGTTGATATTTGCATCTATGGACCCTGATTTCTTCTCAAGGTTTTCTGTCTCCAAAGTTGTCTCCCTTTGTGCTTTCTTAGTTGTTTCTACTTCTGTTTTCAGATCCTGGAAGTTTTTGCTCAGTTCCGTCATTTGCTTGTTTGTATTTTCCTCTAATTCTTTGAGAGAATTTTTCCTCTTTCATGACTTCTGCATGTTGATCAAAGTTCTCCTGCATTTTTAAAGTGATTTTTGCATTTCCTTCTTATAGGCTACAAACTTCTGACACATATTGTCCTGAATTTCTTTAAGTGATTTTTGTGTTTCCCTTGTAAGGGCTTCTAGTTTTTGATCATTTTTCTCCTGAATTTCTTTAAGAGATTTATTTATGTCCTTCATGTGTTCCTCTAACAGCATCCTTACCAGTGCTTTTAAGTCCAACTTTTGTTTTTCTGGTGTGTTGAGGTATCCCGGACTTGCTATTGTTGGAGAATTGGGTTCAGATGCTGCCATAATGCCTTGGTTTCTGTTAATAACATTCCTACGCTTGCCTTTAGCCAACTAGTTCTCACTGGTGTTAGATGCTCTTATTGTCACTGGCTGGTGCTTCAACTTATTGTGGGCCTTTAGGGCTATTGCTGCAACACTAGATGATTGGGTTTCCTCTGGCACAGATTACTGATATGCTGCCTTCCTTTTTTGTGCCTTTGGAGACCTGCTCAGTCTTGCCTCAAGAAATGTTATACTTGGGTTGTCAAGGTGAACCAGGTGTTCTCAGACTGCTCTGTTATGGAGCAAAGATGGTGTGTGTGGGGTCACTCCCTCTGTTGATTCTCATGTAGGATACAGGCCCCATGATTGACTGGCTTTCAGATAAACTGCCTATGTTCTCAGATCTTGAGCACAGGCAGACCCCTGGAGATTTGCACCCCCAGAGATCTTAAGCTCAGGATAATACAGTACTTAGTGATGTTTTTCTGCCCTGGAAGGCCACTAAGAATGCCACAGGGTGTTGCTCCCCCTGCTGTTCTCTGCACAGGATACAGGCCCCACAACCTACCAGTTGGGAGATGAACCACCTATGTGCTTAGGTCCTGGGCGCAGGCAGACCCCTGGAGGTTTGTACCCCCAGAGAGCTTAAGCTCAGCTCGGGGTGATACAGTACCTAGTGATGCTTTTCTTCCCAGGCAGGCAGCGAATATGGCTGCTGGGATTCTCTTCTGATTCTGCTGTCCCGGCAGGACACAGGCCCCACGCCCGGGGGACTGGCAGACGAATGGCCTATATGCTCATTTCTTGGGTGCAGGCAGACCCCTGGCGGTTTGAACCCTCAGAGATCTAAAGCTCGGGTGGTAGAGTACCTAGTGAAGTTCTTCTGCCCTGGCCAACAGCAAATATGGCTGCAGGGATTCTCTCCCTCTGCTGGTCTCCAGGCAGGAAACAGGCCCCATGCCCAGAGGCCTGGCAGATGAGCCACCTATGTCTTTGTTTTGTTTTTATGTTCTAAATATACTGTATTTATTTTTAATTGGATTTTTTTATTTACTTTTCAAATATTTTCCCTTTTCCTGGTTTCCACTCCACAATCCCCCTATCCAATCCTCCCTCCCCTTGAAGGTATTCCTCCACCCACCTACTCCTTCCTCCCTGCCCTAGCATTCCCTTACACTAAGGCATTGAACTTCCACAGGACCAAGGGCCTCCCCCCCCATTGCTGCCAGATAAGGCAGTCCTCTGCTACATATGCGGCTGGAGCCATGGATCCCTCCATGTATACTCTTTGGTTGGTGGTTTAGTCCCTGGGAGCTCTGGGGAGAGGTCTAGTTGGTTGATATTTTTCTTCTTTCTATGGTGTTGCAAACCCTTTCACATCCTTCAGGCCTTTCTCTGACTCTTCCATTGGGTTTTCCCTGCACAATCCAATGGTTGACTGTGAGAATCTGCCTTTGTATTTGTCAGGATCTGGCAGAGCCTCTTAGGAGACAGCTATATTAGGCTCCTGTCAGCAAGCACTTCTTGGCATTAATGTCTGGTTTTGGTGATGGTGTATGGGATGGATACCCAGGTGCGTCAGCCTCTGGGTAGCCTTTCCTTCAGTCTCTGCTCCACACTTTGTCTCAGTATTTCCTCCTGTGAATAGTTTGTTCTGAATTAGTGATTGATGGGGATGTTCCCAGCCCATTGTGGGTGGTACCACAACAACTAGGCTGGCGGTCCTTGTTTCTATAAGAAAGCAGAACAAACAATCAGGACAAAGCAAGTGAGCAGAACTTTGGCATGGTCTACATATCAGGTCCAAGCTTCAGGTTCCTGCTGTGTTTGAGTTATTTCTTTGACTGTCTTAATAATGAACAATGATTTAGGAATGTAAGTCAAATATCCCTTTGCACCAAAACTTCTTTTTTGATTATGGTGTTCCATCACAGCAACAGAAATCTTAAGACTATCAGTCTTTCGTTTATTTGGGACTACAACTGCAATACATTACAAAATAAGAACCAAGAATTACAAATGTACTTGCATCAAGTTGAAGATTGATAAGGTGCTAAATGGATTGATAAAATCTATTAATTAGATGCTGATTACGTCCTTTCCAAGCTAGGAGCAATCTTCTAGTTCATTTGTCCAGCAAACTTTCAATTTCTCATTACATATTAAGGAAAATTTGTTGGACATTCAATTTTATACAAGTTGTTATTCATTCTCAACATTTTAAATATTTTGGGAAACTCTTACTTGGTTGCAAGGTCACAACAAAATGCTTCTTTTCTTCAGTGTGTTTCAAATGAAATTTCATTGCATGGATTTCTATCCATTTGAGTATGCCATTCCTCCACGTGGATTACCATTCATATTTATTATATTTGTGTTCTCTGTACTCTCTGAATATTTAGCTTTGCAAGTAATTTTAGGAATTTCTAGATCTAGATTCAGTTATTTTTTGTCGTTGCATTTTCCACTTGTTGTACATCTAAACAGTCATGGTGCATTTGTAAACATTGCTTTATTGCCCCTTTCTGTTTTCATTTAGTGATCTCCTACTGTCCAATCAATCAAATCATTGACTCTAAGCCGGGTTTTGTCCAATTCCGTACACATGAAAGCATTTCTTCTCACCTGTATTATTGCATCTTAGATTTCTAACACTTTATACTAATTTTAAAAATGCCCTCATTTTATTCACAGTTATTAGTGCTAGAGATTGGTAAATCTCATATTCATTTTTTTTATTTCCCCATTGATTTTCCTAACTATTTCTCCTAGGGAAATTGTGCCTCAACACTCATTTAGATGCAAACCATAATTATCTTAATACAACTGGTGTAGTGGCAAGTTATATGTGAGGAAATTTCAATAAAGCACCTATAAATTTTTCAAACCCTTGATAAGAATGTTTATCTCACCAAAATTTTGAAAAGTATCATTTTATGTTATTATATCCAATATAAATGAAGCAATATAGATGACTAAAACTGAGCAAATGCCTTTCTTCAATGAGCAAGGATCAGAGTTGGTTCCCCCTTGACACACATATACACACACCATCACTACCACACACACAGATTAACAGATTATCTCTCTGTGTGTATGTGTGTTTTGAGGGAGTTTAAAATTGTGTGTATAGAGTAGATGTACATTTAATATGTAAGTACACATAATAGACAAGTCCATGCCCTTTTGCACGTGAGTAGCTAAGAAGAGGACATCAATTCTGTTGCTCTATCATTCTCTGCCTTGATCCTTTAAAACAGTCTCTTAATGACACTGGAGCTAGTCTGTGAGCCAACGAGCTCCAGAGCTGGTCCATTTTTATTCTACCCCAAATATTTTGAGGTTCCAGGCACACAAGAGGCCAGACCAGCTTTTTTACATTGGATCAAAATTCAGGTTCTTATGTTTGTATAGCAAAAACTCTTAACCATAGAGTCATATCATTCACAAATGGTGATGAACTGGCTTCTGATTCCTGGGACCTGAACCCTGGTCCTCCACAGATTTCAAACATTGTGCCACGTCTCTATCCCAATATTTTCAATTATTTTATCATGTGTGCCAAATGTAGAAGCAGAAGTATAGTATATCTTTTGTAAGATTTCATTTCAAGAGTCAATTAAAATATATGTAATCTGTGATATGGTCCCCATATCTATGTAAATAATTTTATTATTCTCTCTAGGTAATAATAATAATGAATAAATTTCTATAAGTAGCATACATATTTTTTGTATATATTACATGAGATGTCCTCCCAGAATGTTTGATGACTTAAATTTAAAAATTTAGAACACACTTGACCTTATAAAACTCCAGAAAACCGAACAACCCTATTAAAAAATGGGGTACAGAGTTAAACAAAGAATTCTCACCTGAAGAACTTCGGATGGCGGAGAAGCATCTTAAAAAATGCTCAACTTCATTAGTCATTAGGGAAATGCAAATCAAAACAACCTTAAGATTTCATCTTATACCAGTCAGAATGGCTAAGATTAAAAATTCAGGAGACAGCAGATGTTGGAGAGGGTGTGGAGAAAGAGGAACACTCCTCCACTGCTGCTGGGGTTGCAAATTGGTACAACCACTCTGGAAATCAGTCTGGCGGTTCCTCTGAAAACTGGGCACCTCACTTCCAGAAGATCCTGCTATACCACTCCTGGGCATATACCCAGAGGATTCCCCACCATGTAATAAGGATACATGCTCTACTATGTTCATAGCAGCCCTATTTATAATTGCCAGATGCTGGAAAGAACCCAGGTATCCCTCAACAGAAGAGTGGATGCAAAAAATGTGGTATATCTACACAATGGAGTACTATTCAGCCATTAGAAACAATGAATTCATGAAATTCTTAGGCAAATGGATGGAGCTAGAGAACATCATACTAAGTGAGGTAACCCAGACTCAAAAGGTGAATCATGGTATGCACTCACTAATAAGTGGTTATTAAACCTAGAAGACTGGAATACCCAAAACATAATCCACACATCAAATGAGATACAAGAAGAAAGGAGGAGTGGCCCCTGGTTCTGGAAAGACTCAGTGAAACAGTATTCGGCAAAACCAGAATGGGGAAGTGGGAAGGGGTGGGTGGGAGGACAGGGGAAGAGAAGGGGGCTTATGGGACTTTCGGGGAGTGGGGGGCTAGAAAAGGGGAAATCATTTGAAATGTAAATAAATTATATCAAATAAAAAAATTGCTAATTATGTAATTGTGACTTTTTATATATTTATCCTATTCCATTTATAAAAAGTAAAAGAGGAGAGTGGAAAAAGAATCATTTCAATAAATATTTATTCTGTCTTATTATTATAACTAAAGCAAATATCTGCCACAAATCTCCCCAAAGCAATGGCAATCACTGACAATATTAATAATAGATCTTTAGCACAATTTTTATTTAGTCTTATTGACAATCATAAATGATTGAAAATTACATGTGTAATTTCTCTCCAATTTCATCTAGAATAGACTAACGGTTCTTAGATAAATTAGCAAAAACTCTCAGTTAATCTTATTCAATGGAGAAAGAATGTATGTTGTGTTTCTAAGGTAAAACTCAATGGGGACAGATTAAATGTATTTGGTGTAAAGTACTAGTAAAATTAGAAATTTTTAACAACTTATAGTCAATATGCCATTGATGACAACCAAGTATTTATTTGGTATAGGTGAAAGAAATTGTGGACATGCAAATAAATATGATATCAACCTTAGCAAGTAAAAAGTACAATACATCACATAAATGAAAGAGGTAGATATTTAGGCACTTAATGACTTTAAGATGACTATATGGGACAAATTCTGAAAGTTCATTTGTCATAGGGTTATTTGTTCTTAAGAAGTTAGAGCTATCACTTCCTGCTGCCCTTTTTCCACTAAGAAAAGAGCAACCATTAATTGTTAATGCACCTCCTTTTGATTTGGTCAGTGACCGAGAAGGAAAAAATCCATTCCTAAAATGAGATATTCACACTGACTGTAATGGTGGGCACCACACTATCACAGGCAAAAGCCTTTGTGCTGGATATATTCATTGCAGAATCTTCAAGGAATAATATAACGATATTTAGAAAAAGAGTCTTTCAAAGACAGAATGACTGATAAAGAAACTGGCTTTACTTCAACTCATATTAGAGAGAATGTTACAAAGACATAAAGCCTGATAGTAGGACATTTAAATTCTTAGTATTGTGATCATCTTTAACAAGATTCAAACAGAAAACCTGTCAGCTAATTTTCAATAAATTATAAGAGTAACAGGAGGATTTTATATGTCCTGACATCCATGGTAAGCAGGAAAATAATCTTGTGAAAGCCATCATTAAGTATAGATGCAAGCCAGTGCAAAGCAAAATGAGAGAACTGCAGAAAGACTGTAATGATGCCCTGGTATTTTCACAGAAAACTCAAAATACAATCACTGTGAGATTGCAAGGATTGCTAGTGATGGGTGAAGCACTGATCAGATTCCAAATATGGGAGATAAGAGAGCCTGCCATTAGGGAACCAAGAGGAAATAATTTGGAAGAGGATAGAGTTTCTTATTTTTAAACTACTAAATATATTTTTTTTTATTTTAGAATCTTGTCTCTGTCAGTCAGTATTAGAAAATATATGTATTCTCACTTACATACACAGATATATTTTGGTTATATGAATTTATATCCTGGGTTTGTATGTATATATGCAAATTCATTGTACCACTAACATTTGTGTATGTGTGTAGCTTGTGTGTGCATATATGCATGTGCAGGCAGGTACATGTGTGCATATATATGCATGTGGAGGTCAGAGGTTGCCATCGTTTTTTTTCTTCTATTGTTATACACTACTTTTGAAACAGGTTAATTCACTAAACCTAAAGATACAAAACAAAGCCAGTTTATTTGTGTCTATGCATCTTCCTGGTTTCACTTTCCCAGTACTGGGACTACTATCATTCCAGGCAGTTAATATGCTGACTCATCATATATGAATTTAAGTACTCATGCTTCCAAAACTAGCATTTAATAAATGAGTCATCTTTCCAAATCCCACTCAATTAACAATTTTATTTGTCTACTTACTATGAGTTATTTCCTTTTCAAATATTTTACTATTATTGTTTTATTTTTCACTAGTGTCCTGATACTGTAACACACTTTTCTTTTAAAATATTTTCCTATTCTACTCCAATGATTCCAAGATCCATCCCTCTTCCCCACTCTGCTAATTTTGTTCATTTACATTTTTTCTTTTTTTTTATTTGATATATTTTTATTTACATTTCAAATGATTTCCCCTTTTCAAGCCCCCCACTCCCCGAAAGTCCCGTAAGCCCACTTCTCTTCCCCTGTCCTCCCGCCCACCCCTTCCCACTTCCCCGTTCTGGTTTTGCTGAATACTACTTCACTGAGTCTTTTCAGAACCAGGGGCCACTCCTCCTTTCTTCTTGTACCTCATTTGATGTGTGGATTATGTTTTGGGTATTCCAGTTTTCTAGGTTAATATCCACTTATTAGTGAGTGCATACCATGATTCACCTTTTGAGTCTAGGTTACCTCACTTAGTATGATGTTCTCTAGCTTCATCCATTTGCCTAAGAATTTCATGAATTCATTGTTTCTAATGGCTGAATAGTACTCCATTGTGTAGATATACCACATTTTTTGCATCCACTCTTCTGTTGAGGGATACCTGGGTTCTTTCCAGCATCTGGCAATTATAAATAGGGCTGCTATGAACATAGTAGAGCATGTATCCTTATTACATGGTGGGGAATCCTCTGGGTATATGCCCAGGAGTGGTATAACAGGATCTTCTGGAAGTGAGGTGCCCAGTTTTCAGAGGAACCGCCAGACTGATTTCCAGAGTGGTTGTACCAATTTGCAAGCCCACCAGCAGTGGAGGAGTGTTCCTCTTTCTCCACACCCTCTCCAACACCTGCTGTCTCCTGAATTTTTAATCTTAGCCATTCTGACTGGTGTGAGGTGAAATCTCAGGGTTGTTTTGATTTGCATTTCCCTAATGACTAATGAACTTGAGCATATTTTAAGATGCTTCTCCTCCATCCGAAGTTCTTCAGGTGAGAACTGTTTGTTTAACTCTGTACCCCATTTTTTAATAGGGTTGTTTGGTTTTCTGGAGTCTAACTTCTTGAGTTCTTTATATATATATATATTGAATATTAGCCCTCTATCTGATGTAGGATTGGTGAAGATCTTTTCCCAATTTGTTGGTTGCCGATTTGTCCTCTTGATGGTGTCCTTTGCCTTACAGAAACTTTGTAATTTTATGAGGTCCCATTTGTGAATTCTTGATCTTAGAGCATACGCTATTGGTGTTCTGCTCATAAACTTTCTCCCTGTACCGATGTCCTCAAGGGTCTTCCCCAGTTTCTTTTCTATTAGCTTCAGAGTGTCTGGCTTTATGTGGAGGTCCTTGATCCATTTGGAGTTGAGCTTAGTACAAGGAGACAAGCATGTATCAATTCTCATTCTTCTGCATGCTGACCTCCAGTTGAACCAGCACCATTTGTTGAAAAGGCTATCTTTTTTCCATTGGATGTTTTCAGCCCCTTTGTCGAGGATCAAGTGGCCATAGGTGTGTGGGTTCATTTCTGGATCTTCAATCCTGTTCCATTGATCCTCCTGCCTGTCACTCTACCAATACCATGCAGTTTTTAACACTATTACTCTGTAGTATTGCTTGAGGTCAGGGATACTGATTCCCCCAGACTTTCTTTTGTTGCTGAGAATAGTTTTAGCTATCCTGGGTTTTTTGTTATTCCAGATGAATTTGATAATTGCTCTTTCTAACTCTGTGAAGAATTGAGTTGGGATTTTGATGGGTATTGCATTGAATCATTATATTGCTTTTGGCAAAATGGCCATTTTAACTATATTGATTCTGCCTATCCATGAGCATGGGAGGTTTTCCCATTTTTTGAGGTCTTCTTCCATTTCCTTCTTCAGAGTCTTGAAGTTCTTGTCATACAGATCTTTCACTTGTTTGGCAAGAGTAACCCCAAAATACTTTATACTGTTTGTGGCTATTGTGAAGGAGGTCATTTCCCTAATTTCTTTCTCAGCCTGCTTAACCTTTGAGTATAGGAAGGCCACTGATTTGTTTGAGTTGATTTTATAACCTGCCACTTTGCTGAAGTTGTTTATCAGCTGTAGGAGTTCTCTACTGGAGTTTTTTGGGTCACTTAGGTAGACTATCATGTCATCTGCAAGTAATGATAGTTTGACTTCTTCCTTTCCAATTTGTATCCTTTGACCTCCTTATGCTGTCGAATTGCCCAAGCTAGTACCTCAAGTACAATATTGAAAAGATAAGGAGAAAGGGGGCAGCCCTGTCTAGTCCCTGATTTTGGGATTGCTTCAAGTTTCTCTCCATTTAGTTTGATGCTGACTACTGGTTTGCAGTATATTGATTTTACTATGTTTAGGTATGGGCCTTGAATTCTTGTTCTTTCCAAGACTTTAAACATGAAAGGATGCTGAATTTTGTCAAATGCCTTTTAAGCATCCAATGAAATGACCATGTGGTTTTTTTCTTTGAGTTTGTTTATGTAGTGGATTGCATTGATGGATTTCCGTATATTGAACCAACTCTGCATTCCCGGGATGAAGCCTACTTGATCATGGTGGATGATCGGTTTGATGTGTTCTTGGATTTGGTTGGCAAGAATTTTATTGAGTATTTTTGCATCGATGTTCATAAGGGAAATTCGTCTGAAGTTCTCTTTCTTTGTTGGATCTTTGGGTGGTTTTGGTATCAGCATAATTGTGGCTTCGTAGAAGGAATTGGGTAGGGTTCCTTCTGTTTCTATTTTGTGGAATAGTTTGAAGAGTATTGATGTTAACTCTTCTTTGAAGGTCAGATAGAATTCTGCACTGAAACCATCTGGTCCTGTGCTTTTTTTGGTTGGAAGACTTTCTATGACTCCTTCTATTTCTTTAGGCATTATGGGACTGTTTAGATGATCTATTTGGTTCTGATTTACTTTTAGTATTTGGTATCTGTCAAGGAAATTGTCCATTTCCTCCAGATTCTCCAGTTGTGTTGAGTATAGGCTCTTGTAGTAGGATCTGATGATTTTTTGGATTTCCTCAGTTTCCGTTGTTATATCTCCCTTTTCATTTCTAAGTTTGTTAATTTGGATACTTTCTCTGTGCCCTTTGGTCAGTCTGGCTAAGGGTTTATCTATCTTGTTGATTTTCTCAAAGAACCAGCTCCTGGTTTTGTTGATTCTTTGTATTGTTCTCTTTGTTTCTACTGGATTGATTTCGGCCCTGAGTTTGATGATTTCCTGCCTTCTACTCCTCCTGGGTGAAATAGCTTCTTTTTGTTCCAGGGCTTTCAGGTGTGTCATTAAGCTGGTAATGTATGCTCTCTCCATTTTCTTTTTGGAGGCACTCAGAGCTGTGAATTTTCCTCTTAGCACTGCTTTCAATGTGTCCCACAGGTTTGGGTAGGTTGTGTCTTCATTTTCATTTTGTTCTAAAAAGTCTTTAATTTCTTTCTTTATTTCTTCCTTGACCAAGGTATCATTGAGTAGAATATTGTTCAGTTTCCACGTGTATGTGGGTTTTATGTTGTTTTTGTTGCTATTGAAGACCACTTTTACTCCATAGTGATCTGATAGGAGGCATGGGATTAGTTCAATCTTCTTATATTTGTTGAGGTCTGTCTTGTGACCAATTATATGGTCAATTTTGGAGAAGGTACCATGAGGTGCTGAGAAAAAGGTATATTCTTTTGTTTTAGGATAGAATGTTCTATATATATCTGTTAAATCTAATTGGTCCAAAGCTTCAATTAGTTTCATTGTGTCCCTGTTTAGTTTCTGTTTTCCTGATCGGTCCATTGAGGAAAGTGCAGTGTTGAAGTCACCCACAATTATTGTGTTAGGTGCAATGTGTGCTTTGAGCTTTAACAAAGTTTCTTTTACGAAAGAGGGTGCCCTTGCATTTGGAGCACAAATGTTCAGGACTGAGAGTTCTTCTTGTTGTATTTTTCCTTTGACCAGCAAGAAGTGTCCCTCAGAGTCTCTTTTGATGACTTTGGGTTGAAAGTCCATTTTATCCGATATTAGAATGGCTACTCCAGCTTGTTTCCTGAGACCATTTGCTTGTAAAATTGTCTTCCAGCCTTTTAGTCTAAGGTAGTGTTTGTCTTAGACCCTGAGGTGTGTTTCCTGTAAGCAGCAAAATGTAGGGTCCTGTTTACGTATCCAGTCAGTTAGTCTATGTCTCTTTATTGGGGCATTGAGTCCATTGATGTTAAGAGATATTAAGGAATAGTGATTGCTACTTCCTGTCATTTTTGACGTTATTTTTTAAATTTGATTGGTTAACTTATTTTGGGTTTGATGAAAGGTTACTATCTTGCTTTTTCCAGGGTGAAGTTTCCCTTCTTGTATTGTTGTTTTCCTCCTATTATCCTTTGTAGGGCTGGGATTGTGGATAGATATTGGGTAAACTTGGTGTTGTCATGGAATATCTTAGTTTCTCCATCTACAGTGATTGAGAGTTTTGCTGGATATACTAGTTTCATCTGGCATTTGTGTTCTCTTAGAGTCTGCATGAGATCTGCCCAGGACCTTCTAGCCTTCATAGTCTCAGGTGAAAAGTCTGCTGTGATTCTGATAGGTCTTCCTTTATATGTTACTTGGCCTTTTTCTCTTACTGCCTTTAATATTCTTTCATTGTTTAGTACATTTGGTGTTTTGATTATTATGTGATGGGAGGTATTTCTGTTCTGTTCCAGTCTGTTTGGAGTTCTGTAGGCTTCTTGTATATTCATGGGCATCTCTCTCTTTAGATTAGGGAAGTTTTCTTCCATAATTTTATTGAAGATATTTGCTGGCCCTTTAAGTTGTAATTCTTTACTCTCATCTATGCCTATAATCCTTAGGTTTGGTCTTCTCATTGTATCCTGGATTTCCTGGATATTTTAGGTTACAACCTTTTTGCATTTTGCATTTTATTTAACTGTTGAGTCCATGGTTTCTATGGTATCTTCAGCATCTGAGATTCTTTCTCCTATCTCTTGTATTCTCTTGTTGATATTTGCATCTATGTCCCCTGATTTCTTCCCAAGGCTTTCTATCTCCAAAGTTTTCTCCCTTTGAGTTTTCTTAGTTGTTTCTACTTCTGATTTTAGATCCTGCATGGTTTTGCTTAGCTCCTTCACTTGCTTGTTTGTGCTTTCCTGTAATTCTTTAAGAGATTTTTGTGTTTCCTCTTTCATGACCTCAGCCTGTTGACCAAAGTTCTCCTGTATTTCTTTAAGTGTTTTTTTGCATTTCCTCATTATTGGCTTTTGTATTCTCCTGGATTCTTTTCAATGATTTTTGTGTTTCCCTTGCAAGGGCTTCTAACTTTTGATACATTTTCTCCTGAATTTCTTTAAGTATGTCCTTCATGTGTTCCTGTACCAGCATCATGACCAGTGATTTTAAATCCAAATCTTGTTTTCCTTGTGTGATGGGGTATCCAGGACATGCTGGTAAAGGAGAATTGGGTTCAGATGTTGCCATATTGCCTTGATTTCTGTTAGTGACGTTCCTTCGTTTGCCTTTTGCCATCTAGTTCTCACTGGTGTTAGTTGGTCTTATCAATTCTTGACACACCAGTGCATGCTGCCCCTTCCCAGGTTGCCTCTGGTGCATAGCTTACCTCCTGCACAGCCTCGAGACAGGGTGCTGTTGCCCAGGCTGTTCAGATCCGGAAGCAGACACCTGAAGGCTCCTGCTTGGTCCTGCTGGATTCACCAGAGCACACTGACTCCTCCCAGCCGGCCTCACAGAAGCCCCTCTTGCCTCTTGCAGGACCTGGAGATGGGGTGTTGCTGCCCAGGCTGATCTGGATCTGGAAGCAGAGAGATCTGAGGGCTCCTGCCAGAGGCCTCAGGACTGGAATCTAAGCTCTGTGCCACTGGAGTAAGCTGTGTGCTCACAGACTGCCTCTGGGTGCACACCAGGTCTCCTGCACTTCCTGGGGACTGAGTGCTGTGGCCCAGGCTGTTCAGATTCCAATGCAGGCACCTGAAGGCTCCTTCTGGGGCCTGCTGGATTCACTGGAGCACACAGCCTTCTCCCCGCTGGCCGCCTGGAAGCCCCTCTTGCCTCTTGCAGGACCTGGAAATGTGATGTTGTTGCCCAGGCTGATCTGGATCCTGAAGCGGAGAGATCTGAGGGCTCCCGCCAGAGGCCTCAGGACTGGAACCTAAGCTCCATGCCACAGGATCAAGCTGTGCTGTGAGCTCCCAGACTGCCTCTGGGTGCACACCAGGTCTCCCGCACTTCCTGGAGATGGAGTGCTGTGGCCCAGGCTGGTCAGATCCCAAAGCAGGCACCTGGAGGCTCCTGCTGAGGCCAGCTGGATTCACCGGAGCACACTGACTTCTCCCCCCTCGCCGCCGGAAGCCCCTCTTCATTTACATTTTTTTAAAACTTATGCTGCCCAAATATTTCTGATGTATGCTCTTCCACTGGAGCATGACTGGCTTAACAGAGATAATAATCTTATTAGAGAGCACTGCCTCTTCCTCTCATAGAAACAAACAATTACCAATAACCGCAATGGCTAGTGCTGGGATTCTCTGTCCCTATATCTCTCCATTCTGAGTTTACTTGTATGCATTTGTACTTATCTTTCATAGGTAAAGCTACTCTGGTATGTCTAGAATGCAATGTTTCCTTATAGCCATCTAACACGTTTGACTCATTTGCATTTTCCTCACATTCTTTAATAATCCTTAGCCTTGAGAGGAGGAGTATACTACATATGTTCACTTTAGTGCTCAGTTCCTGCAGTCTTTTATTCTTTGAATCTTAGCCAATTATGTGTCTCTGTGTTAAATACTATTCTAAATAGAATATTCTAGATGAGTGCTAATACATAAAAATTTTGTATAGATATAAAGTAAGTCATTAGGAATTGGCTAATACAATGTCAGTTTTGCATTGTAATAGCAGAAATTGCTCTTTTATGGCCTACCATCAATGTAGGCATCAGTATGGGTTTCATTTTTGAGGAGAGTAACCGAGCTTCAATCAGAAAATTTTTGGTTACTACTGTGATTTTTGTACCACAGTTGTACCAGTGAGCTTTTCTTGACAGGCTAGTCATTATTGCAGCTGACAATGTTTGAACTTAGGAAGAATTCATTACTCTTGTTTTCTTGTACTCTTGAAGTCTTTAAATGTTCCTGAATCTTGTAAGCTAGCCACTGGAAAAGTCTTATAGGCAGGTCTAGTAATAGCTTGTAAATTTACATATTATTTATTTGCTAGATGTAGGTTTGGTGAAGATTTTTTCCCCTTCTGTTGGGTGTTTTGTTCAGGAATTGATCTCCTGTGCCAGTGAGTTCAGTGCTGTTCCTCACTTTTCTTATACTAGATTTATTGTGACCAGTTTTATGTTGAGGTCTTTGATCTACTTCACCTTGAGATTTTTGTAGGTTGATAGAGATGGTCCACTTGCATTCTTCTACATGCAGACATCCAGTGATTTTAGAACCATTGTTGAAGTTGCTTTCACTTACAATGTACAATTCTGGCTTTTTTATTTCTTTAGTTGTGTAGGTTCATTTTCTAATTTTCAAAAGCACAGGGATTTGAAATATGTAATAATGATTTCTTTAAATTTCCTCAGTCTGTTGTTATGTAAATTTATTTACTTTATCCCTGATACTAGTTCCTGTCATCTATTTTTCCTAGGTGTGTCTGCTTCTATCTCTCTCCTCTTTTTCCTCTCTCTCCTCTCCTCCCTTACACTTCCCCATATCTCTCTTTCTCCCTCTGATTCATAGAGTTTCAGTTGTATTTTTAAATTGCTAGTATGAGAGTTTTCCAACTTCTGTAAACAGACCCTTAGTCCTATAATTTTTCCTCTAACCACTGTTTTCATTTTGTCCAATAAGTTTGGCTATGTTGTAGCTTAATTTTTATTAAACCCTAGAAAGTCTATAATGTCTTTTATTCTTTACCCCATGACCTAGTTATAATTAAGGAGAGAATTGTCCATTTTCTCTGAGTTTATAGGCTTTCAGTTGTTATAGGTATTCTATTGTTGTTGAAGTCCAGTCTAATCCATAGTGGTCAGATAAGACACAAGAATTTAATTTCATTTGCCATGTATCTGTTCAGACTTGCTTTGTAACCACCTATGTGGTTAATGTTAAAGAAGGTTCTATGAGATTATGAGAAGACATATTTGTGTGTGTGTGGGTCTTAGGTGAAATGTTCTGTAAAAATCTGTTAGGTCCATTTGATTCATTATGTCAGTTAGTTTTTTATTTATCAGACTTGTTTATTATTTATTATTTATTTATTATTATTTATTATTTTCAAAGATTTGTCCATTGATGAGAGTGGAAAAATGAAATCTCCTACTCTTAATGTATGAAGTTCAATGTGCCAATAAAGCTTCAGAAATGTTCCTGTTATGAATGTGCGTGTTTTTACATTTGTGGCATAAATGTTCAGAACTGTGGAGTCTTCTTGGTTGATTTTTCCTTTGATGTGTATGAAGTATACCTTCCCATCTTTTCTAATTAATTTTATTTAAAAGTTTATTTTATTAGATATGAGCATGGCTATTCAAGCTTGCTTCTTGAGTCTATTTGCATGGAAAGTTTTTTTTCTAGCCTTTTACTTTGAAGTAATTTCTATCTTTATTTATTTCTATCTTTCTGCTGCATGCATATCATGTATGCAGCAGAATAGTGAATCCTCTTTAAGCATCTATTCTGGTAGCCTGTATCTTTTTATTGGGGAATTGAGTTCATTGATATTGAGAGAGAGTAATGACCAATTCTTGTTAATTGCTGTTTTAACAATGGTAGTATGTGGGTTATGTGTGTGCACACATGCGTGTATATCTGTGTATGTGTGCGTGTGAGTGTTTGTGTGTGTGCACATATGAGTGTGTGTGTTTCTGTGTGTCCATGTGTGTGGTCATGCATGCTTATGTGTACGCTTTCTTTATTTTGTTCTCACTTGTGTGGAATTAATGATATTCACTGTTTTCTCAGGTGTAGTCAACATCCTTGAGTTGGAGTTTTTCTTCCCTTATCATCTATAAGGCTTGATTTGTGTATAGATGTTGTTTAAATTTAGTATTGTTTTAGAATGTCTTGTTTTGAATAACTTGTTTCTCCATCTATGGTAATATCCAAACTAAAAATGCAATATTCTATGTTTTTAATTTTATTAGATATATTCTTTATTTACATTTCAAATGTTGTCCCCTTTCCTGGACACCCCTCCTGAAAGTCTCATAATCCATCTCCCCTCCCCCTGTTCCCCAATCAAAATATTCCCACTTACATGTCCTGTTATTCCCCCATACTGTAGCATTGACCCTTTATAGGACCAGGGACCTCTCCTCCTTTTGATGTCCAACAAGGCCATCCTCTGCTGCCTATGAATCTGTAGCCATGGGTAACTCCATGTATATGCCTTAGTTGATCCCCCCCTCCCCCGGGAGCTCTGGGAGTAATGGGTGTCTCATATTCTGTTCCTCCTATAGTGCTGTAATCCCCTCAGCTCCTTGGGTCCTTTCTCTAGCTCTCCCACTGGGTACCCTGTGCTCAGACCAATGGCTCTCTGAGCTCTGTATTTGTCATGCATTGGTAGTGCCTCCCAGGTGACAGCTGTATCAGGCTCCTGTCAGCAAGCACTTGTTTGCATTCACAAGGGTGTCTTGGTTTGGAAACTGTATATGGGTTGTATCATGAGATGAGGTAGTCTCTGAATGTTTTTCCCCCAGACTATGAGCCAGACTTTGTCTCTATATCTCTTTATGTGGGTATTTAGTTCTCCCTTCTAAGAAGGACCAGTGTATCCATATTTTGTTCTTTCTTTGCCTTGGGCAACAATTGTGTCTTGGGTATTCCATACTTCTGGGCTAATACCCGCTTATTAGTTAGTGCATAGAATGTGTCTTCTTTTGTGATTGGGTTATCTCACTCAGGATGATATTTTCCAGTTCCATGCATTTGCCTACAAATTTTATGAATTCATTGTTTTTAATAGCTGAGTACTATTCCATTGTATAAATATACCACATTTTCTATATTCAGTCCTCCACTGAGGGACATCTAGGTTCTTTCCAGCTTCTATCTATTATAAGTGGGACTGCTATGAACATAGTGGGACATGTGTCTTTATTATATGCTGGGGAATCCTCTGGCTATAACAGGGTCCTCCGGTAGTATTGTGCCCAGTTTTCTAAGGAACCAGCAGACTGGTTTACAGAGTGGTTGTACCAGCTTGCAATCCCAACAACAGTGGAGGAGTGTTTCTATTTCTCCACGTCCTTGCCAGCACCTGCTGTCTCCTGAGATTTGATCTTAGCCATTCTGACTGGTGTGAGGTGAAATCACAGGGTTGTTTTAATTTGAATTTCCCTGAAGAATAAAGATGCTGAACATTTCTTTAGGGGCTTCTCAGCCATTCAATATTCCTCAGGTGAAATTTTTTTGTGTAGCTCTGCACCCCATTTTTAATAGGGTTATTTGGCTCTCTGGAGTCTAATTTCTGGAGTTCTTTGTATATATTGGATATGAGACCTCTGTCAGATGTAGGTATGATTTAAGGTCTTTTCCCAATTTGTTGGTTGCCTTTTGTCCTATTGACAGTGTCTTTTGCCTTACAGAAACTTTGTTACTTAATAAGGTCCCATTTGTCAATTCTTGATCATAGAGCATAAGCTATTAGTGTTTTGTTCAGGAAGATTTCCCCTGTGACCATGTGCTTAAGGTTCTTCTATAGTTTCTTTTCTATTAGTTTCAGTGTGTCTGGTTTTATGTGGAGGTCCTTGATCCACTTGGACTTGAGCTTAGTACAAGTAGATAAGAATGGATAAGTTTGCATTCTTCTGCATGCGAACCACCAGTTGAATCAGCACCATTTGTTGAAAGGCTATGTTTTTCACCCACTGGAGAGTTTTAGCTCCTTTGTCGAACTTCATGTGTGGGTTCAATTCTGGGGCTTCAGTTCTATTCCATTGATCTATCTGCTTGTCACTTTACCAATACCATGCAGTTTTTCTTTTATAATACTTTTGATCTGTAGTACTGCTTGAGGTCTGAGATGCTGATTCCACCAGAAGTTTTTACTGTTGAGAATAGTTTTAGCTATCCTGTTTTTTTTTTTTTTATTCCAGATGAATTTCAGAATCGTTTTTTTTTTTCTAACTTTGTAAAGAATTGAGTTGGAATTTTGATGGGATTGGATTGAATCTGTAGGTTGATTTTTGGCAAGATAGCCATTTTTAGTGTTAATCCTGCAAGTCCATGAGCATGGAAAATTTTTCCATATTCTGAGATCTTCTTCAAGTTTTTCTTCAGAGATTTGAAGTTTTTGCCATACAGATCTTTCATTTGTTTAGTTAGAGTCACATCAAGATACTTTATCTTGTTTGTGACTATTGTGAAGGGTGTTGTTTGTCTAATTTCTTCTCAGCCTGTTGATCTTTTGAGTATAGGAAGGCGACTGATTTGTTTGAGTTAATTTTATATCTGGCCCCATTTCTAAAGTTGTTTATCAACTGTAGGAGTTCTCTGGTGGAGCTTTTGGGTTGCTTAAGTATACTATCTTATCATCTGCAAATAGTGATAGTTTGCCTTCTTCCTTTCCAATTTGTATACCTTTGATGTCCTTTTGTTGTCTAGTTGCTCTAGACAGAATTTAAAGTACTATATTGAATAAATATTGAGAGAGAAGGCAGTCTTTTCTAGTCCCTGATTTTAGTAGGATTGTTTTAAGTTTCTTTCTATTTAGTTTGATGTTGGCTCCTGGCTTGCTATAATTTGCTTTTACTATGTCTAGGTATGAGCCTTGAATTGCTGATCTTTTCAAGACTTTTGACATGAAAGGATGCTGAATTTTGTCAGATGCTTTTTCAGTATCTAATGAAATGACCATGTGGCTTTATATAGTGGATTACATTGATAGATTTCTGTATATTGAACCATCCCTGCATCCCTGGGATGACGCCTACATTATCATGGAGAATGATTTTTTGATGTGTTCTTAGATTCAGTTGACCTGAATTTTATTGAGCACTTTTACATCAATAGTCATATTTGATCTTTGTGTGTTTTGGGTATCAGTGTAATGACGGCTTCATAGAACAACTTGGGTAGTATTCCTTCTGTTTCTATTTTGTGGAATATTTTGAAGGGTATTGGTGTTAGGTCTTCTTTGAAGATCTGATAGAATTCTGCATTAAAACCATCGGTCCTGTGGTTTTTTTGGTTGGGAGACTCTCATTGTCTGCCTCTATTTCTTTAGGGGTTATAGAACTGTTTAGATGGTCTATTTGATCCTGATTTTACTTTGGTATCTGCCCAGAAAATTATCCATTACATCCAGATTTTCCAGTTGTGTTGAGTATAGACTTTTGTAGTATGATCTGATGATTTGAATTTCCTCAGTTTCTCTTGTTATATCTCCCTTTTCATTACTGATTTTGTTAATTTGGATACTGTCTCTGTACCTTCTGGTTAGGCTGGCTAGAGGTTTATCTATCTTTTTGATTTTCTCAAAGAACCAGCTTCTGGTTTTGTTGATTCTTTGTTTCTATGTGTTTGATTTCAGCCCTGAGTTTGATGATTTCCTGACTTCTATTCCTCATGGGTGTATTAGCTCCTTTCTGTACTAAAGCTTTCCGGTGTAGGGTTAAGCTGCTAGTGTATGCTCTCTGCAGCTTCTTCTTGGAGGTACTCAGAGCGATGAGTTTTCCTCCTAGTACTGCTTTCATTGTGTCCTATAAATTTGGGTATATTGTGCCTTCATTTTCATTAATTCTAAAAAGTCTTTGATTTCTTTCCTTATTTCTTCCTTGACCAAAGTATCATTGAGTAGAGAACTGCTTAGCTTTCATGTGTATGTGGGCTTTCTATTGTTTTAATTGCTATTGAAGACTACCCTTACTCAGTAGTGATCTGGTAGGAGGCATGGAATTAGTTCAATCTTCTTATATCTATTGAGGTCTGTTTTGTGAGCAGTTTATGGTCAGTTTTGGAGAAGGAACCCTGAGGTGAAGACTGGATATATAAACAGGACTCTGCATTTTGCTGCATACAGGATACAGACCTCATTGTCAAAGACAATCACTACCTCAGAGTAAAAGGCTGGAAAACAATTTTACAAGCAAGTGGTTTCAGGAAACAAGCAGGTGTAGCCATTCTAATATCAGATAAAATTGACTTTCAAACGAAAGTCATCAAAAGAGACATTAAAGGACACTTCTCTCTGGTCAAAGGAAAAATCCACCAAGAAGAATTCTCAATTCTGAACATCTATGCTCCAAATACAAGGGCACCCTTATTGGTAAAAGAAACTTTACTAAAGATCAAAGCACACATTGCATAACAATTTTCCAAGCAAATAGTTCCAAGAAACAAGCGGGAGTAGTCATTCTAATATTGGGTAAAATTGACTTACAACCAAAAGTCATCAAAAAGGGGATGGAAGTACACTTCATACTCATCAAAGGATAAATATACGAAGAAGACCTACAATATTCTATTATAAGTGCTCAAAAATAGTTCCTAAAACAACTTACTTTAAATGTCATAACAATTGAAAAACAAAATTTTATAACAAGGTAAATAATGCATATATCTTCAATTTGAAAATTATGAACAAGCAGCAGAGAGATGGATGTCTCATGCTACTCAGGCTGGGAACCAGCTTTCAATCTACAGAACATGATGGAAATCTAACACCAATGCCCAATGTTCTTTTGCCCTCCAAAGGTGCATGACGGTCCAGGAATGCACATAGATAAATAAATAAATTTGACAATTAGGGTGATAAATATAAAGAAAATATTTATTTGAAAGCAGAGAAACAATTGCTATATCAAACATACAATTTTATATCATAATGGTCTATATTCTTTATAATTCTTTGTTTATGTATACATAAATGCATTAAAATATAATATATTATTTTATTTTATATATAGATATGTATATATCATAATATCTATTTCTTTTTCATCTATCTCTCACCTATCATCATCATAGTAGAATAAATCACTAATCAAGTGTTATCCATTCACTTTTTTCTAAATATGATTAGGGATAACATTTCTGAAAAACTTTACCATGTTATAAAATTTACCATGCATTCTTTTAGATAAATTTAATGCACATCATGGTTATTCCCTAGATTTTCATATTAACAAAAATCTTATAGTTCTAAAATGTTGTATCATAATGAGCCAGCCTCAATTCGGTGATTCTAAAATCAACTGAAAATATCTATGGCCTTGATATCATTGATGAATACAATCTACAGGTTTTGAAAACTAATTGCCCTTTCTGATTATGCTTTTGCAGATAATTTTGATATGTAACACAATTCTCTGGAATATAAGAAGATCATTCTTCCTATCTGGCTGTCTAGAAATTATTTTAAATTATGTAAATTATTTCATTTCTTTTAGTATAAATAGAATTTTCATGTACTATATTCTGCTTATCATTACTCCTCCATCAACTCCTCTCTGTTTTCCCTGACATCTCACACATCCAGACCTGCTCTCTTTTGGCTCTTATTAGATATCAGACTGGCTTCTAAAAGACAATTAACATAATTAATATAATATAATTCAATACAATACAATAAAATATAATATACAAATGATAAACTAAATATTAACCAACAACAATTTAGTAAAACAAACAAAGATATCAAGAGAAGACACAATAAAAATCAAAGACCCTTTTGTTTTCATATCAAAATCCTATAAAAATACTAAACAGAAGGCCACAAATTACCTGGGAAGGATACATGATGGTCCTGTGTAGGCTGTGTCAGTTTCTGTGTCAGGTTATATTTGTGTTGATCATGTTGATTTAGAGTACACTGATTTCTTGGTGCCTTGCTGCTTTATAATCTTTCTGCCTCCTCTTCTGCAGAGTTCTCTGATTTCTAAGTGGAACCATTTGATGGAGAAATCACATTTAAGTAAGAAGGTTTTTCATCTTCTGTACATTATCTGGATCTGTATTGTTGAATTTGTTCCCATCTGCTGATAAAAGAATTGTTTCTATGATGATTAGCAAGGTACTGACTATAGCTGAATGTCATTAAAATAATTTCAATTCTATTATTATTAGAACAGTTGAAGAATTTTAAAAAACATATTTAATGATGGTCAATGCAAATATCCTAAGGAAGAAAATAAAAAACTGTCCAAACGGCTATAATGCCTATGAATTACCAGCATGGTACAATAAGGTGTATATATGGGTACAATAGTGGCACACATACTTTGGCAGCAACCAATCCTCTCTAATTATGTTTCAAACAAATAGTCATGCCTGTTAATGGATACTTGGTCAACTGCCAAGGATATTGAAATCATGATACTAGGGAGAGAACCTATAATCACTTTGTTACTAACTCAACATACTATCTAACTATATTCTGAATATCTATCATTATACCCATATATGTGTCATCTACATGCTTCATGGAAATATTTCTTTATAGAAAGAGACCAATAACAAAAAACTGCAGTTAACCAAAATGCATAGTTGTGTGTCCCAGATCCCAAATAGCAACTACAACACAAATTAAACCAAGGCTCAGTGATCACTGAAGAGTTGCAATAAGAGCTAGAGGATCAGAGAGTGTGCTGTGAGATTATATCTCCAAGGAAAGTCAGAGAAGCTACTTTTATGATTCCTCACTATTACCCTAGCTTAAACAAGATATAAACAAGGATACCGGTAGACACACTAACATAGGAAGGGACATGTCACAAGGTTTTAAACCTAGACAAAGAAGTCTAGACAATTAAGAAATTGCAGGAGACAAGTCTTCTCTAGGGAAAAACATATTAATTTTTATCCAGTACAAAATCATTTGTCCTCACCATACGAAATATCATTATATGAAATAATAGGCATACAGATGACATTATATGAATGGTGCAAGCTGTATTTATGTGTTTAATAGCACAAGTATATTAAAATTAAATAGAAAAATCAAAGAAAAATATCATGAACTTGAGACAGACAAAGATGCAGATACATGGTATGGGTTGGAAGGAGGAAAGATGAGGGAAGGAATGAAATAAGTATTACATCAACATCTCAAAAAACAATTAGAAGAAGCACAAAGAAATAGAACGGGCTATTTAGGAAGAAGGGATTTGGAGGTAGTGAGATATAGCAAGATATAAGACAAGGCAAATAACCTCATATTGAGTCTATTTGATGCAACCTAGCAGGAGGAAAAGTTAACCAAGAGCAGACAAAAGATTCAGAGGTACCGCCACACTCACTGTTAGAAGGAACATCAAGCTAACCAAGCTAACATTACATTTTTCTTTAAATTAATATTATATTTTATTTAAATTAACATTGTATTTATATTAAGATATAAAATATGGTTTTCCCTACCCTTTACTTGGTCCAATTTCTCTCTCATTAGCCAAATTTTCAAAATTTTTCATAAATATATGACTACAACATGCTTAATTTATTTAATATTACTTATATGTCTATGATTTCAAAGCTGGCCATTTGCCAAGGATAAGATATTTGGAGCAAACGGTGTAGATTCTAGAAAAATAGGAAGTGTGCTCTTAGATAGCAACTCCCTGAAATTCCAGGGAAGTTACAACAGCATGAAATCTGTTGTGCATGGTTGCTCAAAAAGAACAGAACAAGAACACCTGTAGTCATACTAAAATTGTAGAAAACATTTAAGGGGTACAATTTGAAATTGCATTAACATTATAGTATGCTTAAAAGTCTAGTTCAAAGGCATTTATATCATAATTAGCAGTAATATTGATCCAGTTACAGGTTTAATACTTTTATATTTTTTAGCATCCACACATGAAGTCTGAAGAATGAAAGACCTAGAATATATTTTAAATAACAGGATTATTTTCAAAGCATATTTATTTAGCATAAGGCATCAGAATCTCCATATATCTACTTGTTTAATTTTTCTAATGGATTCACTACTATACCACTAGCCAAATACAGTATAAAAATAATTTTATTATAACTCATGTAATTGAATATAGTCTACCTGAATCTGCTTTAATATTAACATATGATATCAGCTTCATAACATATACCTTAATACTTCAAAATAATTTGGAAAAATATAAGGCTACTATGTAGCTTATTTGTGTGAGAATTTCTTGTGCTTCCTCCATTAACCATATTTATGCTTATTTTGTACTACATCAAATATTTCTTTTAGAAATATGAATTTAATGTTTACAGATTTTTGGTAAATATAATGAAGTCATATTTCTGACCTCAAATGAGCAAAGACCAAAGCCCAGCTTCTTCAAACACATAAGGTAGTTTGTTAGATGTAAGATTCTGTCACTTATGAACATGAAATTCCAGAAATGCTTAAAATCAAAATAATTTTCTAATTATATTAGCTGTTCCACTTTAACTCCTGATTTTACTTTCTAAATAAATTTGTTCTTTAGAGAAATGGTTTAATGAAAAACAATTTATGTACTAGTCTTAAACTATACATGAAAGAAAATATTAGCAAAGATATTTCTACACCAGAAGGTTACAATTAATTCTGAGGTACATAGCAATTATAAATTTTTTTGTTATAAAACTCCAGAGAAATGTAGAGAATGAAAGAGCATAACTAAGTGAAATTCAAGAGTCAACTAAGACTGAACCTATTCAAGTTTCCATTTTTGCAAAAAGTTCTGACATCTACAAGCAGAAAAGCCACCTCTTATTTATAACATGTGTGTGTGCATGTGCATGTACATATGTGTGTATGCATGTATATGTGTGTGTGCATTTGTATGTATGTGTATGTGTGTGCATTTGTATGTATGTGTATGTGTGTGTACTAATTGTTGATCAAAACTGTGATATGCCTGCAATTATATTGTTAAAATTTGTAGAACAAAGATAACCAGATATACAATGGTTTTTACGTGCTACACAGTCTTGGATTAAAACTGCTTATGCTCAGTATTTCTACGCAGTCACAGTTAAACAGACTAGCAAAATGGAAAAGGAAAGATGATACCACAGAAAGGTGAGGAACAAAATGTAACTGAACATATAAAAGAAATATTGCTCTTCTTCCTATGAACAGTATGCTTTAAGAGTTTCTGTTACAAATATTGTTTAAGTAAGCATTTGTAAAAGGATGTATTTTGTTTTGTAGTATATGCCCTATAAAGACACATATTTCTAGAGAAAATATGATCAAAGAATCAATTTTTAAAAATAAAAATCTGCATTTGAAAATATAGTAAATGATATTAAGTGTTGAGGGAACACAGAACTTGAAGAAGAAACAAATTTAAGAGAGAATTGTAAGTAATCAAGAAATGGAAAATAATTTATCATGAACATTATATTTGATATGAATGTTACATGAAATTAACATAGAACAAATTACTGTCAGTACTTATAACAAGAAAATACGTAATAATACTCATGATTTTAAAGTTATGTTAATTTTTACTTGGATTCTGTTGTCTAATATCCAAGATGATTTATATGAAGACTGTTATGTGTATGAAAGTGATGTTTGTGTGTGTGTATGTGTATACATTTTTGGTTTTGCATCTGTGTGCATATTTTGCAGCCAGAAATTGACTTCAGCTGTCTACCTATTTTACTTTCCACACTATTTGAGAGAGAATTTCTGAAGATACCTGGCATAAACCTTAACTGCTAGACAGGATAAAACTCCAGTAACCATCTGTCTCTGTCACTACCAGGTACAGAGATTGCAAGCATACTTGACAGTGCCCATCTCTTACATATGGGCTGGCAATGAAATGTTAAGTTTTCATGCTTGCACAACAAACATTTTAACTATGTAGTCATATTCCCAGTCTTTAAATGTGATATTTTATCAGTATAGATCCAATAAATTAGGCTTTTCAAATGAGTATTTCACCAGTAAATTAATGTACTATTCTTTGCACAAATCTCTTCTTTTCTTTTTATTTCTTTCTTTTCTCTTTAGGCAAGGTTTTTCCCTATAGTTCTGTTTGCCATTACCAGGCTGGCCTCAAATTCAGAAATCCACTTGTCTCTGCTTCTCAACTGCTGAGATTAAAGGCATGTACCCCTTAGCACCCAGCAGAGATGCAGAAGGATTTTTTCATCCACGTTAGGTCTTGTAATTAAACCAACATCACATCATATATAAATACCTCGATTTCAATCTACATATTAATAGTTTAGCAAAAAGAAGGGTGAATATCATTCACCTAATTTCATGTAACCTAATATCACTTAATTTCTAAATCTCCATGTTTGTATATATAGACAAAATATACTCACTATCCCTATTAGTGAAGGCTGTATTGATTCTGACAGGTGATAGATTTAGAGACCCATTTCTGTGCACAAATGCTGAGAAGGAGAGAAGAACACTACTGATTTCATTTGCTGACTTCTAAGCATGTAATGTCACTAAATTCCCTTTACTGAACAAGCCAAAAGAGGAAGATAAAAAACCATTCTGACTTTTGCTCAGAAGCAATACTTTTCTCCGATGAAAGTAGAACATAAAAAAAATAAACATTATTACCACAGCCTTCAAATATGGCACAGGTAAGGAAGGTAAAGAAAATTGTTAACAAATGCTGCTGTGTGGCTGGATAGGAAGCATTGCTTCTGTTTTGTAGCACAGAAGCATACTTGTGACTGTTACCAAAGCATTCTGTGTGTAAAAGTGCCTAGGAAAAATATTTTCTAATATTCTAAAATGAATAATATGTGCCAGAATTGATTGCATACACATACACATAGATAACCACGTACATATACACTGATGGACATAGACAAATATATTCTCTGTCACACTTCAGCACATCATAAATATGTGCTGTTAGTAGATAAATATGTATCTACTAGTTTAAGTGGAACATGTAGTATTTAAGAAGAAAAAACAAGAAAACTCTTAGAAACAACAACAACAACAACAAAACAGAATCATAGTTGTATTGGGGTGGAGAGGAAAGTGAGTTAGTCAAGGAAGTCAAGTGTTAATTCATAAAAATTATGTATGTTCTAGATCTTCACATCGATGCTGTGAACCTGTTTAATGCACTTCCAAATTCTTCAGAATGTAGACATTGTTTTAGGCCTTTTCTAATATTAATCATAATGAAAAGCATGTGTACTAATGTACTAAATATATTCCATACATTAAAAGTCAAACTAAACAAAATTGGAAATCTAAATCTAAAGAGTAATTATAAAATGAAAATACTGAATGTGAAGAGACAAAGTTGACTTGGATTTGGATAAGATAATAAATTTCATGGCATCTCATTAAAAATATAAAAATGTCAACATATATTATGCTAACATTTTCTTTTTAAAAAGTACACCAACACATGTATAATCATATTTGATGTCATAAAAGTCAAAATTTTTCTATATTTAATATACTCTTCATTCCTGTTGAGCAATGAAACCAAGCAGAAAAATAGAGAAGTTTCTTCTATGTGTAATGCGATCAAAATGATTGCTCAAATGAAGTACTCTAGACTTTAAAAGGATAATGCATTTAAAAAATATATTATGTGATTTTCTGAGAACATGTCAGCTACAAAGGCCATGAAAACAATCTGACTACAGATCTCTCCTTACTCTATTCCTCGAAATCCGATCCATAGCCTCATCATCAGGTCCACAGTAGATTTTCTTATCTAGACTCTCTTCTTCCCTTCTTCATCTTTTGCCTGCTTACACTATTCTCCCAACACATAACTCATGGCTTTATCCCAGCCCTCAAATCTAGCAGTCTTTCACTGGGTATGTCCAGGCTACTCTGTGCCTGGGAAGCACATGTGGTAATAGCAGAATTTTATCTATTCATCCCTTTTCCAAGTCCAATCCAAAAGTTTCATCTCCAGCCCTGTAATGGACCACCTGCCGTGACCTCCTCTTCTCCTTTGCACCTTTCTCCAATAGATCACTTAGGATTTCCCCTCCAAATTTCCTTTCTCTTGTTTCATTTTGCCAAACCCTCCAAGACCAGCTGGCATTCATTGGTGTGGTAGTTTGAATATACCTTGCACAGGCAGTGGCAATATTTGGAGGTGTGGCCTTGTTGTACCAAGTGTGTCACTGTGAGTATGGCTTTAAGTCTCTCATCCTAAGCATATGAGAAGGCCTCTCCTAGAGTCCTTCAGATGAAGATGTAGAACTCTCAGCTCCCTCTGCACCAGGACTGCCTGGATGCTGCCATATTCCCACCTTGATAATGGACTGAACCTCTGAACCTGTCAGTCAGCCCGAATTAAATGTAGTCCTTATAAGAGTTCTCTTCATGGTGGTGTCTATTCATGGCAGTTAAACCATAACTAATACACCTAGTAAAAGACCTGAAAATCAGGTAAAGTAAACAAATAGTCTAATTGAAATACTCTCAAATACTCTCATTCCTTTCCTCAAAAATCAATCCCCCACTCAAACCTTCAACATGTAGCAGACCATGTGTTGTAACTGTTGAGGACTGTCTTCACTCTCTGGTCCCATTGCCAGAAAACTAAGAAAAACCAGGAAAAACACTCTCCTTTCCTTCTTTCTGAAGATATTTATCCCTGCCCTCTAAACCTGCTACCACTCCTAAGCCTCAGCTCCCAATATAGAGAAACAAATTTTACCCAGAGTTTACAGTAGCCAACACGTATGAGAAACTTGGGAGATACTTTACCAGGAAATACTGAGACATAGCATTCTCCTAACGATCAGAGAAAGCAACTGAAATGAAGGAACAAAAACTCACCCAAAAAAGACTAATGACTTACAATCTTCAGAAACCCTGATGCCTAGCTGTTGGAATAATATTCAGCAATAACAAGGGCAGAATGTCTTCACTAGGGGCCCAAAACCCCCAACACAGTAGGCCTTAAATATTGCAACAAAAATAAAAAAAAAAGACAAAGATCATAAAATAGCTATTTTTTCCCTATCTTAAAGTAGGATTTTTTGTGTATGTGTGTGGGGATGGTGGTGTGGGGGGCATACAGAACAATGAATAGGACCAGGAAAGAAGTTCTTCTTGGCACATAATAATCAAAACACTAAATATACAAGTCAAAGAAAGATTATCGCAAGCGACATGAGAAAAGGACCAAATAACATAGACTATTAAAATATAACCTGACTTTTCAATTGACATGTCTAGACATATGGCAGATATTTCTTTTACAAATTATTAAATTTACAGGTAACAATAAAGCCTACTAAAATGAGCAAAATTTTCAGTCACAATAAATGAAAAACCTAAGACATTCTGTGACAAAAGCAAAATTAAGAAATAGCTATCTACAAATCATAGGTACTAGAATAATATTCTTCTTGATTCATACTACTTGCCAAAGTTTGCTCAAGAGCAAGCAAAGAATTTCAAAAGACCAATAATTCTTAGTGAAATAGAAGCTATTATTAAAGTATCTCAATAGGAAATAAATCCAGTACCACATAATTTATTTTTATTTTTTATTAATCATTTTATTCATTTACATTTCAAATGACATCTCTCTTCCTGGTTACTCTCCATAAATCACCTCCATTTCAACCCCTTCTCCTCCCCCCTTTGCCTCTAGGAGGGTGCTCCTCTACACACTGACCAACTCCTCCCTCACGGCTCTAGCATCCTCTTCTCTGGAGCATCAAGCTTCCACAGGACCAAGTGCCTCCTCTCCCATAGATGTCATGATAAGGCCATGCCCTGATATATATGTAACTGGAGTCAAGGATTCTTCCATGTATACTTTTTTGGTTTATTATATGGGAGTTTTGAATGATCCATTTAGTTGATATTGTTCTTCCTATAGAGTTGCAAACACCTTCAGCTTTTTCAGTCCTGCCCCTAGTTCTTCCATTGGGTTCCCTGGCCTCATTTTGATTGTTGGCTGTGAGTATCTGCATCTGTATTGGTCAGGTGCTGGCAGTCCTCTCAGGGAACAGCCATAACAGGCTTCTGTCAGCAAGTGCTTCTGGGCCTCAGCAATAGTCAGGGTTTAGTGTTTGCAGGTGGAATGGATCCCTAGATTGGTTGGTCTCTGTTCCTTCAGTTTGTGTTCCAATTTTTGCCCCTGTCTTTCCTTTGGACAGGAGCATTTCTGGATTAAAATTTTTTAAATTGGTGGGTGGCCCCATCCCTCAACTGGGGCAGTGCCTGTCTGCTGGAAGTTGTCTCTAGAGGTTCTATGTTCCCTTTGTTACATTTCTAAACTAAAGTCATCCCCATTGGGTCCTGGGAGCCTCTTGCTTCAATGGCTTTTTGGACTTTTTAGTGGCTTCCTGCAGTTCCCCATCCACTACTCCTATATATTTCTATTTGATTACCTAATCCTCTGTACTTCTCTCCTGTCCCTTCCAATATATAATCCTGCCCCCTTTCCCTCTCCCCCTCCTCTCTCTCAAATGAATGGAACTAGAAAGTATCGTACCAAGTGAAGTAACCCAGACCCTAAAGGGCTTACCAAATACCTCAGACCTCCCAGGGACTAAACCACCAACCAAAGAGTATACATGGGTAGGTTCATGGCTTCTGCTACATATGTAGCAGAGGGCTGCTTCATGTGGCATCAATGATAGTGTAGGTGCTTGGTTTTGTAGAGTCTTGTTACCATAGAAAATGGGGTGCTAGAGGGGTGGGGTGAGAGTGTGTGGGTGGATGAAGAGTACCCTCTTAGAGGCAAAGTGGAAGAGGATGGGTTGTGGAGTTGCAGTGGGCATACCAGGAAGAGGGACAACATTTGAAATATAAGTAAATAAAATAATTAATTAAAACAGTATCTTTATTTATAGATGATTTAACAGTGTACATGAGTTGACCCCAACAATTATTTTGGAAAACTTCCACTTCTGATTAACTGTTTCATCAAAGTAGCTAGATTCATAATTAACACACAATCTGGGGGAGCCTTGGGGGAACACAAGAGCGTTCTGCTTCCACACAGAGGCCTATAGGGGCCCCAAGAACACCCAGGTTGATATTCACTCTATCAATCTCTTTTCAGTTTAGTCTGCTTGGGGCAGAGCTAGCAGAGGTTACCTGTAGGCATTCCCTGTTGTTGGGCTCTTGGCTCACTCAGTCATCTCTACAAGAATTAGGTAGCTCCAAGAGGTCTTGCTCTCCTAAGTAGATCAAATACTTCAACATAAAACCAGTTTCTCTACACCTGGTAGAAAAGAAAATATGGAATAGTCTGGAACATGTTTGCACAGGAAACCACTACCTAAACAAAATACTGATAGTTCATTCTCTAAGATCAACAATTAAGTAAAAGCACCTCATGAAACTGAGAAGCTTCTGTAAGGAAAATGATATTGCCAATATTTAAACAACAGTCGACAGAATGGACAAAGATTTTGCCAACTTCACATCTAAATGAGAGTTAAAATCCAAAATATGTAATGAACTCAAGAAACTAGACATAACCAAACCAAATAAACCAATTATAAAATGTAGTAGAAATATAAATATAATTCTCAATAGAGGAAACTCAAATATAAGAAATGCAAATAAAAACTACTTTGAGATATAAACTTACACCTGTTGGATTGGCTAAGGTCAAAAACTCAAGTTACAAAGCATGTAGACCAGGGGGTGTTGACCAGGGGAACACTACTCCATTGCTGGTGGAAGTGCAAGTTGTACAGTCACTATGGAAATCAATATCACAGTTCCTCAGAAAATTAAGGATCAATCTACCTCAAAACCCAGCTCTATGCCACTAAGGGCATATTCCCAAAAGATATTCTATGTTATGACAAGGACAGTTGCTCAACTATGTTCATTACAGCTTTATTATAATAGTCATAAACCAGAATCAACCTATCTATCTCTCAATACAAGAATTGATGAGGAATATATGGTTAATTTACATAATGGAATATTACTCAGCCATCAAAAACAATGTTATGAAATTTTCACAAAAACAAGGATTGAACTAGAAAAAAAATGCTGAGTGAGGCAACTGAGACCCAGAAAGACAAACATGAGCTGCTCAGTTGATATGACTGGGAGGCCTACTCTTTTCTGAAAGAAAACAGAGAAAGAAGCATTAGATTTGAGGAAGAAAGGAGGTAGGAAGGGGAGATATGGTAGGCTTGTATGAAAGAAGAATAAAAAATGTAAAAGAGTTAAGGGTAAAAATTAGTAAACCCCTTGTATAAAAATGGACATTTTGTGATATATTGAGATTCCACATTTAATTTATGTACCTGTTTCTAATATGTTGAACATTATGAGCCTCCATAAGAGCATCTTTACAGTGTTTTCAAAGTATCTTTCAACCCTGAAGCAAATGCACAATAGTTTGGAAAAATGATGCAGAAGCAAAAATATATCATATGGTTTATATGATGCCTGTTCCAAACACCTTTAGCTATAGTCAGTAGCCATGCAGTAAACACTTGGAAAAGGAAACTGCTATTTTCATAGGTTTAGGAACAATCTAATGTGACCACATTTTTATGTATGCTTCAGAATTGCCCTGGTAAGGGACTTAGTAGTTATTACTTAAAATTTGGCTTGTAACTTATCAGTGAAACAAATAGTAAATGCATCTTGATTTATTTATTTAGAAGATGTGTTTAAAAGAGGATCCATTTCTAAAGTCTTTCTACAAAGTAGGTATTACAAAAGCAGGTAAAGACACATCAGAAGAAGAACATTACAAGCCAATTACCCCAATAAATATATATGCAAAATTTCTCAATAAGATATTTGAGACCAGCATATAGAAATGATCGTCTAAATCTGTACCTCATTTTTAATAGGGTTATTTGGTTCGCTGGGGTCTAACTCATGGAGTTCTTTGTATATATTGGATATTAGCCCTCTATCAAATGTAGGGTTGGTGAATATCCTTTCCCAATTTGATGTTTGCCATTTTGTATTTTTAACAGTGTCCTTTGCCTTACAGAAACTTTGTAGGTCCCATTTGTCAATTCTTGATCTTAGAGCATAAGCTATTGGTGATCTGCTCAGGAACTTTTCCCCATGCCCATGTCCTCTAGGGTCTTCCCCAGTTACTTTTCTCTTAGTTTCAGTGTGTCTGGTTTTACATGGAGGTCCTTGATCCACTTGGAGTAAAGTTCAGTGCATGGAGATAAGAATGGATCAGTTCTATTAGCTTCAGAGTATCTGGCTTTATGTGGAGGTCCTTGATCCATTTGGATTTGAGCTTAGTACAAGGAGACAAGGATGGATCAATTCGCATTCTTCTGCATGCTGACCTCCAGTTGAACCAGCACCATTTGTTGAAAAGGCTATCTTTTTTCCATTGGATGTTTTCAGCCCCTTTGTCGAGGATCAAGTGGCCATAGGTGTGTGGGTTCATTTCTGGATCTTCAATCCTGTTCCATTGATCTGGCTGCCTGTCACTGTACCAATACCATGCAGTTTTTTAACACTATTGCTCTGTAGTATTGTTGAGGTCAGGAATACTGATTCCCCCAGAATTTCTTTTGTTGCTGAGAATAGTTTTAGCTATCCTGGGTTTTTTGTTATTCCAGATGAATTTGATAACTGCTCTTTCTAACACTGTGAAGAATTGAGTTGGGATTTTGATGGGTATTGCATTGAATCTGTATATTGCTTTTGGCAAAATGGCCATTTTAACTATATTGATTCTACCGATCCATGAGCATGGGAGGTTTTCCCATTTTTTGTGGTCTTCTTCCATTTCCTTCTTCAGAGTCTTGAAGTTCTTGTCATACAGATCTTTTGCATGTTTGGTAAGAGCCACCCCAAGATATTTTATACTGTTTGTGGCTATTGTGAAGGAGGTCATTTCCCTAATTTCTTTCTCAGCCTGCATATCCTTTGAGTATAGGAAGGCCACTGATTTGCTTGAGTTGATTTTATAACCTGCCACTTTGCTGAAGTTGTTTATCAGCTGTAGGAGTGCTCTAGTAGAGTTTTTTGGGACACTTAGGTAGACTATCATGTCATCTGCAAATAATGATAGTTTGACTTCTTCCTTTCCAATTTGTATCCCTTTGACCTCCTTATGTTGTCGAATTGCCTGAGATAGTACCTCAAGTACAATATTGAAAAGATCAGGAGAAAGGGGGCAGCCCTGTCTAGTCCCTGATTTTAGTGGGATTGCTTCAAGTTTTTCTCCATTTAGTTTGATGCTGGCTACCGGTTTGCTGTATATTGTTTTAATGATGTTTAAGTATGGGCCTTAAATTCCTGTTCTTTCCAAGACTTTAAGCATGAAAGGATGCTGAATTTTGTCAAATGCTTTTTCAGCATCCAATGAAATGACCATGTGTTTTTTTTCTTTGAGTTTGTTTATGTAGTGGATTGCATTGATGGATTTCCATATATTGAACCAACCCTGCATCCCTGGGATAAAGCCTACTTGATCATGGTGGAGGATCGTTTTGATGTGTTCTTGGATTTGGTTGGCAAGAATTTTATTGAGTATTTTTGCATCGATGTTCACAAGGGAGATTGTTGTGAAGTTTTCTTTCTTTGTTGGATCTTTGTGTGGTTTTGGTATCAGCGTAATTGTGGCTTCATAGAAGGAATTGGGTAGGGTTCCTTCTGTTTCTATTTTGTGGAATAGTTTGAAGAGTATTGGTGTTAGGTCTTCTTTGAAGGTCTGATAGAATTCTGCACTGAAACCATCTGGTCCTGTGCTTTTTTTGGTTGGAAGACTTTCTATGACCCCTTCTATTTCTTTAGGGGTTATGGGACTGTTTAGATGATCTATTTGATCCTGATTTAATTTTGGTATTTGGTATCTGTCTAGGAAATTGTCCATTTCCTCCAGATTCTCCAGTTGTGTTGAGTATAGGCTTTTGTAGTAGGATCTGATGATTTTTTGGATTTCCTCAGTTTCTGTTGTAATATCTCCCTTTTCATTTCTAATTTTGTTGATTTGGATACTTTTTCTGTGCCCATTGGTCAGTCTGGCTAAGGGTTTATCTATCTTGTTGATTTTCTCAAAGAACCAGCTCCTGGGCTCCTTGATTCTTTGTATGGTTCTCTTTGTTTCCACTTGATTGATTTCAGCGCTGAGTTTGATGATTTCCTGTCTTCTACTCCTCCTGGGTGAAATAGCTTCTTTTTGTTCCAGGGCTTTCAGGTGTGTCACTAAGCTGCTAGTATAAGCTCTCTCCATTTTCTTTTTGGAAGCACTCAGAGCTATGAGTTTTCCTCTTAGCACTGTTTTCATTGTGTCCCAAAGATTTGGGTAACTGGGGAAGACCCTTGAGGACATTGATACAGGGAGAAAGTTTCTGAACAGAACACCAATAGCATATGCTCTAAGATCAAGAATTGACAAATGGGACCTCATAAAATTACAAAGTTTCTGTAAGGCAAAGGACACCATCAAAAGGACAGATCGGCAACCAACAAATTGGGAAAAGATCTTCACCAATCCTACATCAGATAGAGGGCAAATATCCAATATATATAAAGAACTCAAGAAGTTAGACTCCAGAAAACCAAACAACCCTATTAAAAAATGGGGTACAGAGTTAAACAAAGAATTCTCACCTGAAGAATATCGGATGGTGGAGAAACATCTTAAAAAATGCTCAACTATATTAGTCATTAGGGAAATGCAAATCAAAACAACCCTGAGATTTCACCTTACACCATTCAGAATGGCTAAGATTAAAAATTCAGGCGACAGCAGGTGTTGGCGAGGATGTGGAGAAAGAGGAACACTCCTCCACTGCTGGTGGGGTTGCAAATTGGTATAACCACTCTGGAAATCAGTCTGGCGGTTCCTCCGAAAACTGGGCTCCTCACTTCTAGAAGATCCTGCTTTACCACTCCTGTGCATATTCCCAAAAGACTCCCCAGCATGTAAAAAGGATACATGCTCCACTATGTTCATAGCAGCCCTATTTATAATTGCCAGAAGTTGGAAAGAACTCAGGTATCCCTCAACAGAAGAGTAGATGCAAAAAATGTGGTATATATACACAGTGGAGTACTATTCAGCCATTAGAAACAATGAATTCATGAAATTCTTAGGCAAATGGATGGAGCTGGAGAACATGATACTAAGTGAGGTACCCCAGACTCAAAAGATGAAACATGGTATGCACTCACTAATAAGTGGATATTAACCTAGAAAACTGGAATACCCAAAACATAATCCACACATCAAATGAGGTACAAGAAGAACGGAGGAGTGGCCCCTTGTTCTGGAAAGACTCAGTGAAGCAGTATAGAACAAAATCAGAACAGGGATGAGGGAAGGGTTGGGTGGGAAAACAGGGGGAGGGAAGCGGACTGATGGGACTTTCGGGGAGTGGGGGTCCAGAAAAGGGGAAATCATTTGAAATATAAATAAATATATAAATAATTTTTTTTAAAAAAGGAAAAAAAATGGATCAGTTCGCATTCTTCTGCATGCTGACCTCCAATTGAACCAGCACCATTTTTTGAAAAGGCTATCTTTTTTCCACTGGATGTTTTTGGTTCCTTTGTCAAAGATCAAATGACCATAGGTGTGTGGGTTCATTTCTGGATCTTCAATTCTATTCCATTCGTCCACTTGTCTGTCACTGTGCCAATTCCATGTAGTTTTTAACACTATTGCTCGGTAGTATTGCTTGAAGTCAGGGATAATGATTCCCCCAGAATTTCTTTTGTTGTTGACAATATTTTTAGCTATCCTGGATTTTTTGTTATTCCAGATTGTAGCGGCCCACGGCCACGTGTGAACTGGAGACCTGGAAGAGAATTCTGGGGATAAACGGGAAGGTGACAAAAGAGAAATGAGTCAGGAGGACATTTGCCAATCGAGACTGATTTTTACTATTATTTAGTCCATATATATATATATATATATATATATATATATATATATATATATATATCCTTTAGAGAACAACCCTGCCCGCCCCCCCCCCCACACACACACACACATCAAGGAGAAGGCTGAGAACTCATTGGCTCCTCTTCTCAGTGGGTCGCCTGCTGGGATAAAGGACTTCAGGTCTCTGCTGGTCTCCAGGTGAGACTACCCTGAGGCAGCCTTGGTTGTCAAGGTTAAAACAGCTGTATTGCTTCAAGTTTCTCTCCATTTAGTTTGATGCTGGCTACCGGTTTGCTGTATATTGCTTTTACTATGTTTAGGTATGGGCCTTGAATTCCTGTTCTCTCCAAGACTTTAAGCATGAAGGGATGCTGAATTTTGTCAAATGCTTTTTCAGCATCCAATGAAATGACCATGTGGTTTTGTTCTTTGAATTTGTTTATGTAGTGGATTGTATTGATGGATTTCCGTATATTGAACCAACCCTGCATTCCCGGGATAAAGCCTACTTGATCATGGTGGATGATCGTTTTGATGTGTTCTTGGATTCGGTTGGCAAGAATTTTATTGAGTATTTTTGCATCGATGTTCATAAGGGAAATTGGTCTGAAGTTCTCTTTCTTTGTTGGATCTTTTTGTGGCTTTGGCCACTGAAATCAGGGACCAGACAAGGCTGCCCCCTTTCTCCTTATCTTTTCAATATTGTACTTGAGGTACTAGCTCGGGCAATTCGACAACATAAGGAGGTCAAAGGGATACAAATTGGAAAGGAAGAAATCAAACTATCATTATTTGCAGACGACATGATCGTCTACCTAAGTGACCCAAAGAACTCCACTAGAGTACAGCTGATAAACAACTTCAGCAAAGTGGCAGGTTATAAAATCAACTCCAGCAAATCAGTGGCCTTCCTATACTCAAAGGATAAGCAGTCTGAGAAAGAAATTAGGGAAATGACCCCCTTCACAATAGCCTCAAACAGTATAAAGTATCTTGGGGTAACTCTTACCAAACATGTGAAAGATCTGTATGACAAGAACTTCAAGACTCTGAAGAAGGAAATGGGAGAAGACCTCAAAAAATGGGAAAACCTCCCATGCTCATGGATCGGTAGAATCAATATAGTTAAAATGGCCATTTTGCCTAAAGCAATATACAGATTCAATGCAATACCCATCAAAATCCCAACTCAATTCTTCACAGAGTTAGAAAGAGCAATCATCAAATTCATTTGGAACAACAAAAAACCCAGGATAGCTAAAACTATTCTCAGCAACAAAAGAAAATCTGGGGGAATCAGTATCCCTGACCTCAAGCAATACTACAGAGCAATAGCATTAAAAACTGCATGGTATTGGTACAGTGACAGGCAGGAGGATCAATGGAACAGGATTGAAGATCCAGAAATGAACCCACACACCTATGGCCACTTGATCCTCGACAAAGAGGCTGAAAACATCCAATGGAGAAAAGATAGCCTTTTCAACAAATCGTGCTGGTTCAACTGGAGGTCAGCATGCAGAAGAATGCGAATTGATCCATCCTTGTCTCCTTGTACTAAGCTCAAATCCAAATGGATCAAGGACCTCCACATAAAGCCAGACACTCTGAAGCTAATAGAAAAGAAACTGGGGAAGACCCTTGAGGACATCGGTACAGGGAGAAAGTTTCTGAACAGAACACCAATAGCGTATGCTCTAAGAGCAAGAATTGACAAATGGGACCTCATAAAATTACAAAGTTTCTGTAAGGCAAAGGACACCATCAAGAGGACAAATAGGCAACCAACAAATTGGGAAAAGATCTTCACCAATCCTACATCAGATAGAGGGCTAATATCCAATATATATAAAGAACTCAAGAAGTTAGACTCCAGAAAACCAAACAACCCTATTAAAAAATGGGGTACAGAGTTAAACAAAGAATTCTCACCTGAAGAACTTCGGATGGCGGAGAAGCATCTTAAAAAATGCTCAACTTCATTAGTCATTAGGGAAATGCAAATCAAAACAACCCTAAGATTTCATCTTACACCAGTCAGAATGGCTAAGATTAAAAATTCAGGAGACAGCAGGTGTTGGAGAGGGTGTGGAGAAAGAGGAACACTCCTCCACTGCTGGTGGGGTTGCAAATTGGTACAACCACTCTGGAAAGCAGTCTGGCGGTTCCTCCGAAAACTGGGCACCTCACTTCCAGAAGATCCTGCTATACCACTCCTGGGCATATACCCAGAAGACTCCCCACCATGTAATAAGGATACATGCTCTACTATGTTCATAGCAGCCCTATTTATAATTGCCAGATGCTGGAAAGAACCCAGGTATCCCTCAACAGAAGAGTGGATGCAAAAAATGTGGTATATCTACACAATGGAGTACTATTCAGCCATTAGAAACAATGAATTCATGAAATTCTTAGGCAAATGGATGGAGCTAGAGAATATCATACTAAGTGAGGTAACCCAGACTCAAAAGTTGAATCATGGTATGCACTCACTAATAAGTGGATATTAACCTAGAAAACTGGAATACCCAAAACATAATCCACACATCAAATGAGGTACAAGAAGAAAGGAGGAGTGGCCCCTGGTTCTGGAAAGACTCAGTGAAACAGTATTCGGCAAAACCAGAACGGGGAAGTGGGAAGGGGTGGGTGGGAGGACAGGGGAAGAGAAGGGGGCCTTCGGGACTTTCGGGGAGTGGGGGGAGCTAGAAAAGGGAAATCATTTGAAATGTAAATAAATTATATCAAAGAAAAAAAAAAACAGCTGTATTGTTCTCAGCTGAACAAGGCCAGAGATAACACCAGCAGAAGGCTGGGGGCTGCCAGCCAAGAATGTCTCAGCTTGATGGGATGGGCTGAGAGGTCCAGTTCAATGCTGTGGGGGAAGGGAAGAATTTGAGAATTGCTTTTTCTAACTCTGTGAAGAACTGAGTTGGGATTTTGATGGGGATTGCATTGATGTAGATTGCTTTTGGCAAGATAACCATTTTAACTATATTAATCCTGACAATCCATGAGCATGGAAAAATTTTCCATTTTCTGAGTTCTTCTTCGATTTCCTTCTTCAGAGACTTGAAGTTCTTGTCATATAGATCTTTCACTTGTTTGGTTAGAGTCACACCAAGATACTTTATATTGTTTGTGGCTATTGTGAAGGGTGTCATTTCCCTAACTTCTTTTTCAGCCTGCTTATTCTTTGAGTATAGGAAGGCAACTGATTTGCTTCAGTTGATTTTATAACCAGCCACTTTGCTGAAGTTGTTTATCAGCTGTAGGAGTTCTCTGGTGGAATTTTTCGGGTCACTTAAGTAGACTATCATGTCATCTGCAAATAGTGATAATTTGACTTCTTCCTTTCCAATTTGTATCCCCTTGACCTCCTTATGTTGTCTAATTGCTGTAGCTAGAAGTTCAAGTACTATATTGAAGAGATATGGAGAGAGAGGACAGCCTTGTCTAGTGCCTGATTTTAATGGGATTGCTTCAAGTTTCTCTCCATTTAGTTTGATGTTGGCTACCGGTTTGCTGTATATTGCTTTAACAATGTTTAGGTAGGGGCCTTGAATTCCTGTTCTTTCCAAGACTCTTAGCATGAAAGGATGCTGAATTTTGTCAAATGCTTTTTCTGCATCTAATGAGATGATGATATGGTTTTTTTCTTTGAGTTTGTTTATGTAGTGGATAGCATTGATGGATTTCCTTATATTGAACCATCCCTGCATCCCTGGGATGAAGCCTACTTGATCATGGTGGATGATCGTTTTGATGTGTTCTTGGATTCGGTTGGCAAGAATTTTACAAACAATTTTCACGTTAAGAAATTCGGATGGCTGAGAGGCACCTTAGGAAGTCCTCAACATCATTAGTCATTAGGGAAATGCAAATCAAAACAACCCTGAGATTTCACCTTACACCAGTCAGAATGGCTAAAGTCAAAAACTCAGGAGACAGCAGGTGTTGGCAAGGATGTGGAGAAAGAGGAACACTCCTCCACTGCTGGTGGGCTTGTAAGATGGTACAACCATTTTGGAAATCAGTCTGGCGGTTCCTCAGAAAACTGGACATGACACTTCTGGAGGACCCTGCTATACTTCTTCTGGGCATATACCCAAAGGATTCCCCGGCATGCAATAAAGACACATGCTCCATTATGTTCAGAGCAGCCTTATTTATAATAGCCAGAAGCTGGAAAGAACTCAGATGCCCCTCAAAGGAGGAATGGATACAGAAAATGTGGTATATTTACACGTTGGAATACTACTCAGCAATTAGAAACAATGAATTCACCAAATTTTTAGGCAAATGGTTTGATCTGGAAAATATCATCCTAAGTGAGGTAACCCAGTCACAAAAGAATACACATGGAATGCAATCTCTGATAAGTGGATATTAATTAGCCCAGAAGCCCTGAATACCCAAGGCACAAATCACATAACAAATGACTCCCATGAAGAAGTATGGAGAAGGTCCTGATCCTGGAAAGGATTGATCTAGCATTGGAGGGGAATATAAAGACAGAGAAAAAAAGGAGGGAGGTGATTGGAGAATGGATGGAGAGAAGAAGGTTTATGGGACATATGGGGAGGGGGGATCCGGGAAAGGGGAAATCATTTGGAATGTAAACAAAGAATATAGAAAATAAAAATATTTAAAAAAAGAAATGATTGTCTATTGTAATAAGTTAGCTTTATCTCTGATTTTCAGGGGTAGTTCAACATATGTAAGTCAAGAGATAAAATAAAAATTTTAAATGAATATAAATATAAAAAATCACATGATCATATTAAGAGTGAAATCAAGACCTGTTTACTCTTGCTTCTGAGTATATTATTTCCAGCTGATCAATTAGTATTAGATAACCCAGCAGGGACTCATCCATGGGAAAGACAAATACTCCTACTCTTAGTCGTCTTCAGCTGCCTATAGAATGTAACATTGTATGAGATTATTGAAGTAAAAACTAATCTATGAGGATTGGTGCGATGTTTTACTGGTTAATGCCACTCTCTGCTAATCCATATGATACTGGTTTTACTCTCAGCCCCAAGACGGAAGCAAAATGCTCTCTGGAACATCCATTTCCTAGTGATGGAATGATCTCTTCTGACCTCTAATGGTATCAAGCACATGGTGAAAATACTCATGCATATAAGATTTATATACATATATATATATATATGTATATATATATATATATACATATATATATATATGAATATATATATGAATAAATGAATTGGGTTTTTAACTTCTCCAATGTTTTCTAGTGAAAAATAATGAACATTAAAAAGGGAAAAACTTTGAGACTATCTTGCAAGAAATTGCACAGGCAACTGGCAGTATCAACAGGGATCTACTCTCCTGTGAATCCCTCAGAGATTGTTTTTTTTTTTTTTTTTTAAAAAAAATACAGAGTCCTGGGTGTTTCTTACTTCAAGACAAAAGAATGTGAAACTTACTTCAAGCCAATAGAATCTGAAACTTAGGTATTGGAGCCTAAAAATCCGCATTTTAAGATGTCTGTGTGTTATATATGCACATTGAGCTTGAGAAATCCTTGAGGCAGAAATTTGTCAAAGAAACCATTCCTCCAAGGAAGATTGTGTTGCCCTTCTAGAGATTATTTTGTAGGGACCTAGCTATTAATTCAATTGCCATGAACCCAAGGGACATATTTGAAGTCATTTAAATCCTGCAGAGTAAGGAGTTTGATGTGAGCTGAAGATCAGCCCCTGGATTTAATTTATTTTGGATGCTATCAGGAAAAAAAAGCCATAGAATTAATGGCAAAGCTTCTGGTATTTCCCTACAAGTCACTGACCTGAAATAATTCCTTTTCAGAATAAATAAGACTATTATTTTTTTCTGCTTAAAACATTTTTTGTAATAAACTAATAATACTGGCAAAATAGTATATTTGCTTTGTGTACAAAATAAGATAAAATGTTGATGAAATAGTACATTGACAATACAAACATCAGATAACAGAGACAAGGAAGGAAGGTCAGATATGAGAGATCAACATAGATTTTTCAACATAAAAATTAATCCAAAGTACTACAGATCTCCATGCTCACTTGAGATTCTGTTTGAGTCTTATTCTTTTCATTTAATGTGCTAAAAGATGATTTAATATTTTTAGTGTTCCTCAACTTCTTGTTCTCCCACCATATTAATTGGAAATATAATACTCCCAGAAGAAGCTTATTGGATATTCAGACCATCCTTTCACTGCTGATGTTAAGCTGAACAATCTTTGAGACCTGTTGAGGTCTCAAAGTCACTACAAGATGCATGACAGTTTAGCTAAATTACTGCATGATCTGTGAGTTACAGAACCTGGAACACTATTAAGATTGCTAAACTCTGTCTTCCTTATAGGTTACCAGATTAAAATGGAATTATAATTTTACCTCAACTCTAAACTAATTTCATTTTCATTGATTTTAGAAATATTCACTCAGCATCCATCAGGAATGATTTATTAAACTGCTAGCAGTAATTTTTTATACTTATTTTTCATTTACAAAGTAGGCTTCACTTAAGGTCAGTAGTCTGATTCTGTACTTTCAGTGAACAGGAGTTGAAATTTAAGTAAAAGTGGCAAATAATTCTGTAACAGATAACATGTTTTGAGGATAGTTTCTGACATAAGTTCTAAGATCATGGGAATTGGTAGTATAATTATTTTAAGTAAATGAAACAATAGAGAGAAACAAACAAACAAAATAGAAAAGTGGAGAGTAAAGTATTTTTCACACCAGGAATAACATAGTAGGGTCATAGATAACCATCTCTAAATACCTATTACAAGCATTAAGAGACAAGATTCATGCCTCCTTGGTGGTTTAATGAGACTCCCCTCTTGGCTTCATTTCCTTTACTATTGCACTATAAGAATTTTATGTCTAAGCCTATATACTGTTTATAAGTGCTAATGCCAGAGAATTCATAGCTATAGGGACCAAAGTTAGAGGCACTGATCTTTACAAGTTTTCTGAATAAAAGATAAGAGAATAATGGTTTGGACATGGGTAGAAAGTATTGGTAATAAAGATATCAAAACAATATTCTTTATCAGTATAGTGTTATATGAGCTTAGATTGGAGTTTGTTTTATTTAAAGAAAAAAATTAACCCACATTGTGTAGCTAGAGTAATTGTAATAATCTCATACTTTCCGAAATACATATATTTCTCTAATTACAATTTAAACTACCACAGAAATTTTAAATATGCAATTCTTGTTTTTGAAATAAGAAGATGTGTTGTATAATTATGGACTATGAAGTATAGTAACAATTATATAGTTTAAAAAGTAATATTCATCTTAATTTAAAATATCTTTACCAAATCTTGCCATGAAGACCAGGTCAAATCTGTTAAATAAAATTCAAGTGGTCACTTAACATTAGTAAATTAAGGTCAAGGAAAGATTCACTTGACTCTTAGAGAACATCTTTCCCATTGACAGAACACAATTTATTGACAGATCTGCTAGCAAATTTAGTTTTAATTTTTTTTTCAGATTTTAACATCATCGTTATGAACTGTTTTATGTCACTCTTTGTAACACAGTCAGTTAATTCAATCTTGAACTTGGTGCACCACTAATATCCCATGATGCTTCCCATTTCTGCTTTCCCATTTCTATCACTGCTACCATTACTGTTAACCACACAGACAGACTGATTATCAACTATTCTGTACTTCTTTTGTTATTTTACATTTTCTTTATTTTACATTTCAAATGTTATTCCCTTTCCTAGTCCCTTCCCAGAAACTCCCATCCCTACCCCCCTCACAGTGCTTCTATGAAGGTGTTCCCCCTGAAACCATCCAATGGTGGGAAAAGTATTTTCATCAAATGGTGCTGATTCAATTGGAGATCAGCAGGTAGAAGAATGCAAATTGACCCTCGTACAAAGCTGAAATCCAAGTGGGTCAAGGACCTCCACATAAAACCAGATATGATGAATCTAGCAGAAGAGAAAGTGAGGAAGAGACTTGAACACCTGGCACTAGAGAAAAATCTCCTAAACAGAACATAAAAGGTTTATGCTCTGAGATCAAGAATCAAAATATGGGACCTCATAAAATTGAAAAGCCTCTGTAAGGCAAAGAACACTGTCAATAGGACAAAACTGCAGCAACATATGGGGAAAAGATCTTTATCAACGCTCTATTAGAGAGAGGGCTAATATCCAATATATACTAAGAACTCAAGAAGTTAGACTCCAGAGAAATGAATAACCCTGTTAAAAATTGGGTATAGAGCTAAAGAAAGAATTCTCAACTGAGAAATACTGAATGACTGAGAATCACCTAAAGAAATGTTTAACATCTTTAGTCATCAGGGAAATGTAAATCAAAAGAATTCTGAGATTCTATCTCACACCAATCAGAATGGCTAAGGTCAAAAACTCAGGTGATGTCACATGCTAGTAAGGATGTGGAGAAAGAAGAACACTCCTGCATTGCTGGTGGGCATAAAAGCTGGTAAAAACCAGTTTGGAAATCAATCTGGTGGTTCCTGAGAAGATTGCAAATAGTTCTACCTGAAAGCCCAGCTATACCACTCCTGGGCATATACCCAAAGGATGCCCTAGCATAAAACAAGAACACATGCTCCATTATATCTATATAAGCCTTATTTGTAATAGCCAGATGCTGGAAACAACCCAGATGTCCCTCAACAGAAGAATGAATAGAGAAAATGTGGGATATTTACATGATGGAGTATAACTCAGCTATTAAAAATGATGACTTCATGTAATTTAGAGGAAAATGGATGGAACTAGAAAATGTCATCCTGAACAAGGCAACCCACACACAAAAGAACACACATAGTGTATACTCACTCCTAAGCAGATATTAACCAAAAACTTCACAATGCCCACAATACAACCCTCAGACCATATAGATCTTAGGAGGAAGGAGGATCAGGGTGCACATGCTTCAGTCCTGTGTGGGCTTTAGAAGGAGATCTCTGGCCAGGTAGGATGGGAAGATTCAGGCAAAGGGGAGAGAGTGCTAGCAGGAAGGGTGAGCCATTTCCACTGCTTCTTCTGCTATAGTTGGCTCCACCCCTGTCTCTGCAGTGCTCTATTGGTTGTTCCATGTGTTCCTGTGCTGAGTTGGGGTGGACTGGGCTGATAAGAGGATGAGAGGCCAACTACCCAGGGAGGAGTGCAGAGGAGCTTCAGGCAATGCTTTGGGAGAACAGACCTCTTCAGAAGAGGTGGTATTACAGCTCATATGACAGAAGCTCTCAAAAATGGGGTAGTTCTCAAACACCTTTAATCCTTCCAAATAGGATTCTTATATACAGTTTTGGGGCAGGTCAGGGTCTGACAACAGGTACTTCTCATAGGCTTGCTTTGAGAGATTGGGGGGGGGGAACTTATTTGTATGTGGGAGGGCTTGGTGCTACACCAAGTGACTGATGGCCAAAACCTCTCTGTGGGGTTTGGGCGCTTGTGGGAGGCTGTAGCCAGAACATGAGCCAGTGGCTCAAGGGGCATGGCCAAACACCAACCATCCCTTGAAGGTGATGGTCACCTGCTGGGTCCCCAGGGTTTTAAGCCTGTGCTCCACCAGGGACCAGGCTAACTACCACAGCTTACCACCTGACAGTTCTGCTCTGAGCTGGGAACAGGATGCTTGTGGCAGAGATAGAGGAAGTATAGGATCTGGGAGGAAGAGAGGAGGGGGAGGAAATATGCAGGGCAGTATCAGGTACAAGAGGGGAAGTTATAGAGATATAGAAGGTCAAGACATCAAATTAAAATATGTATCAGTGGGGGATGAGCAAATGGGGAAAACTACTAGAGGATCACAGATGCTAGGAAAGTGAGAGGGTCCCAGGTCGCACAAGAGAGGACTATGGCTGAAATGTGCAGTGAAGGGGAGATAGATCCTGTAGAGACCACCTTCAGTAGATAGACATGTCCCCTTGTTGAGGGATGGTGCCACCCACCAATCCCAAAGTTTTTAACCCAGAAATGTTTCTAGCCAAAGGAAAGAGGGAAAAATGAAGCAAAAACTGAAGGGCTGTCACTTGACTGCCCCACCTGAGGATTCATCCTGTCTGCAGACATCAAACCTCTGACACTCTTGCTTCCAAGAGGAGCTTGCTGACAGAAAACTGGTATGACTGTTCCTTGTGAGGTTCTGTCAGAAGCTGTCCAATGTATGGTGATGCTTTGAGCCATGCATCAGAATGATCTCTGGAACCCTTGTATGGGTACTGGCTGAAGGACTGGAGAGGTAGAGTTGGATTGCAACCCCTAGGAAAAACAATGTAGACTGGCCAAATCAACCAATGTTCACAGGGACTAGACTTTCCAACCAAGGAAAATACAAGGAATGATCCATGGCTTCAAATACAAATGTTGCAGAGGTTGGCCTTGTCTGACATCAATCGAAGGAGAGACCCTTGGTCCTGTGGAGGTTTGATGCCCCAACAGAGGGGGATGCTGGAGCTGTGGTACAGGAGAGTGTGGGGGCATGGGGAAGCACCCTCACAGAGGCAAAGGGGAGGGAGAGAGGGCAGATGTGGGATAACAAAACAGTAAAAAGCATAAGAAATACATATGGGCACAGAGGGGCAGAGTGTTGGGGGAGGGGTAACCTGGAAGTGGGTGATCATTTGAAACCCAAAAGAGTAGAATGTATAATTAAGAAAGGAAAGAAAGAAAATAGAGAAGACAAGGCAATAAATTATGGAGGGGACTTTTAGAGGTAGAGTCAAATTATTTTCATAAGATTGTATTGATCATATCTATTTTAACTTACAATTCTAGTGCATATTGTTCTATAGTTATTGTGCATAAAATTTACTCATATTTATATTTTTAAATGTGTTTTTTACAGAACGTAGCAATTAAAAATATTATTGGATATCAGGAATAAATATTTTCAGGTGCAAACACAAAGCCTTCAATTTTTTAGGTTCTATTTCAGTTGATTGGTTTATTGGATATTAGAATTACTACTCCAGCTTGGTTCTTGGATCTGTTTTATTTAAAAACAATTTTCCAGCCCTTTACTGTGAGGTAATTTCTATTTTTGATGAGGTATGTTTCTTGTATACAGGTGAATAATAGATCTTGTTTTCATATCAATACTATTAGGCTGTGCCTTTTATTGGAGAATTCAGTCCACTGATGTTGAGAGATATTTATTAGTGACTCTTCTTTGCTAATTCTTGTTATTTTAATATTCATTGATTTTGCTTGTACATGTTTGTGCATGTTTCTCTTATTTGGTATTCACTGGTGTGGGATTATTTATTTCCTGTGTTTTCTTATGTGTAGTTAATCTCCTTAGGTTGTAATTTTTCTTTAAGAGTTTTCTGTAGGCCTGGATTTGTGCATGGATGTTTAAAAATTTGGTTTCCTCATAGAAAATCTTGTTTTCTCTAAATATTAATTTGTATACAATGTATTATGATTACACTTTCCCTTCTTACAATTCTTTTCAGATTATCCCTGTGTCCACTACCATCCAAATCCACAAACTTCCTCTCTTGTTAAAAAACAAACAAACAAAACAAACAAAACAGACATTAAAGAAGACTACCAAAGCAAAATATAGTAATATTTAACAAAAACAATCAAGAATAGGATAAAAATGACACATAAAGGGAAGGAAACAAAACATCAAAAGGCATAATAAATACATATAGGCACAGAGACAGAGACATATTTGTACATGTAGGAATTCAATAAAAACCCAAATTTGAAGCAGTTTTATACATGCAAATAAATAAACTGTTGAATAATTTTTTGAATTTGTTTGAAATAAATATGTCACATTTGTTTCATTTGGGGTATCTAATGCTGGGCGTGAGGACTGATTTTAAGAGTGGTCAGATACCCAATGAGGCTCTGTTAGACAGAATTGTTGTCATTTGCAAGAGTTTATCCATTGGAGACATCTTTTGTGTTATATAATGGTCTTGAGAACACTTCCCTGATCCTGACCCTCTGCAGGCTGCCACTGTCATTGTAAGTTAATAATATGTACTTCTGTCCTGTTATATCTAAAAGGCCTTCAACCCTTGGTGTCCTCCATCACCTAGAGCTCTGACAATCTCTCTGCATCATCTTTCTAAGAGATTCTTGAGCACTGGGGAGAAAAATTGGATGGCAATATTCCATTTAGCTGTGTTTCGAAGGTCTCTAACTCGCTGAACACTGAATAGTTATTGGTTATTGCATTGGTTCCCATCTGATACAGAACATAATTTCTCTGAGGATGGCTGAGAAAGACATCAGTGATACAGTGGTTCTGAATCTTTTCTATCCTGCCACCCATCAACATACTTTCCTCATGTAGTCATGTAGTAACTGCAACCATAAAATGTTTTCATTGCTACTTGCTTTATGTATTTATGCAATTGCTTTTATGAAATGTAATCTTAATATCTTAGATGCAACCACCAAAGTGTTTGCAACCTAAAGGTTGACAACTCTTAGTACAGAACCTTGCTGTTTGGGGTCATTAAAGGCAAAGTTTCTTTAACAGAACAGTAGTATAGAGTTTTGCTCTAGATCTCTAACTTGTCTCAGGTTTGTGTCAAATTGAGCATGTTAGAATAGGTTTCATCTCACAGAGTGCGGCTTAAATAGCATAAGGTATTGATTGGATTTCTCACAAGCTTATATCACTATTACACTAATGTATCTTTCAGGAAGCTCATTATTGCTATCAAAATTCTGTAGGTACACTAGTGCTACCTCTATTCTCTGGTAGCACACTTAGTACCTTCTAGTACTAAGAACCCTAGTCATCATGGGTAAAGGCTCTATGTAGGCACCAGTTCCATGTTGTGTGTCTAATAAGCTGTGTAGGTATTGTCTTCAGCAATGGGGCCTTTCTGTCAGTTTGTGGAGAGCAACCAATAGCTTTGGAAATGGCCTGAGTTGTTGAAAGTTTCCCATGAGGCTGCTTTAGCCAACAACTTAATTAGAGGCAACCTATTCTTGGCACTAGAATTTAGTGACAAGAGATGCCTAGTTTAGGTTCTGTCTCTCCTGTGATTTAATAATTTCATTTAGATAACTTTTATAGATGCATGTATTTTGTTTTGTTTTCTTTACATTTAATAATATTTTATATATCCTGTATATTTTGTATTTCCATTTGTAGGTCAAAATTGTCCTTTAATTTCTGTGAAGAATTGTGTTGGTACATTGATATGGATTGAACTGAAACTACAGATTCCTTTTTCCTAGGATGACCATTTTTTGCTATATTAAATTCTAGTGATGCCAAAATATTGGAGATCTTTCCATGTTCTGATACATTCTTCAATTCATTTCTTCAATGGCCTAAACTTTTTATCCCACAAGTCTCTTGGCTGTTTAATTAACATGATATTTTTGAGGCTATTAAAAAAGTTATTGCTCACTTGATTTCTTTCTCTGTCCTTTTCTCCTTTTATGTAAGAATAGCATTGATTTTATGTATTAAATTGGTATGCTGAAACTTTGCTCAAACTGTTTATCAGTTGTAAGAGGCTCCTATTATTACTTTATAGAAACGTGTATAAAATCATATCATCTGTAAATAAAAATTCCTTTTACTTCTTCCATTCTTTAATATCTTCTTGATCACCTTCACAAGTCTTATTACTGTACATACTTCAAGTACTATATTAAAAAAGATATGAAGGTTATGGTCAAAATTATTTTGTTCCTGATTATTTTTATTTTTATTTTTATTTTATTATTTTGCCATACAGTAGTTCCCATCCACAGCTTTCCCTCCCTCTACTTCGTACACTTCCTTAGATTATACCCTCTTCCTTAGGTCCACTTGCCACCTAGCATCTCACCTAAGAAAAAGTGGGCCTCCAAAAGACATCACAAGCAAGGCATAATAAGATTTAATAAGTTCAGACACAAATCCTGAGCTACATAAAGCAACCCAGTAGCAGGAAATGGATCCCAATAGAAGGAAAATAATCAGACACCCCAGTCCCACTGTCAGAGTTTCATCCAAAACTGCAAGCCAACAACCATAACATATGCAAAGAAGACCTAGATAGATCCATGCAGGCTCTGCAATTGCCACTTCAGTTCCTATATGCCCCTGTGTGTCCTACTCAGTTGAAACTGTAGATATTCCTATCTTGGTGTCCTTGAAATCAATGGCTCTCACTATTCTTCACAATCTCCTCCATTTTCAGCAAGATTCATTGATCTTAAAGAAGAAGAACCTGATAGATACTTTAAATCTTGACTTTATTGATTTTTGTGTGAAGGTCTCAGTATCTGCTCCCATTGTTGGAGAAACCTTTGTTGATGGCTGGACAAGGCACTGATCTGAGTATAGCAAAACACCATATAAAAATATAACTGATTTGTGTGTGTGTGTGTGTGTGTGTGTGTGTGTGTGTGTGTGTGTGTATGTGTGTGTGTGTGTTTGTGTGTGAGTGTATGTGTGTGTATAGTATTTGGTTCTGCCCTGGATCTCTCTGGGAAATCTAGTCTCTAGGTCCTGATTATCCAGGTAAAGTCAGTCACTGGCTCCCTCTGGCCACATAGGTCTCAAATTAGATCAGTCATTGGTAGACCACTCCCACTGGTTTTGTGCCACCCTGTTGTCCTAGCACATCTTGCAGGAGATACAATCATAGGTTAAAAGTTTTGTGGCTGGGTTGGGATTTCATTCCCAACACTTAAAGCCATGTCTAGTTAGAGATGATGAGGAGATCAAGCTCCTGTGTCCTTTATTACTAGAAGTTCTTGATACTGTCACTCTCATAGATTTCAGGGAGTTTCAATTGTACTAGGTTTCCACATTCCACCAGTGTTTCCTAATTCTAGTCATCTCACCCTATACTCTCTGCCATCAACACTTATCCTCATCTAATCCTATTCCCATTCCTAACTACCCCTAGACCACCAGCTAATCTAATCAATTTTCCTTTTGCAGGGAGATCCATAAAACCCACCAGCCCTCCATGTTACTTAGTCTCTCTGGAAAGTCTGTGGATTACAGCATGATTATACTTTACTTAACAGATAATAACTACTTATAAGTTAGTACATACAATGTATTTCTGGATGTGATGGTTCATATATGCTTGTTCCAGGGAGTGAGCCTATTTGGAGGTGTGGCCTTGGCAGAGTAGGTGTGCCACTGTGGGTATGGGCTTTAAGACCTTCACCCTAGTTGCCTTGAAGTCAGTCTTCCACTAGCAGTCTTCAGATGAAGATGTAGAACTCTCAGCTCCTCCTGCACCATATCTGCCTGGATGTGCCATGTTTCTGCCTTGATGACAAGGGACTGAACCTCTGAGCCTGTAAGCCAGCCCCAATTAAATGTTGTCTTTTATAAAACTTGCATTGGTCATGGTATCTGTTCACAGCAGTGAAACCCTAACTAAGACACTGGATTTGGATTACCTTATTCAGGACGATTTCTTTTTTTCTAAAACCAGCCTTTTGCTTACAAATTTCATGCTGTTTGTTTTTAAAAACTGCACTGAGTAAATATAACATGTTCTTGATTTTCCATATTCTTTTTTTTAGTTACAATGCTTTTACATTCTCTGCACATACAATTCCATTATGTTGAGGTGTGTCCTTTTAGTATTACCTTTTCTAGGATAGTTATTAAAAAGGGGTTTTAGGACATTTTATCAAAGGACATTTTATCAAATGTCTTTTTTTAATCTGAAGGGATGATCATGGTCTTTTTGCCATTCATTTTGTTTGCATTTTAGATTAAATTTATTTATTTGCATGTATTGTGCCATCCATGCATGATTACTTGCTCAGTTTATTGGACAGTAATGACTCAGAAAGTATATAATAACCCTATTACATATTAAATTTTGATTAATTAAACATCAATTCATGTGGATAATAGTGTAATATTAGTACAATATATATTAATATATACATATACATTAGCAGAAATTAATGAAATTAGCCAAACATAAAATGAAGACATGTTTAAAGTAAAATATTTGTAGAGAAGTACTAGGGAGCATAAGCTAAACACTGACAATATAAGTTGTATCCATTCTGGCAGATTAATAGATTATAACCATAGGGGAAAGTAATTTTGTTATGACATGACTTTGGAATAGAAGGTATAACTCTTACCCAGAAGTGTCTTTGGAGAGTCTCTTGGTGTTCTTCAGCATAGTGCTGACTAAAAGGAAATAATCTGCAGCAATATATTGAAACATGGTTAGGAGACAGACTTACTCATTTGGATATGAGTTATTCCAGTAATCAAGTTAAGATGATGCTTAGCTGGTGTAAGGTGAAATCTCAGGGTTGTTTTGATTTGCATTTCCCTAATGACTAATTAAATTGAGCATTTTTTAAGATGCTTCCCTGCCATCCAAAGTTCTTCAGGTGAAAATTCTTTGTGTAACTCTGTACTCCATTTTTTAATAGGGTTATTTGGTTTTCTGGAGTCTAACTTCTTGAGTTCTTTATATATATTGGATATTAGCTCTCTATCTGATGTAGGGTTGGTGAAGATCTTTTCCCAATTTGTTGGTTGCCGATTTGCCCTTTTGATGGTGTCCTTTGCCTTACAGAAACTTTGTAATTTTATGAGGTCCCATTTGTCAATTCTTGATCTTAGAGCATAAGCTATTGGTGTTCTGTTCAGGAACTTTCTCCCTGTACAGATGTCCTCAAGGGTCTTCCCCAGTTTCTTTTCTATTAACTTCAGAGTATCTGGCTTTATGTGGAGGTCCTTGATCCATTTGGAGTTGACCTTAGTACAAGGAGACAAGGATGGATCAATTCTCATTCTTCTGCATGCTGACCTCCAGTTGAAGCAGCACCATTTTTTGAAAAGGCTATCTTTTTTCCATTGGATGTTTTCAGCCCCTTTGTCGAGGATCAAGTGGCCATAGGTGTGTGGGTTCATTTCTGGATCTTCAATCCTGTTCTATTGATCCTCCTGCCTGTCACTGTACCAATACCATGCAGTTTTTAACACTATTGCTCTGTAGTATTGCTTGAGGTCAGGGATACTGATACCCCCAGAATTTCTTTTATTGTTGAGAATAGTTTTAGCTATCCTGGGTTTTTTGTTATTCCAGATGAATTTGAGGATTGCTCCTTTCTAACTCTGTGAAGAATTGAGTTGAGACTTTGATGGGTATTGTATTGAATCTGTATATTGCTTTTGGCAAAATGGCCATTTTAACTATATTAATCCTGCCAATCCATGAGTATGGGAGGTTTTTCCATTTTTTGAGGTCTTCTTCCATTTCCTTCTTCATAGTCTTGAAGTTCTTGTCATACAGATCTTTCACATGTTTGGTAAGAGTTACCCCAAGGTACTTTATACTGTTTGTGGCTATTGTGAAGGGGGTCATTTCCATAATTTCTTTCTCAGCCTGCTTATCCTTTGAGTATAGGAAGGCTACTAATTTGCTTGAGTTGAGACCTTACACCAGTCAGAATGGCTAAGATTAAAAATTCAGGAGACAGCAGATGTTGGCAAGGATGTGGAGAAAGAGGAACACCCCTCCACTGCTGGTGGGGTTGCAAATTGGGACAACCACTGTGGAAATCAGTCTGGCAGTTCCTCCGAAAACTGGGTACCTCACTTCCAGAAGATCCTGCTATACCACTCCTGGGCATATACCCAGAAGATTCCCCAGCATATAATAAGGATACATGTTCCACTATGTTCATAGCAGCCCTATTTATAATTGCCAGAAGCTGCAAAGAACCCAGGTATCCCTCAACAGAAGAGTGGATGCAAAATATGTGGTATATATATACCATGGAGTACTATTCAGCCGTTAGAAACAATGAATTCATGAAATTCTTGGGCAAATGGATGGAGATGGAGAACATGATACTAAGTGAGATAACCCACACTCAAAAGATGAATCATGGTATGCACTCACTAATAAGTGGATATTAACCTAGAAAACTGGAATCCCAAAAACATAATCCACACGTCAAAAGAGGTACAAGAAGAACGGAGGAGTGGCCCCTTGTTCTGGAAAGACTCAGTGAAGCAGTATGGGGCAAAACCAGAACAGGGACGTGGGAAGGTTTGGGTGGGAAAACAGGGGCAGGGAAGGGGGCTGATGGGACTTTCCAGGAGTGGGGGTCTAGAAAAGGGGAAATCATTTGAAATGTAAATAACAAATATATCGAATAAAAAAAGAAAAAAAAAGACATGACGCTTAGCTTTGGATGAGAAGAGATATTACCTAGGTCATTAAAACTAGAGAGAATATTATTGAATGGAGAGTTATAAAGAAGTTTTACTACTGAATAAGGTTTGGGTAGTCCCAAAAGCATGGTTTCCTGGATTCAGTGGCTTTCCCTCATGGAAAGGATATGCTCTGAAAATACATCCAGGTGTAATGGATGAAAGAAATAGATACTTATACAATCATAATATATCTCCTGTCCAAAATCCAAAGTCTCACCTTCTAGCTGCCTGGTATGTTATCAGGGAATCATGGTGGTTGAGATAGGTTTAAGAATTAATCTCTGCCAAAAGCTGCTCTCTCACTAAATTCACAGCATGCAAATTTGTTAATGGCTCGCTGGTTTTGGGAAATATTATGTTCATAAGACATTTTGCACAATGCTGAAGCTTATAATTCTTTCTAATCACTATGTGTATGCTGATGTATCATATAGGTGTTGTGCTTGGACATTGTTTTACTTATCCATCAATCTCACTTTGTTTCACTCTATCTCTTAAAAATACTGGAATTACAAATATTCTATAAGAAATGAGAAGAAATTATGTTTTGAATATACTTTTATTTTATTATCATCAGATGATGCTGGAATATTATTTGGCATTATAAACTAGATCTGGAAAGTGATAACTTTCATTAAGCAACTTTTAAAAGTAGGAAGGTTATAAGGAGGTAAGCCTAATATATTCCAGAGCAGTGAATCTGACTCTAATGTTGAGTCATTCATTAAAAATATCATATTATATTAATTGATATGACTTCGTAAATCATTGTTACCACAAGATTTTCATTATCTATCAAGGAAGGTTATGGACTCCCCAGTACCTTGCCATTAAAAAATCTTAAGCAAAATTAAAGGGAAATATTATATTTTGTTCTGTTGTTGCAGACTTTGACCTATTCGATCTTGCAGATTCATATGAATATATACAAATAGGAGACAGAAAGTAATGATAGTATCTCCTCAAATTCTACTACTAGTTAAAATATTAACTCATATGCATTCCTTCCTAGTTCTTCTCTCATGAGTTTGTAAGAATAGAGTGATAACTAAAATATCATATTAGAAAAGATAAATTCATTACAATCTTTTATTCTAAATTATATTTCTCTTTAATTTTCTCATATTCAAACAACTACATGTGCTAACAATGTGAAACTTGGAAAATCAAATATTTTATTTGTATTATCAAATTTTCTCTGACCCTTGCATATAATGAATGGATGATTTATCAATGGAATACTTAAGTGAAATAAGTAAATTCATTGCAAAAATCTTTGTCCCTCTTTGAAAGACAATAAAATCTTGATTCTGCTCAATTATGTTCTAGCATTTTCTTTAAACAATTCTGGAGCAAAAAGTAAAAGAATGTAGATGAGTAGTCCTTTGTCTCAGATATGGGCCACGTGGTCTCTTTAGGTTTCATTTCCCAACTATTGGGTTTTGGCTAAGGTCATCCTCATTGGGTGCTGAGAACCTCTCACATCTCTGGTGTCTAAGACTTTCTAAAGGTACTCTCCAACCCCAATATGACACCGCCGTATATCTGCGAGTAACATCATGGGTATTTTGAATTTTTTGGCTAGCATCCACTTATAAGTATGTACAAACCATTTAAGTATGTTTAGGACTGTTATCTCATGCAGGGTTATATTTTCCAGTTCCATTCATTTACCTGCAAAGCTTATTATGTCCTTGTTTTTAATTCCTGAGTAGTATTCCATTTTGTAAATGAACTACATTTTCTTTTAATCCATTCTTCAGTTGAGGGACATCTGGGTTGTTTCCAACCTCTGAATAGTATAAATATGGCTACTAGGAACATAGTTGAACAGGTCTTCTTATGATATGGTGGAGCATCTTTTGGGTATATGCTGGCAAGTGGTATAGCAGGGTCCTCAGATGGAATTATTACCAATTTTCTGAGAAAACAACAGATTAAATTCCAGTGGTCATACCAGTTTATAATACAAACAGCAATGGAGCAATGTTCCTCTTTCTCTACATCCTCACCAGCATGTGCTGTCATTTGTGGTTTTGATCTTAGCCATTCTGAATGATTTAAGGTGGAATTCCAGGACAATTTTGATTTGCATTTCCCTGATGACTAAGGATGTTCAATATTTCTTTCATTTCTTCTCAGGTATTCTAGATTTCTCAGTTGAGAATTTTCTGTTTAGCCCATTTTTTTAATTGGGTCATTTGATTTTCTCTAGTCAGACTTCATAAATTCTTTGTTTATTTGTTTATTTTGGATATTAGCCATCTATTGGATGCAGCATTAGTGAAGTTTTTTTTTTCAATGTGGATTTCCATTTTGTCTGATTGACAGTATCCTCTGTCTTATGGAAGCTTTGCAGTTTCATGAGGTTTCATTTGTTAATTGTTGATCTTATAGCCTGAGCCATTGGTGATCTGTTCGGGGAATTTCCCCCTTATCCAATAAATTCAAAGCTATCTCCTACTTTCTCTTTTATTAGATTCAGTGTATCTGTTCTTTTTGTTGAGGTCCTTGATCCATGTGAACTTGAGCTTTGTGCAAGGTGACAAATAGGGGTCAATTTGCTTTTTATTTATTTCCATTTCAAATGTTATCCCCTTTCCCAGTTTCCCCTCTGCAAACCCCTTATCTCATCCCCCTGACCCTACTTCCATGCAAATCACCCACCCACCTACCTACTTCATTTTCAAGGCCCTAGTATTTATCTACACTGTGGCAGCAAGCTATCACAGGACCAAAGGCCTCCCCTCCCACTGATGCTCCACCAATCATTCCACTAACTTCTCCATTGGGGTCCCTGTTCTCAGTCCTATGGTTGAGATAGCTATATCAGCTCTTGAAGAAACACTTCTTGACATCCTCAATAGTGTCTGGGTTTGGTATCTGTATGTCCACTTCTTTTGTTCTAGAGCTTCCTCCTGTGCTATTAATTTGAAAGTGTATGATCTCTCCATTCTCTTTATGAAGGCACTTAGTGCCGCTTTCATTGTGTCCCGTAAGGTTGAGTATAATGTGTTTTCAAATTCACTAAATTTTAGAAGGTTTAGTTTCTTTCCTTATTTATTCATTGCCCAAGTTATCACTGAGTATAGGGTTGTTCAGTTTCCATACATTCGTGGGCTTTCTGGTTTTTTTGTTGTTCTTGAATATAAACTTTAGCCCATTTTGATCTAATAAAATGCATGGGATTATTTCAATCATTGTATCTGATATTTCAATTATCATATCTTTTGAAGCTTGTTTGATCTATTATTATATGTTCAGTTTTGAGGAAGGTAGCATGAGGTGCTGAGAAGAAGCTATATTCTTTTGTTTTAGGGAGAAAAGTTCTGTAGATATCTGTTCAATCCATTTGGTTCATAACTTCTGTTGGTTTCAATATGTCTCTGTTTAGTTTCTGTTTCAATTATCTGTCCATTGGAGAGAGTGCGATGTTAAAGTCCCCCATTATTATTGTATGAGGTTCAATGTGTGGTTTGAACTTTTGAAAGGTTTCTTTTATGAATGTGATTGCCCTTGAATATGGGAATAGGTGTTCAGAATTGAAACTTCATCTTGGTGGATTTTTTCTTTGATGAGTATGAAGTATCCTTCTGCATATCATTGATAATATTTAATTAAAAATCTTCTCTAATGGATATTATAATAACTTGTTTCTTGGTACCATTTGCTTGGAAAAAATGTTCCCAGCCTTTCCTCTGAGGTTTATCTGTCTTTGTCATTGAGGTATGTTTCTTGTATGCAGCAAAATGCTAGATCCTTTTTATGTATCCAGTCTTTTAGCCTGAATCTTTTTATTGGAGAATTAAGACCATTGATGTTGACAGCTATTAAAGACCAATGATTGTTGGTTCCTGTTTTTTTCTGTTGTTAGAGGTGGTATTTTGTTTGTGTGTTTCTCTTCTTTTTGGTTTGTTGGGAGATGTGATTAAGTCTGGTGTATTTTGGGGGTGGACTTACCTCCTTGCGCTGGAGTTTTCATTCTAGTGTCCTTCATAGGGCTGGATTAGTAGTAATATTATTTAAAATTGATTTCATTATTAAATATCTTGGTTTCCTGATCTATAGCATTTGAGAGTTTTGAGGGGTATTGCAGCCTGAACTAGGGTTTTTTTTAGTTTTGGTTTTTGTTTTGTTTTGTTTTTTCCTGGTAGGATCTGCATGGCATATTTCCAGTATCTTCTGGCTTTTAGAATCTGTGTTGAGAAATCTGTTTTCATTCTCACAGATCTGCCTTTATATCTTATGTGAGCTTTATCCCTTGCAACTTCTAATATTCTTTTTGTGCTCTGTTCAGTTAGTGTTTTGATTAACATTTGGTAGGAGGATTTTCTTTTCTGGTCCAATATATCTGGTATTATGTATGCTTCTTTTAAGTTTATGGCTATCACCTTCTTTAGGTTAGGGAAGTTTTCTTCCATAATTTTGTTAAAAATGTTTTCTGGATCTTTCACTAAGGAGTCTTCCCTCCATTCTATTTCTATTATTCGTAGGTTGGTGTCTTCACTGTGTCCTGAATTTTCTTGATGTTTTGGATTAGGAGCTTTATGCACTTTGTATTTTTTTAACTGCTATGTCAATATCTTCTATGGTGTCTTCTGTGCCTGAGACTCTCTCTTCTATATCTTATATTCTGGTGGTGATGGATGCATCCTGACCTCTTCTCCAGGCATCCCATCTACAGATTGCCTCTATTTGTGATTTCTTTATTATTTCTATTTCCATTGTCAGGTCTTGGACTATTTTGATCAATTCTTTCACCCGATGTATTGTGTTTTTCTGTATTTCTTTAAAGGATATATTTGTTTCCTCTTTAAGACCTTCTGTCTGTTTGCTTGTGTTTTTCTCTGTTCTTTAAGTAAATTATTTATATCCTCCTTGAAGGCCTCTATCATCTTCATGTGATCAAATTTTAGGTCAGAACCTAGCTTTTTTTCAGATGTGTTAGTGTATTCAGAGATTTCTGCTGTGGGAAAACTGGGTTCTGATAGTGCCAAATTACATTGACTTCTGTTGTTTATATTCTTGTGCTTGCCTCTCACCATCTCATTATCTCTGGTGTCCATGGGCCTGGGTATCTCTGAATGGAGTCTGTCTGTCTTTGTAGGCAGGCAATGCTTTGTACTGGGTTAGAGCAGGTCTCCTTGAGACAGGCAGTACTGTTTCTGATCAGAAGACACTTCTATGTCCCTGGTTAATGCAGGCCTTCTGTGTTCCTGGTTACAACAGACCTTCTGGGAGACAGGTAAGCTGTAGAATTTGGAAGAGGGGCAGATGCACCTCATCTATCCAGGGCAGAGTTGCATACTGGATGGAATATGGGTTTCTGGCAGATCATATTAGTTCTACATCTACTGGCCTCTGGTGCCACCTGGGTCAGGTATTAAGGCAAGGGTCTTTTTTGTGCCACTTGCAACAGCTGACCAGCAAGCAGGAGTGAGGAATGAGTGGAGTGGCAAACTGGAAAAAAGATGGGACTCAGGCCAAAGAAAAGGGAAATCTGAAACCTTAGTCTTATTTTCTGAACCAAATTTCTTCATTGCTTTTTACTTATAAAAACCCAAGAACATATTTCTTACTGAAATTGTCATTTTGAGGTGATAACTAACATTAATAATGCAAATAATGAATATATCTAATAAATAGGAAAAAAGAAACAAGAAAAAAACAGAAAAAATAACTCTACATATTCTTTCTCATAAAAATTTAATATAAACATATCTAATATTATGTTCATGGTGCTAAATAGTGCCAACAATCCTGTCAATAATTTAAATCTCTTTGTGTAGATTTATAATGAAAGTAAGGTCAAGGAAGATAAATGTTGCAGGTACTGAATCAACAATACAGTCCTATTTGTAATCTGTGACTTGGCTCTTCTTTACATCATATATCATAATAAGAGTTGGACTTCGTAGGCGACTTTCTCTTGGTGATCTGGGCCATTATTTAAGTGAGAATAATACACTTTTTGCACAGGACTACTTTGGCCATGGTATGGTTTTCTTCCTTTCCACTCCATCAACTCTAGCAACTATGAATTTCTTGACTTTGAAGGCAGTATGCCAGCTCCATCTGTTTACTCACAGATTGTAAGTAAAATTGGTTTAAGATGAGTTTATCTGTGAAGGGATTATTTTTTAGTTTCTGATCCCTATTACTGGTACATAGTGTTCAGTTGCGTCTTTGTCCTAAATATGCATTTGTTCAGAAGTTTGAAGGAACAATAACAGAATATGTGTTCTTAAAGCAACTTAATTTACATTTATTAATTAGACATATGGGTTCACAGTCCAGCCATCACCAGACTTTCACTGGGAATACATATTTCCATTACTGCCAATGAAAGAAATGAGAAAAATCTGTCTTTGAGAATTTCACTAGACATTTTTTGAAATGTTTTATCTTAGCAATCACTGTAGTTGATGATTTATTCATATATATATATACATATTTGTATACAGATATATGTACATGTATATATATGATTTATTTGTATACATTATAAGCTCATGAATCTAAATTTTGGTATATCCTGCTTAATAATCAACATCAACACAAGTTTTTGGAGTAGATACCCATGAAATTCTTCAAATAAGCCCAATGTGCTTGCAACTGTTCTATACACACAGATGCTCTAAACTTTTTACAAAATTGAAAGAAAGCTATAGTAAATATATCCATCATTAGGGATGAGGGTAAACTTTTTAAAAAATCTTAAAGACTCTTAATAATTTGTCCATTTCTTTTCTCATAAGGAAAATCCAGTCCTCACCTGATAAGCTATACAAACCACGGAGCAACATTGTAAAGGACAACTCCCCAAGTACTAATGCAACTTGACAAGTAACCTAGCAACTTTCTTGACAGTTGATATTTTTGAAATAATTTACTTAGTATTGTACTAAAGATAACTTTCTGAACTACAAAATAAGAGGATTAAGCAAAATATAATTCAACTTTTCTATGAGTGATAATGAATGGTTTTAGTTGTAACATGTTAGCTATATTGTTTATGTGATTTAGATGTGAAAGAAGTGTTATACACATTCAGTTGATAGTATCAAAGTAATTTTCCTTTCCTCCATTTATCATGGCCTTTGTATATAACTAGTATGAGAATTTGTACTTTTTTAAAAAACTTGAAAAAAACGATACTTGTATTGAAACTATGTAATTTTCTTCTGTTAATTCCTTAGTGTAAAGACTGTTGAAGTACATACAATAATATAAATTTGTTTTAAACTTGCATTCTTCCAATAATGGGAAAATAAAACAACTAACTTTCATTAATAAGAAAATTTCTCATTCAAAACAACAGACACTCACACACTAATTAATATTTTCTTTCTACCTTACAAAACTCTGTACCAATTTGTAAGGAGAAAAGATATTTTGTGAAATCCTTCCTGAGTTAAGAAAAAGTGCAACTGATGTAAATTCAAGTAACATAAGCTTGTCTACACAGTGACAGTTCATATTCTAAAATATGTCACACTTAACATTTGAATCTAATTTAATTTCTCTTCAACCAGCATGATATCTCAAAACAGATGCTCTGAAGAAAGTCATTCATATCTATTCTGTTTATATCATGTTGCTTGGCTTTCTTTCTTCCTTTTCCTTTATTGATTCTCACACCTTAGCAGTAGTCCTATGATTCGTGACAGTTTCAGTAAATCCATGACTCATCAAATAAACTATGGGCAAAATTGTTTGCTACATCAATCTATACCCTATCTAGATGATTTATATATTAACCCTTCCAGATAAAGACTATTACATAATTAAATTTAGTATCATAAAACAGTTGAAACTCTCCTTGAACAAAATTTCTTTTTATGAATTAAGATTAGTATATTTAACTTAATATTTTCTGATGTTCTTCCTACTTGCAATATATGATAACTGGATAAGATGTAAGTGAATGCCCTCCAAGTAAATTCTTTGAAACAATGACAACTTCCATTTAAAATATGAAAATGAGAATTTTTGACATTTTAAAATAAATTCTAAATTGTATATATGATAACATTTTATACTCTTTACTGTTTGTTTTCTGTATATTCAGAGACATTTAGGCTATTTTCTAAGATAAAGATTGGGTTATATTTTCTGTAGGAAATATTTCTTTGTAAAAGAACATATAGAAATTAGATGGATTCACATAACCCTTTGGTGTGTTTAAGTGGTGATGGGTGAAAACAAGTTTAATTCTTTATCACTTTTCCTGCTAAAAATTATGATAAAAAATACCATTATGAGATCATTGTCATCGCTTCTCCGCCTTTTGGCTAAGATCAAGTGTAGTATGAGATAATTGTCTATTTTCATTTCCAAATCACATTCTAAAACCAACAAATACTTTCTAACTATGAGGAACAGCATAATCGAGTATTAAATGGTTGTTGTTTGAAAGCTCCTAGTGAAATATAAAGTGAATTAAAATTGCTTGAAGTGCAATCACAGTTAGATCCATATACATTCTGTCTTACATTTTCTTATCAAAGCCATCTTGATCCAGAATGAAGTGATGAACTTACACCAGGTATTTGAATCAATTGTTTCATATTTACAAGTTCAGCTTATGGGCTTCTTTCAATTATGGAACTTGAAGGTCTTTTAAAAGAAGAACCTTGAATTTAGTATGCAACAAAAGTTCATAGAAGTAAGGGGAAAATCCAGAGGATTATGGTGTTTTCATTGCTAGCTTTGTGTGAACAGTACCTCACAGTCAGATTTACAGTTGTCGCATTTTCTAACAGCTTTTAATATACTTCTTTTCCACTTTAGTAATCTCAGAAGTAATATAAAGCCTATGTTTCCTACCATGAAGTGATTAGAGTATCTTTAAGCTCTGTTGAACTCAGGTTTGTTCTTTATGATGCTGTGAGTGCACATGTGCATGTCCACATACAAACACTCCACGTGAAGACTTTCATATGTTCTACAGTTATGTTTCCACCAACTTTATATTCATACTTAACTGTTTTTCATTTATTCTCACTGCAAGTACATAATAGGAAATGCTAGTGTCCTCTGTGCCACAAGTGTCCCACATTCTAAATGTACATAACCTGGAAAAAAGAAATAATGTTAATCAAGAGGTTTTAAAAAAAGTAATCAAATTGAGAAAATACTCTAACAGGCAATATAAGAATAACTAATGTAATGGTATACTGGTGAGTTGATTTAAGGCAATAAAAGACAGTTTTGGGATGGAGAGATGGGTCAGTAGAAAAGAACTCTTCTTGTAAATGAAAATATTTTGAAAAAGAATATTTCTGGTAAAAAAAAAAAAGAATAGGCAGTTGTCAGCTCTCAAATATCAAGAGACTCACAACCAGGTGCAAATACAGTTCCACTGGATCTGACAAACTTTTAAAACTCTCCATGGACATACGTTTACATATGTACATTCTTTTATTTTTCTTTGTTTTACGTTTTTTTATTCGATATAATTTATTTACATTTCAAATGATTTCCCCTTTTCTAGCCCCCCACTCCCCGAAAGTCCCTCAAGCCCCCTTCTCTCCCCCGTCCTCCCACCCACCCCTTCCCATTTCCCCGTTCTGGTTTTGCCTGAATACTGCTTCACTGAGTCTTTCCAGAACCAGGGGCCTCTCCTCCTTTCTTCTTGTACCTCATTTGATGTGTGGATTATGTTTCGGGTATTCCAGTTTTCTAGGTTAATATCCACTTATTAGTGAGTGCATACCATGATTCACCTTTTAAGTCTGGGTTACCTCACTTAGTATGATGTTCTCTAGCTCCATCCATTTGCCTAAGAATTTCATGAATTCATTGTTTCTAATGGCTGAATAGTACTCCAGTGTGTAGATATACCACATTTTTTGCATCCACTCTTCTGTTGAGGGATACCTGGGTTCTTTCCAGCATCTGGCAATTATAAATAGGGCGGCTATGAACATAGTAGAGCATGTATCCTTATTACATGGTGGGGAATCCTCTGGGTATATGCCCAGGAGTGGTATAGCAGGATCTTCTGGAAGTGAGGTGCCCAGTTTTCGGAGGAACCGCCAGACGGAATTCAGCATCCTTTCATGCTTAAAGTCTTAGAGAGAACAGGAATTCAAGGCCCATACCTAAACATAGTAAAAGCAACATACAGCAAACCCGTAGCCAGCATCAAACTAAATGGAGAGAAACTTGAAGCAATCCCTCTGAAATCAGGGACCAGACAAGGCTGCCCCCCCTTTCTCCTTATCTTTTCAATGTTGTACTTGAGGTACTAGCTCGGGCAATTCTACAACATAAGGAGGTCAAAGGGATACGAATTGGAAAGGAAGAAGTCAAACTATCATTATTTGCAGACGACATGATAGTCTACCTAAGTGACCCAAAAAACTCCACTAGAGAGCTCCTACAGCTGATAAACAACTTCAGCAAAGTGGCAGGTTATAAAATCAACACAAGCAAATCAGTGGCCTTCCTATACCTAAAGGATAAGCAGGCTGAGAAACAAATTAGGGAAATGACCCCCTTCACAATAGCCACAAACAGTATAAAGTATCTTGGGGTGACTCTTACCAAACATGTGAAAGATCTGTATGACAAGAACTTCAGACTCTGAAGAAGGAAATGGAAGAAGACCTCAAAAAATGGGAAAACCTCCCATGCTCATGGATCGGTAGAATCAATATAGTTAAAATGGCCATTTTGCCAAAAGCAATATACAGATTCAATGCAATACCCATCAAAATCCCAACTCAGTTCCTCACAGAGTTAGAAAGAGCAATTATCAAATTCATCTGGAACAACCAAAAACCCAGGATAGCTAAAACTATTCTCAGGAACAAAAGAAAATCTGGGGGAATCAGTATCCCTGACCTCAAGCAATACTACAGAGCAACAGTGTTAAAAACTGCATGGTATTGGTACAGTGACAGGCAGGAGGATCAATGGAACAGGATTAAAGATCCAGAAATGAACCCACACACCTACGGCCACTTGGTCCTCGACAAAGAGGCTGAAAACATTCAATGGAAAAAAGATTGCCTTTTCAACAAATGGTGCTGGTTTAACTGGAGGTCAGCATGCAGAAGAATGCGAATTGATCCATCCTTGTCTCCTTGTACTAAGCTCAAATCCAAATGGATCAAGGACCTCCACATAAAGCCAGACACTCTGAAGCTAATAGAAAAGAAACTGGGGAAGACCCTTGAGGACATTGGTTCAGGGAGAACGTTTCTGAACAGAACACCAATAGCGTATGCTCTAAGAGCAAGAATTGACAAATGGGACCTCATAAAATTACAAAGTTTCTGTAAGGCAAAGGACACCATCAAGTGGACAAATCGGCAACCAAAAAATTGGGAAAAGATCTTCACCAATCCTACATCAGATAGAGGGCTAATATCCAATATATATAAAGAACTCAAGAAGTTAGACTCCAGAAAACCGAACATCCCTATTAAAAATGGGGTACAGAGTTAAACAAAGAATTCTCACCTGAAGAACTTCGGATGGCGGAGAAGCATCTTAAAAAATGTTCAACTTCATTAGTCATGAGGGAAATGCAAATCAAAACAACTTCATTAGTCATGAGGGAAATGCAAATCAAAACAACCCTGAAATTTCATCTTACACCAGTCAGAATGGCTAAGATTAAAAATTCAGGAGACAGCAGGTGTTGGAGAGGGTGTGGAGAAAGAGGAACACTCCTCCACTGCTGGTGGGGTTGCAAATTGGTACAACCACATATGTACATTCTTAAACAGATGTATGTATGTGAATGTGAACACACACACACATACGCAAGTAGATTATTATTTTTTAACCTTTCAATTTTTGTTATTTATTTAGTTATTTATTTAGACCCTAAATTTTAATCACCACCCCTGGTCCACCCACTGACTGTTCCACATCCCATACCTCCTCTCCACTCCCTGTTTCCTTGACAATGGATGATGTCCTGACCACCCAACAAACCAGAACTCTAAGCTCCCTGGGGCCTCCAGTCTCTTGAGAATTAGGTGCATCTTCTCTGACTGAACAAAGATGCTGCAATCCTCTGCTGTACGTGTGTTGGTGGCCTCATATTAGCTGGTGTATGCTGTCTTGTTGGTGGTCCAGTGTTTGAGAGATCTGGGCGATTCAGGTTAATTGAAACTGCTGCTCCTCCTACAGGGTCACCCTTTTCATCTTCCAGTCTTTCCTTAATTCAACCACAGGGGTCAGCAGCTTCTGTACATTAGTTGGTTGCAAATATATACATCTGACTTTTTCAGCTGATTGTTAGGTCTCCGGAATGCAGTCATGCTAGGTCTCCATTCTGAGGGTTCCATGGCCTCAATAATAGACTCAGGACTGGGACCTTCAACGAGCTAGATCCGACTTTGGAGCTCTCCATGGATTTTTTTTTTCCTCAGGCTCCTCTTCATCTCTGTCTGTGCAGTTCTTTCAGACAGGAACAAATATGGGTCAGTTTGGACTGTCAAATGGCAACCTTCTCCCTAACTTGATGCCCTGTCTTCCTGCTAGAGGTGGGTTCTATAAATCCCCTCTCCCTACTGTCTGGAATTTCTTCTAAGGTTCCTCCCTTGAGTCCTGAGAGTTTCTCACCCCCTAGGTCTCTGGTTCATTCTGGAGGGTTCCCCAACCTCCTATGCCCTGAGGTTACATGTTTCCATTCTTTCTGCTGGCCCTCAGGGTTTCAGTCCTTTTCCCTCACTCAATACCAGATCAAGTTCCCCTCTCACCCCAATCCACTGTCCACTTTCCCGCCCAGGTCCCTCTCTCCCTCCCCACTTGTTTTCTTTTTTTTTCATGGATTTTTTCTATATTCTTTGTTTACATTCCAAATGATTTTCCCTTTCCCAGTTCCCCCCCTCCCGATAAGTTCCATAAGCCCCCTTCCATCCGTCCATTCCCCAATCAAGCCCCTCCCACTTCTCCATCCTGGTAATCCCCTACAATATGGCATCAAGCCTTTCCAGGACCAGGGCCCTCTTCTTCCTTCTTCTTGGGAATGATTTGATATGTGAGTTGTGTCTTGAGTATTCAGAGCTTCTGGGCTAATATCCACTTATCAGTGACTGCATTCCTTGTCTGTTCTTTTGTGATTGGGTTACCTCACATAGGATTGCTTTCTTCTACTTCCCAAGTGATACTGAAGGGTCCTCACTTTGGCACATCAGTTTGTTGACCATTTTGAGTTCTGTGGACTGTATCTTGGGTATTCTGTATTTTGATTTCTTTTCCTTTCTTTGCTTCTTTCTTTGTTTCTTTCTTTCTTTCTTT